>NW_008704501.1:6505351-6507851 GCF_000326865.2 Helobdella robusta
GATTCATTGTTGATGTTTGTCGTTTTTAGAGTCAAAATAGATGTTGGCGTCAGTTATGTATGTATCTTTGTCCTAATCCTAATTGCTAATGTTACTAATGTCATTGTTGTTGATATTATTGTTGATGTGATTGTTGTTGATGATGATGTTGTTGATGTGATTGTTGTTGATGTTGTTGTTGATGTTGTTGTGGTCGATGTTTTCGATGCAATCAAGCCAAGGATTTTAATTGAATGGTCATCTATGTAAATGCGGTTCATTATATCACGACGGCTATGCGATATATTTCTTCCATGTGTCTGCTGGCTGACCAATGATGTTTCATGTTTTGTGTGTGTGTGTGTGCGTGCGTGTGTGCGCATGTAGACGTGTGTGCGTGTATGAGTGCGTGTAGATGCGTGTGTGTATGTGTGCGTGTGTGTGGACGTTTTGGTAAATTTTTTAATCATTATTTCTAAAAAAATTTTGTTACAAAGCCAACAAAACGCATCTAGGCACAAGTTATTCTAGAGTTACATGGGCGCACACACAGAAAACACACATACAAACAGACACACTTATACAGACATATACAAACATACAGACATATAAATATACAAACATACACATAGAGACAAATCAGTCACTTCACAAAACATCAATTGCCCTTGTTTTAGTTTAAATAAACCGCCTGTCTTATTGTACTGTTAAATTAAAACAGCAACAACAAAGATATCAAATTAAAACAACAACAACAACAAAGATATTAAGTTAATGACAGCAACAAGAACAATGATATCAAATTAGCACTAACAATAACAACAAAGATATCAAACCAACAACAGCATTATCGGCAATGACATCAACTTACCATTACAACAATGAAACAACAACATAACATCATCAACAAAACCATTAATATGACAACAACCACGGTGTGAATGCATCAAATAGTTTGTATCTATATATGTACGCTTTACCTTTGTATATGAAAATTGTATTATTTGTATGTTTGTATATACTTTAGAAGGTTTTATTACATGCACGTTTGTATACTTGTTTGTATATAGTAATTAATCAGGTATGTTTGCAGCCAGGTAGAGTAATGGTTATGATGTCTAGTCAGGCTGTTGCACTGACTAGATTCGACAGCATAGAGATCCCCGCCTCTCACATGCAATGTGTGGATGTGTGTGTGTGTGATGTGCGAATTCACGTGCGTTTCTGTCTGTGGGTGCGTGTGTTTGTGTGTGCTGGCTGTTGATGTCACTGAGAATTCAGGATGGGTAAAATAATAAGAAAAAAAATAACAAAATTAAGAAGAATGATAATAATAATAATATGAAGAAAAAGAAGAAGTATAAATAATAATAATAATAAAACTAATAATAATAGCAATGTTTGTATGAACTTCTTTAATTAAAGTCAGCGTAGTTTTGGGCGGCTATTTAAGGTATTACAGACGGTATGATGCAACAAAAGTATTAGGGATTGTGAAACAGATTTAGAGCTAACATTTGATGAGGAAAATAATGTGGAAAAATATAATTATTATAATTATAATAACTTAAAATATTGGTCCTATTAGCTGGTTTTAATTTCATTGCAATATAAATACATAAATTATACGTGAGATTCAACATGTTCGACAACTATTAACAAACATACACCAACATACAAACGAACAAACAAACACATATACATACAAACTTACCAACAAACAGCATACAAACAATAAAATAGAACAAACAAACAAACAAATACAAAACAAGACAATCTGTAAAGCAATGCAAGCGTCAGATGAAAAGAAGATTTGTGTATTGTTAACATTTAAATCAAAGTCAAATTGGTTATACATGTAGATACCTGCATATATATATATATATATATATATATATATATATACACATATATACAAACATACATATACGTATACACATATACACCTTTAATAAACCTTTGTGTGACATTTCTATAGAGCATGCCGTCAGAAAAGATGGATGTTTCTCATTCACATTCGTTAAATCACCTCGAGGCACCTTTTAGCAATTCATTCATCGTCCAATTTATTTATTTTTGTATATCTTCATTGACAGTTAAATAATTTGATCGAACCGTGTTCTATTCATTATGGATAATTTTTTCTCAAGTAATGATGTTTATTTGCGTATATATCAAAATTTATTGTGTATGCGTGAATGTGCTTGTACGAGTGTTTACCTGTCTGTGTGAAACTGTATGTGTGTGTGTCTGTTTGTGTGTGTATGTGTGAATGTGTGTGTGTGTGTGTGTGTGTGTGTGTGTGCGTGCGTATTTAACATACTGTATAAACGAGCTAGACCGCCGAACGATAATTAATTGCTGTTTGAAATGACGGATAGTGTAATGTAATGTTCTTTCTTTCATTCGTTCACTAACTCATAAGTTCATTCATTCATTTGATTAATTATTCATTCATTCATTTCTTCATTCAGTCGTTCATACATATTTTATGCGTTAATTAATTTCCATGTATTTGTTT
>NW_008704501.1:6512851-6515849 GCF_000326865.2 Helobdella robusta
ATAATAATGATAACAACAACATCAATAATAATAACAACAATAATAATTCACAATTAAATAGTGTCATTAATGGAAACTTCTATGATCACGACAACAAAATCAAAGGCAATGAGTCACACTTGGTTCAAAAATATGAAAAAAGTTAACTCTATCCAACCAGCCAACCAACAAACAAATCAACCAACCTACTAACTAACCAACCAGCCAATCAATCAAACAACAAACCAATCAATCAACCAGCCAACCGTCTAGCTAGCCCGCCAACCAACCAACCGGCCAACCATCTAACCAACCAACCATCCAACCAACCAATCAAACAACCATTCAACCATACAACAAACAGAAACAACAATGAAAAAATCATTAACTTATCAGAAGCTGTCAAGTATTAGCGCCTGTGTTATATTGGTATTTTCCACGCTACCGTCGTCCTACTTACCCACGCGTATTTATTAATACCGGATAATTGTCTCGACCTAATGATTTTTCTTTGGCACGTTAATTCACTTGTCGACAATGTGTGTGTGTGTGTCTGTGTGTATCTGTGTGTGTGTGTGTGTGTGTGTGTGTGTGTGTGTGTGTGTGTGTGGTGTGTGACTTATTGATGTGTGGGTATTATCCGGTTTGTTTTTGATGGTTTACATCAAATTTAAGTCATGAAAAATGTGTTGATGTTAAAAAACGGTCAGAAAATACCGACCGGTACATCGTATCGGGAGGATTATCGAGTCAAATCGAGTGTTGTTCTTTCGTTCGATTCGATTTTCATTCAATCAGGGATTCGGTTAGCAGGAACTGCTAATTAAAATTTTAAGTGTGAGTCGTGAAATATGAAGTGTGAGCTGTGCGTCTGTATGTATGTGTTTGTGTGTGTTTGTGTGTATTTGTGTATGTGTGTGTATGATTTTTATGTGTTTGTGTATGTGTGGTTGTATTAGCTTTTATCATCAATTTTTAGTTTTATGGAGCAAATAAAATTTTGTTTTGTTTCGTTTTGTACGTAAATACATTCCATAGACGTGAAAATACACCCCATAGACATAAAAATACACCTCCATAAACATAAAAATGCACAGCACAGACATAAAAATACGCAAAGCATGTTTGTATTACACAAAGATAAAAAATTTTTTAACAAAGCAGCAGACCAAAGACATATAAATTATTTTATATTCTGTTGTGGTTTGTTTTGTTCATTCTTCTGTTTTCTAAGCGTAGGTACAAACCTAATAAATGATAACATTAATCACCCTTATTATAATTAATAACTTGAATAATAATAATTATGATTATGATTATTAAGATGATGAGGATAATGTCCATGATATGTATGTATGGATGGATGGATGTGTGTCTGTGTGTGTATTTATGCAGGAATAAAATACCATTAAAAAATATTTCTTATTAGCAACGGATAAGTATGTATGTATGCTTGTACGTATGTATGTATGTGTGTATGTGTATGTATGCATGCATGTATGTACGTATGTATGTGTAGGTATGCTTTTACTTTTGACGATTATTTAACGAATTTACACAGGGTGTTGTTGGCAAGCTATTTGTCGATTTATATGCAGACATCTCAAATACATTGTACAACAAAATCTTCACCATTAACTCATCATCATCATCATCATCATTAATAATAATAATAATAATAATAATATTATTATTTTATTATTATTATCATCATCATCATCATATATCGTCATCTTACGCAATTTACTGTGATAGGAACATGATTTGAACGTAATTTAATGCTGATTCTATTTCTCATTGTGCCCATTTTAAATGTATGGCGAGTATTGTAGATTATCTATTTACAATTAACATTATAAGTTTTATTACTCTAACTTTATAATTACAATGTATGTTATAAAATAAAAGGATGTTTTCATTATTATTATTATCATTATTATTGTTCTTCTTCGTCTCTATTTTCTCCTTCTTCTGATTATTATTATTCTTAGTAGTAATAGTAGCGGTAATAGTAGTTGTAGCAGTAGCAGTAGTAGCAGCAGCAGTAGTAGAAGAGCAGCAGTAGTAACAGTAATTTTGTACAAAATAATTTTTTTCATTGTTTTTTTGTGATATTGACTTTCGAGACACTCAATAAACAAACAACGAATAAACGATATAATTATTATTTAAAAAATTTCTAATATGGCGTAAAAAATACACACACACACAAACACACACACTCACACAAACACACACACTCACAGACACACACAAACACACACACATACACTCTCACACACACAGACACACACACACAAACATACATACTCATATACACATATGTTATACAAACTAATCAAATTTAAGTGATAAATAACACTTTATTCTTCAGAAATATAAGTAAAAAAAACTAAATACCTCATTTAATGATGATTAGCTGTGGGCCAAGACCTCCAGATAAAAAAAACCAACGTCACATAAACATTAATTAATTTTCTTTAATTAATTAGTTAATTGAATAATTACTTGATTAATCAATCAATCAATCAATCAATCAATCAATCAATCAATCAATCAATCAATCAATCAATCAATCAATCAATCAATCAATCAATCAATCAATCAATCAATCAATCAATCAATCAATCAATCAATCAATCAATCAATCAATTAATTTGATTATTTATTTGCACAATTTTATCACTACTTAAATAACATTTAATAATTTTACTAATTTTCAACAGAAAATTTACTTTACTTATAAAGCTAATATACTATTTGCATGACATTCGTCTCATAATACCATCATCACCATCATGTTATTATAACTTATTATTATTATAACTTATTATTATTATGACTTATGATTATAACTTTTTATTATTATTATTAATTATAGTTATGTAGTCTAAGCTTTCCACAGAAACATCATTTTATATGCTGTGGTTTCGCTGATTGCTTGCGAATTCAAAATTTTTTTAATTCATATCATAATATCATAATATATATATATTATAATATATATATATATATATAT
>NW_008704501.1:6521018-6539033 GCF_000326865.2 Helobdella robusta
AATGCTCACTCGCACACTCATTCACTCGTTTACTCATTCACTCACTCACTCATTCACTTGCTCACATCTCCATTCAGCCGACATTACTGAATTTAATTGGAAATAATTCTTCATTAACGTCCTCTTAAATAATAACAACAACAACTATAATAATGATAACAACAACATCAATAATAATAACAACAATAATAATTCACAATTAAATAGTGTCATTAATGGAAACTTCTATGATCACGACAACAAAATCAAAGGCAATGAGTCACACTTGGTTCAAAAATATGAAAAAAGTTAACTCTATCCAACCAGCCAACCAACAAACAAATCAACCAACCTACTAACTAACCAACCAGCCAATCAATCAAACAACAAACCAATCAATCAACCAGCCAACCGTCTAGCTAGCCCGCCAACCAACCAACCGGCCAACCATCTAACCAACCAACCATCCAACCAACCAATCAAACAACCATTCAACCATACAACAAACAGAAACAACAATGAAAAAATCATTAACTTATCAGAAGCTGTCAAGTATTAGCGCCTGTGTTATATTGGTATTTTCCACGCTACCGTCGTCCTACTTACCCACGCGTATTTATTAATACCGGATAATTGTCTCGACCTAATGATTTTTCTTTGGCACGTTAATTCACTTGTCGACAATGTGTGTGTGTGTGTCTGTGTGTATCTGTGTGTGTGTGTGTGTGTGTGTGTGTGTGTGTGTGTGTGTGTGTGGTGTGTGACTTATTGATGTGTGGGTATTATCCGGTTTGTTTTTGATGGTTTACATCAAATTTAAGTCATGAAAAATGTGTTGATGTTAAAAAACGGTCAGAAAATACCGACCGGTACATCGTATCGGGAGGATTATCGAGTCAAATCGAGTGTTGTTCTTTCGTTCGATTCGATTTTCATTCAATCAGGGATTCGGTTAGCAGGAACTGCTAATTAAAATTTTAAGTGTGAGTCGTGAAATATGAAGTGTGAGCTGTGCGTCTGTATGTATGTGTTTGTGTGTGTTTGTGTGTATTTGTGTATGTGTGTGTATGATTTTTATGTGTTTGTGTATGTGTGGTTGTATTAGCTTTTATCATCAATTTTTAGTTTTATGGAGCAAATAAAATTTTGTTTTGTTTCGTTTTGTACGTAAATACATTCCATAGACGTGAAAATACACCCCATAGACATAAAAATACACCTCCATAAACATAAAAATGCACAGCACAGACATAAAAATACGCAAAGCATGTTTGTATTACACAAAGATAAAAAATTTTTTAACAAAGCAGCAGACCAAAGACATATAAATTATTTTATATTCTGTTGTGGTTTGTTTTGTTCATTCTTCTGTTTTCTAAGCGTAGGTACAAACCTAATAAATGATAACATTAATCACCCTTATTATAATTAATAACTTGAATAATAATAATTATGATTATGATTATTAAGATGATGAGGATAATGTCCATGATATGTATGTATGGATGGATGGATGTGTGTCTGTGTGTGTATTTATGCAGGAATAAAATACCATTAAAAAATATTTCTTATTAGCAACGGATAAGTATGTATGTATGCTTGTACGTATGTATGTATGTGTGTATGTGTATGTATGCATGCATGTATGTACGTATGTATGTGTAGGTATGCTTTTACTTTTGACGATTATTTAACGAATTTACACAGGGTGTTGTTGGCAAGCTATTTGTCGATTTATATGCAGACATCTCAAATACATTGTACAACAAAATCTTCACCATTAACTCATCATCATCATCATCATCATTAATAATAATAATAATAATAATAATATTATTATTTTATTATTATTATCATCATCATCATCATATATCGTCATCTTACGCAATTTACTGTGATAGGAACATGATTTGAACGTAATTTAATGCTGATTCTATTTCTCATTGTGCCCATTTTAAATGTATGGCGAGTATTGTAGATTATCTATTTACAATTAACATTATAAGTTTTATTACTCTAACTTTATAATTACAATGTATGTTATAAAATAAAAGGATGGTTTTCATTATTATTATTATCATTATTATTGTTCTTCTTCGTCTCTATTTTCTCCTTCTTCTGATTATTATTATTCTTAGTAGTAATAGTAGCGGTAATAGTAGTTGTAGCAGTAGCAGTAGTAGCAGCAGCAGTAGTAGAAGAGCAGCAGTAGTAACAGTAATTTTGTACAAAATAATTTTTTTCATTGTTTTTTTGTGATATTGACTTTCGAGACACTCAATAAACAAACAACGAATAAACGATATAATTATTATTTAAAAAATTTCTAATATGGCGTAAAAAATACACACACACACAAACACACACACTCACACAAACACACACACTCACAGACACACACAAACACACACACATACACTCTCACACACACAGACACACACACACAAACATACATACTCATATACACATATGTTATACAAACTAATCAAATTTAAGTGATAAATAACACTTTATTCTTCAGAAATATAAGTAAAAAAAACTAAATACCTCATTTAATGATGATTAGCTGTGGGCCAAGACCTCCAGATAAAAAAAACCAACGTCACATAAACATTAATTAATTTTCTTTAATTAATTAGTTAATTGAATAATTACTTGATTAATCAATCAATCAATCAATCAATCAATCAATCAATCAATCAATCAATCAATCAATCAATCAATCAATCAATCAATCAATCAATCAATCAATCAATCAATCAATCAATCAATCAATCAATCAATCAATCAATCAATCAATTAATTTGATTATTTATTTGCACAATTTTATCACTACTTAAATAACATTTAATAATTTTACTAATTTTCAACAGAAAATTTACTTTACTTATAAAGCTAATATACTATTTGCATGACATTCGTCTCATAATACCATCATCACCATCATGTTATTATAACTTATTATTATTATAACTTATTATTATTATGACTTATGATTATAACTTTTTATTATTATTATTAATTATAGTTATGTAGTCTAAGCTTTCCACAGAAACATCATTTTATATGCTGTGGTTTCGCTGATTGCTTGCGAATTCAAAATTTTTTTAATTCATATCATAATATCATAATATATATATATTATAATATATATATATATATATATATATATATATATTATCATAGAGAGAGAGAATATATGTCTATACCTATCACATACCTGAAAGTCTTATAATACCATAGATATATATATTGAAATATAAGCATTTGTGTACACAACATGAACGTGTATGTATGCGTGT
Source organism: Helobdella robusta (assembly GCF_000326865.2). Lineage (NCBI taxonomy): Eukaryota > Metazoa > Annelida > Clitellata > Rhynchobdellida > Glossiphoniidae > Helobdella > Helobdella robusta. The sequence continues at coordinate 6,524,300 of NW_008704501.1, forward strand.
ATGTATTGGCGTATGCGTACGTGTGTGTGTTTGTGTGTGTGTGTATATACTTATGTACATGCGTGGATTGTGTACGTGATGGCATAAGCGCGTGTGTATGGCATTTGGGAGTGTATAGTGCAGGTCTGCAGCAAGAAAGTATTAAGGATACTGAAGATCAATAATTATCAAATTATCAAGAAGACTTTATAGACTCACGCAAACACACGTACACACACACACGTACACACACGTACACACACACTTATACCCGTACAAACGTACATTCGAAGAAGCATGCACACTGATGAATATGCATATAATTGAGATAACCACGCCTCCTTACCTGTGCACAGGTAGGCAGTCATACAAATTCATCGCATCTCTCATCATCTCATGTTAGCGTGAGAGCTACTCTATAAACACACGCACGCACACACGCACGTACACACACGTACACACAAACATAAACATACACATACACGTACACGTACATATATACATTTGCTCATATATAAACACATTTAATACATACATGTACGATGTATAAACAAAAATGTGTGTGTTTGTGTGTGCGTGTGTGTTTCTACATCTGTGTGTGTACACTTATATTCGTCGAAGTTTATATAAGAATTATATTGGATGAAGTGGGATTAGATCCGTGGTTTACAAATATGGACCATCATTACTTGCATCACCACCATCACCATCTTGTCATCATCACTACCACCGTCGTCGTCATCATCATCAGAATTTATTCGATGTTATCTATTTCATGACACATGCAATATATAATTATGCAATCATTATCATCGGCAGCAATGATGTCATTTTCCGTGACGTCACATCATCACCGCTATCAGTTGGATCATCATCATCGTCGTCGTCATCATCGTTGTCATCCTAAATATCATCATCACCATTATGAACAGTGTTTATGACAGAGCAACGATAATTATGGTGATATGATGATGACGATGATGTTGATGATGATAATTAAGATAAGACCATGATGATGATGATGATGATGATGAATATAATAATGATGGTGCAACTCGTTAAGAAAATGATAAATAGTTACTTATTATTTAACTATTTACACTTTAATGACGTTCAGAGCGCTGCACATTTCACCATGGCAACTACAAAATATATCGCAAGATAGTCATCTTTTGCTATTTGTATCATGATGGTGGTCTAGATGATGATGAAGACGATGATGACGACGAAGAAAAGAATGATAACAACTAAGTTATATACACTATACAATACACGTATTAAATTGATTAATGTAATTATTAATTAAGGTGAAGAATGAACAAGATATATTTTTGCAATATAAATTTAACGACGATGAATGATTATTAAATAACATTCATGATAGCAATATATAATAATGATTGAAACAATAAATTATTGTAGTGTGTATATATATATATATATATATATATATATAGGTGAGATCATTAATTCATATGATAAAGGCAAACATTTTAATGGTGATTAAAATGACCTGTGGTTAAGGTGTGATGACGATAATGATGGTGAGGAGGAGGAGGAAAAAGATGGTGAAGACGAAGAAGAAGAAGATGATGATGATGATGACGAGTAGGATAATTATGATCATGATGATGAAAAAAATGAAGATGAGGATTATTACTATCAGGAGGAAGGTGAAGAAGATGGGGAAGTTGATGAAGAGGAAGAGGAAAAGGAAAAAGAAGAAGATGATAATGATGATGATGATGAAGATGATAAAGGCGATGACAAGTAGTGATGATGACGACAGGCGGTGACAAAGAAATAAAGATCACCTGTGTTCAAGCAATCCAGGTGTATTCTTGTTTATGTATGTACGTATGTATGTACAATGTTTGTTATGTATGTATATATGTATGTATGTATGTGTGTGTATGTATGTGTATGTACGTGTGTGTGTGTGTGTGTGTGTGTATGTGTGAAAACGCACACAAATTTATAAGTGTGGGTGTTATCTGAATTGAGTAACAATATTTGCGATATGCATCACTTTGTTTATGTTAAAAAATATACATACAATATCTCTTTGTACAATGCCAGCCAAGCCATACATTTATACACACACACTCACACACACACACACCTAACAATACAGGCACAAACACACACACACACACGCTCAGTTATATACATTCCACACATACACACTACACACACACACACTTATATACACTGAAAGACACACCAATAAATACAAACAAATTCACACATACACCAATATATACATTCACGCACACATACACACACATTCACACACAGGCAGATAAACACGATGACATCATAGGAAATATCCTTCCTTTTGATCATGGAGAATATGGCAGAAGGAGATGGAATATGAGTATATCACATAAATGATGATGACGACGACGAAAAGATGATGAAGATGATGATGGTAGTGGTGATGATGATGATGACAAAGATAATGATGGTAGTGATGGTGATGATGATGATGGTGATGATGATGATGGTGATGATGATGATGGTGATGATTATGATGGTGTTGATGATGATAGTGGTGTTAATGACATTAATCAATGATAACAACATCAAAAGGTTTTATAAATGTCACTCTGTTATAGATATAAATATAGCAAATTTAATCGGTTTATTCAAAATTAAAAATCTTTTGCATGGTCATCTGTAAAAACTTGGAAGGGTAAAAGTGGACAGAATTAAATGTTGGCATGAAATGTGCGTGTATGTGTCTGTGTGCGTGAGTGCGTGTGTGCGTGTGTTTGAACGTTGTTTTAAATACCATTAACGGATTACATAAGTTATTAAGCAAATTGAAAAAATGAAAAAAAATTTTTTTTTTTCTCTTAGATACAAAAATTTTTTTCCAAAGGTCTGTTCGTCTGCTAAATATTACCGCTCTCCCTCTCTCTCATTTTCTCTTTCTTTCTCTCTTTCTCTCTTGCTCTCTCTTTCTCTCTCTTTCTCTCTATCTCTCTCTCTCTCTCTCTCTCTCTTTCTCCCTTAGATTTCATGTTTATGTAGACAAAGTTGGTTGTTTGTATGTATGTTTGTAATTGTATGTTTCTACGTGCGTCCATGTATTAACGTTTGTTATATGAACTTACCTGTCCGCGTTTGTGTGTACATGTGTACTTGTATGTGTGTATCTATGTAAGTAAGTATAAAACTTGAGCACAACGAGCGTTCAGCGAGAGTCTTCTGAGGAAAAGTTTCCGTCAACGAGTGTTTCGGCCCTTTAACTTCCTGACACTCTCGAGAAACAGGGCCACATCCAGAAATCAGTTGGATGTCCCTTGCTAAACAAACAATTTGCCTTGCTTTGAAATCACCTCCTTTTATACTGAAAAGCTGAGTAGGCGTGCCAGACAGTTCACATAAAAATGTATCACGATGTGAGTTATATCGACGAGCCAAGTAACACGCTAAGCCGAATGAGTCTGGGAGTGTTGAGTAATAGGTAGCCTTACGTGCACACAAGCTCGTCTGTTAACTGTTTAAACTCGCATTCCTTCTTCTTCCTACATAACCATACCCAGTAAGAAGTAGGGCAATTTTATTTGAATCCAAATTAAAAATAAATTCCTCAAGTTTAATACATTTCATAATCATGGAGAGTAATTTAAATTGAAGAAACTATTCGCGTGAATATCGGTTTGAAATAAAACCAAAATCTGTTATGTAGAAATTTGTTTAGAATTAAAACTGTGAATTGGGCCAGTTGTACGGAAACATTCGAATACCATTTCACCGATTGGTTGTTGCTCGGATGAGAATGTGACTAATTTAGAAGACAATAAATACATGGTTGTATGTGAATGTATGTATGTTTGTGTGTGTGTGCGAATGAAAATGTGTGTATGTATGTGTGTGTGCGTATGATTATGTGTGTGTTTGTGTTACCTCTTCCGGTGATATATCATATCTTTGATGATGAAAGCTTGATTGAATGGAGTAATAACGATATTAAATCTCAATTGGACGACGAAGAATTGCTTTAATGTTGACGAACGATGATGATCACGATGAGAATGATTATTTTTTTATGATGATGACGATGGTGACGATGACGACGGTGATAATGATGACGATGATGGTGATGATGATCATGATGATGATGACAATTAAAACAATGATTATTATCGTTGTTGTTGTTATTATTATTATTATTATTATCTCTATTACCAAAGAAACAAAAGTGGGCGATAATGGAAACACAAAGAAACCTGAACATGGTGAGGATGCAATGAATAAATAGAGGTTCATTTTTCTCATAATTAGAAATACTTTTTTGTCTCGTCTATGTAGGTAGAAAATAAATAAAATAATTAATGTGTGATTGAATGAATAGATGGATAGATGGATGAATGGATGAATGAACGAACGAACGAATGAATGAATGAATGGACGATCGAACGTATGCCTGAATGTTGAATGAATATCAACTTGAATGACCGGTTGAAAAACACAAATGCACTGACAAATGAATTAATGAGCGAACGAATGAACAAAATAAATAAGAAAATCATTTAAATTATTAAATTTAATTAATTAGAATAATTAAATCAATTAAAAAATTAATTAATTAATTACCATGACTAACCTTCTTTACTGATAAAAGAAATGTAGAATTGGACGATAATTATAAGTGGAGCTTGGAAAGACGGAAAATTCATTTTTTTACTATTTCTAATAAATGAATTAATTAATTATTTAATCTTTAACGAGTTAATTAATTCCTTAATTCTTTATTCTCAGTTAATTTATTTTAAATTAATAATTTTATTTATTTTCAACTAATTAATTAAACCTTCAAAATTAAGCTGTATCAATATTTTAACACTGTTACTATTATCAATATTCATTATTGTCATAGTCCTTATTATTGTTATAATTGTTGTTAGAATTAGTAGTAGTAGTTGTTGTTGTAGTAGTAGTAGTAGTAGTAGTAGTAGTAGCAGTAGTAGTAGTGTAGTAGTATTAGCAGTAGTAGTAGTAGTAGTAGTAGTAGTAGTAGTAGTAGTAGTAGTAGTAGTAGCAGTAGTAGCAGTAGTAGTAGTAGTAGTTATTTTGCTCCGGTGATGACGTAATTATTAAAAATTTTACATGAAATAATATCTATGAAACGACGTCACAACTGCCTGTTTATTAATGTTGTAGTTATCAAGTCATCTTTGGTTGCAGAATCTTTTGGCATTGACGTTTTAACAGTGTTACTTATAAATGCACGTGTATAGAAAGAGAGAGAGGAAGGAAAGAGAGTGAGTGAGTGAGAGAAAGAGAGAGAGAGAGAGAGAGAGAGAGAGAGAGAGAGAGAGAGAGGGTTTTGTAGGAAGAATATGGCCTCAATTGAATGTATGCAAGCAATCCATACTGTCCATGCAATCACATTATTTAGTTTGTTTACCAATGTGTTTTATTTTTTTCTGTGTTATTATTTTTAGTCTGTCCTTTTTGTGATTTGTTGTTTAATATCCATTCAGTTGTTTGTTTGTTCATCCGTTCTTTCATCTTTCATTATGTCGTACGTTCGTTCGTTCGTTCGTTCGTCTGATCATTCGATCATTCATTTTTCCATTCATTTTTTTTGAATATCCATTCATTCATTCGCTTTTTTTGTATAAATTTGTTTATTGATAAATAATTTTTTCAATTTCCCAACCAACCATCCATCCATTACCATCCATCCATCACCATCCATTCATCCATACATTCATTCATCCATCCATCCATCCATCCATCCATCCATCCGTACCATCCATCCATCTATCCATCCATCACCATCCACGCGTTTCCATATTTTTATTCGTTCTATCTAGCCCTGCATATCTTGTTAACCATCCAACTTTTCTCCAATTTTTTCAACATTTATCTTTTAAATTCTACTTATAGAAGCAACAAATGTTAAATGTTTTAGTTATTGGACAAGTGGCTTAGGTAATTTTTGTTTCATTGGAAAAAGGATTAGATATTCTTCTTAATTTCAGTAAAAAATTAAACCACCTCTGTGAATTGCTAATGGGTGGAATTAGTTTAGTTATTCAACCATAATGTTTTCTATCAATAAATGAACAAATTAAAAAAACAAATGAATGACTGAGCATGAAAATGTTTAATGAGCTAATCAAAATTACGACTTTTTAGAAACAAATTATCTTAAATCGACCAAATATTTGTCATTATGTATTATTATAAGATCGATTTTTACAAATTTGGTGCTGATATAGTGAATGAAGCTGGTAGTTTTTTACTAAACTCATGTCGTACTCTATCATCTGGGCATGAAAATGATTTGGTAGTGAAAATTTCTACGTTTTTGACATATAGTATCTTGAACCGACGGAACATTTATCATTATGAACTATGTGCTTTGAATAACAATACACTAAGTATATATACATCCTGTATGTATATATATGGAAATATATACAAACACATACACACACATACAAACATACACACACATACAAACTATTATATATATATATATATATATGTATATATATATATATATATATGCATACAAATATGATATATAATACTATATTATTCTAACTATATGACAATAACATGGTATCATGAAACACAACTTTAAATTTAAAGTTCACTTTTAGTTGTAATCAGTTGTTTCGTTTATTGATTTGGGTTTTTCCAACTCTACCTCCAGTCGGTTCATTATTTTTAAATTTCAAATTAGGATATTGTATTGATTATAATTGTTTAAATTTTAAAATTTAACATTCAAAATTAAATTTTGTTAAAATTCTTTCTCTCCAGTACAAAATTTCGAAAATAGATATTTTGTCACGATGTCCCAGCAGCGAGAATTTCATTATTGCCGCGGAACGCCCCCAACGGAAGATTTTGAATCAGTACGTGCTCTAAATAATATTACCGCCACTGACGATAAGGTGATCCTTCAGTTCGTCACGTATGTTGTCCTATGTGATTGTCAGTGTTTGTTTGTTTATTTACCCTGTCATGTTGTCTTCTTTGTGTGCTTGAGTTTTAAAAATTTAAAGTTATAAAATCAGAAATATAAACTTTTTTTTTATTTTAAAATAAATGATATGATATGATATGATATGATATGATATGATTTGGTATATGATACGATATGATATCATATCATAAATCATATCATATCATATTGTAGTCATCTAATACACCTATCTACACATACAGACACTTGAAGTGTTCTTGCACTGCATATTAAAATCATTTGTGGGCATTAAAACAGACCAGGTAATAACCCATTATATTTATAATTATTTTAATCATTATAATTCTTCTTCTTATTATTATTTTTCATATTATTATTCTTCGTATTATTATTGTTATTATTTTTTTGACATAGTTTGATGAAATGAAGAGTATGCTGTCATCCAAACTGAACATTCCAGAGAATGAGTTCCACAGAGTTTTTGAATCATTCAAGAATATTCTAATTGGTAAATTGGTTGTAATATTTATTAATTAATTAATTGATTAGTTTAATCAATCAATTATTTAATTATTTATTCCAACTTTTATGAAAAAAAAATTTTTTTATCTTGATACAGTTTAATGGAAATATTTTACTAAGATGTGAATCTGTTATGGCATTTTTCATTTATTGTTGTTACTACTGTTGTTGCTGTTGTTGTCATTCTTAACAGTATTGTAACACACACGCGCGCGCACACGCACACACACGCACGCACACTTAAGTTTGTACTTCGTACATTGTCAGGTTTTCTTAGGAAAAAAGTTTCAAAAGAAGCCATTGCTCAAGATCTTGTTAAGTTAGGTTGGTTGATTGTATGGGGATTGGTTGATGGTGAAATGTGATTGGTTGATGGTGAAATGTGATTGGTTGATGGTGATACCCGATTGGTCTATGGTGATACGTGATTGATATATGGTGATAGGTGATTGGTTGACGGTGATGCGTGTGATTGGTTGACGGTGATACGTGATTGGTTGATGATGTAAAGCTTTGATGAAAGACATAAAGATGATGTCTGGAGAATGTCTTAATTAGTGATTACGTCGTTGTCATCATCAATGAATGAAATGATGATAAAATATTCAACATTTATTCAAATTTGATTTTCAAATAACTTTTTTTTTGAAGGCCTGAAAGAAAAACATTCCATCCTTGTTGCTACCAAAGTGAGCTGGTCTATTATTTTGCCCATTATCTATCTACTTATTTATTTATTATTCATATAATTTTTATCGTTATTATTATCATTGTTATTATTATTTTTATTATTATTCTTAGATTGAGGGGTGGAATGGGCAGGCACCTTCCTCTCCGGGCCCGGTCAGCAAATTATTAGATGTTAAGTGGAAATTTGGAAGTAGGGAATCTGGAAGCTTTGATTTATTTTTTTTTTATTTATTTTTATATTTATTTATTTTATTTCGTTATTTTTTTCATTATATCGACTTGTTTTCTTATTATATAATAATAATAATAATAATTATTATTATTATTATTATTATTATTATCATCTGCAGTCTTCTTTTTTTATGAACTTTTAAAAACTTTGGATAATTAATTAATTTCTTAAAGAAATTATGTACAAAATTAGTCAAAATTAATCAAAATCAAAATTATAATATAAATTATGTCAACTATAATTAAATTTAATTATGAATGAATAAATAATTTTTTACTTTCACATTCTAACAAAAAATTACAGTCACAGTAGCCACTAATGATCAGATGAAGGCAAGTAGCACATTCATAGATGTTAGTTTCCCGCCATTATTATTATTATTTATTATTATTATTTATTAATATTTACTATTGTTATTATTTATTATTTACTATTATTATTATTTATTATATATTTTTTTATTTCAGTTAGACCTGACGGTAGACAGCGGCTCCGGAGAGCAGAAAATATTTTTCGGTTAGCAAATAATTAGTTTGACTGATCAACAAGACTTACTAAAGCTATAATAATAATAATAACTACTATAATAATTATAATTATAATCATAATAACGTTAATTGTAATAATAATTATTACCATATTTTCAGAGCTTACGCTGCCCCAGTTTTATAATTTTCTACATGAGTTGGAAAGTGCCAAGTTTACAATGGAGCAATATGATTCATAATTGTCTTGTTACCATCATTTATTATTGTTGCATCACTTATTGTTATCATTATTTTGATTATTTTGATTATTATTATTATTATTATTATTATTATTATGACGTAATGAAAGTCAGTGAAACAATTTACGTAAATTTTTATTCTCAAAAACTCGCGACGACGATGACGACGACGATGATGATTAATAAAACCAACAACAACAATAATAATAATAGGAAAACGATTAACTTTAAATACTAATATTACAACAATAATAATAATAATAGCAATGATAATATCATTAAAATTAATATACAAATATACTGCTAACTGACTGCAGTTCAATATATAATACATTGTTATAAATATGACGTACATTTATATATTTAAGTATAGTATTATTACTTTACATATATATGTATATATATATATATACTGGTAAAAGACCAAAGTTAATGCAGTAATTGATGAAATCTGCCGAATTTAACGCTAGAAATTCGGATAATTTCATAAATTATTGCATATGTATGTAGTGTTACTACCGTATGTTTATATATAATAGAATTAATAATACATATGTATTTATGTATGATTTATTACTATAAGGAAAAGTATTCTAACGGAGTTAATACTAACTTCTTATCATGTAACCATGATCTTTTTTCTGTTCAGCTGTTAATGTCGAGAGAAAGAGAGAGGGAGAATACTAATGTGTATATATGTAGAGATAGAAAGAAAGAGAGAGAATAATGTTATAAGTCGAAAACGATGCGAAATATTTAGCATATTTATAAGGAGAATTTAAGTAAATTTTTTACAATAACAATGGTAAACGCACGGGCATGATAGATAATTTGAAATGATTAAGATGTACACAGACACACACACGTACACTAACAAACACACACATACGCAAACACAGAGAAGAAAACATTTGAAATAATATAACAATTTAAATAGAAATGGATGGACTCTATTTTGCATGGATTTTAATGGACGAATGATGAGCCGAAGAGTAATTTTGATGTGACTATAATATAGCATAACTTAATATAGCTCAGTATAACGCCAAATCACGTATATAACTCAATTTCATGAATGACACAGACACACAAATAGCATAGACACACACCTAAACATACGTACACACACATACAGGTGTACATGCATGCTTATACATACATACATATATACATTTGTGTACGTTTTTTAATACAAAATCATAGACATATCTCACATACATACAAACATACATGTACAAACATAAAGACACACACACGGATGAATAACCTTGCTTTCTAAAAAACACATAATTCTCTATACATAATAAACTACTTTATAATAAATGCATACATTTTGATGGACATTGTATTGTTGAGTATGTGCATATATGTTTTTATTTGTATATTCTAACTTGCTGTTTGTATGCTTGTCTGTGTTTGGAGAAATCGCGCTTTTTAATAAACAACAATTAAATGTATATTTATAAAACACTTCAAAAATTCAAATAATGATAACATGATAATAACATTTTTAATTTTAAACGATTCCGTAAATTTATGCTTCAATGAATTGACCAAATTTTTTGTAATATTTAAAAGGACAAGATGGCGTACCTTAAAGAGAAGAAGTTTTTTTTTAACGCGCGAGTTAAAAATTTCAAAATACTCACAAACAAGAGGAGACCGAAATAAAAAAAAATTCAGAAATTTTTGAAAAAATTATTTTAAAAATTCAGAAAAAAAAAATTGAAAAAATTCTGATGGAAATACGAAATGAAAAAGCACGTCTATTTATTTAATACTTTAGCAAAATGGACAGATTGACTAAATTAAGTAAATGAATAAATAAATGAATGAACGATTGAATGAATGATTGATTGAATGATTGATTGAATGATTGATTGGATAAATGAATGAACGAATGATTGAATGAATGATTGATTGAATGATTGATTGAATGAATGATTGATTGAATGATTGATTGAATGAATGGATGAATGATTGAATAAATGATTGATTGGATAAATGAATGAATGAATGAATGAATGACAACGGTGGTGTTGCTTCTTTTCATAAGAAAAAATAAGTTTTCAGATAAAAATGATAAAGAAAATCCGAACTTTCATGAAAAAAAATCAATAATTAATCATATCTATTTATTAAATAATCATTTATTCATATATTTATTTATTTGAAGAAATAATAAAAAATGAACGTAATATATAATACAGTTTCTGTAAGATGGTAAATAAGCATCGGAACATTGTTACTAAATTTTACAATTTGCTGAATTTTGGCGGGAAATCTTGGTATTGGCGGAAAAGTAATGTTTTTAGTGTTGCCGTTATATTGGTGATCTATTAATGATGGTGACGAGATGATGATGGTGGTCATAGTGATGACCCTGACGGCCATTATCCGTGATGATGATGATAGTGGTGGTGATGATGAAGACGATAGTGATGAAGATGAGTTTACATTGAATAGACATTGTACCATTGTTGTACGTATGTTGAGTGGGTTTTCATGTTTGGTACATTCACACCCTTAAAAGAAGTATGAACCAGGCGATTGTCCAATCGGAATGCTAGCAGATGGCTGAAAAAAGAATAGTTGTTGTTGTTGTTGTTGTTGTTGCTGTTGTTGTTGTTGGTAGAATACTTGTTGCTGCTGGGTTTGTTGCAATTGTTGCGGGGGTTGTTGCATGAGTAGTAATTTTTGTTGTTGTTGTTGATGTAGTTGTTGCGCCACATGTTTGTTGTTGCTGCAACTGTTGCCGTTGTCGCTAACGACGTTGTATTTAATACCTGCAATAATGATGGAATTGTTTATATTTAAAAAAAGTCAAATTTAAACAACGTAGAATGAAAATGTAGAAGCTGTAGAACTTTTATGACGTCAAAAATTATATTATACAACAGTATATTAGCATAAATTAGCATAATTGATTCCTAAGGTGCATCGATTTGTTATAAAATTGCAACAAACTTATTGAAAAAAATACTGTCCAATTAAATTTAACCTGTAACATTTGGGTAGAGTATGGATTGTATATCAGGCAACTTTTCAGAAAAGTCCACGAACGAATTTTTATTTTCAAGAGTTGTAGCCGTTGTAGTACCTGCTGCTGCTGCTGCTGTTACTGCTGCTGTTTTTCCGTCACAGCTAAAGTCGGCTGTTGTGGATGGTGGAATGAATGAATCGAAAGATGGCAGATTTGATTGATCATTTGAGAGAGATTTCTCTGGAGTTGATGAGATGTTGCTTGTCGTTGGGCTAAAGTTCAAGGACGATGAAGATCTCTTGATAGGGACCACAATGGCAGTAGGGATGGGCGTTTGTAGTTGTTCAACTGGATTTAGGATTTCAGTCCAGATTGAAGTCTGTTTGTTAAGTAGAACTGTGTTGTTGTTGTTGCTACTAGGCCTATTGCTGCTACTACTACTGTTGTTGTTAATAGAATTGACTATGTTGTTGTTATTTAAAAGATTGTTGTTGGTGGTTTTTTTACAGTTGACTATTTTGTTGTCATTGTTGTTTACAAAACTGACTATGTTGTTATTGTTGTTTATCAAATTGATTATGTTATTACTGTTGTTTACAGAATTGACTAAGTTGTTGCTAATGCTGTTGTTTATAAAATTGACTATGTTGTTGTTGCTGCTGCTGTTGTTGTTGTTGATGATGTTGAAGGTATTCAGATTGCTATCATTTGTAGAGATGTTCAATTGATGACTAACATTTTGAATTTGTGGTTGAGAATTTTGTTGTTGTTGTTGTTGCTGCTGCTGCTGATTACCATGTGTTTGTTGAACTAACGCTTGTTGAAATAAACGTTGCTGAATTAAGTGGTGCTGTGTTAATAATTGTTGTTGTGTTAACATTTCCTGTTGTTGCTGTTGTTGTTGTTGCTGTTGTTGTTGTTGGTGTTGCTCGAACAATAATAAGTGTTGTTGTTGTTGTTGTTGTTGCGTTACAATTTGTTGTTGGGATTGTAGCAGTTGCGGTTGTTGAACAACCTGCTGTAGTAACGTGACGTCACTCCCGCACAATCCTGACAAATGATGAGACTTATCGGGAAAAATGTTGCCGCATGTTTTACAGAGGTATCCGCTTCCGGATGTATGAAAAAGTTTATGGGATTCGAAGGAGAGGATGTCTTTGAATTGTCTGTCGCAGGATTGGCAAGCGAATGGATATTGGTTCGTGTGCTTGTAAAGGTAATGTCGCCTCAGATGAAATTTCTGTTCGAATTGCAATTCACAGTCGGAACATTTGAAAGTGTTTGAGTCCTTGTTACTGTTGCAGCTGCCGTTTTTTGACGTTTTGTTGTTTTTTGGAAATTTAGATTTACTACAAATTTCAATCGCTGCTGCTGTCGTCGTCGTCGTTGGTGGCAGCGCTGGTGAGGCTGGACTAGGTTGCGCTATTAATGGAGAATTGTTTGTTCTTTTTGATGTTTTCCTGTCAGCCTCGTTGTCGTTGTTATCAGTAGCTGTTTTGTTGGCAAATGAAACGTCCTTGCTGCTGCTGTGGTGGTTGCTGCTGCTGTAGCTGCTGCTGATCGCACTACCGAGTGGTTCAGTGTTAACGCTGCTATCGTGGTTGCTGGTGCTGTTGTTCAAGTCAGCAACAAAACCATTACTTTCGCTAAAATTTTTGATGGTGTTTTCGTTTAGAAACACATCGGCAAAGTTAACTTTGCCATTCAGCGTGTTTGCATTGATGTTAATAAAATTTCTGTCGCTGATATACAATGTATTGTTGGTGTTGTTGTTGACGTTGTTGTTGTTGCTGATGTTGTTGTTGACGTTGTTGCTGTTGTTTATGTTGTTTATATTCTGTGCGCTGTAACAAACGAAATTTTTAAAAATCTGTTCACCGAGACATTCAACGATTTGTCCGTTGTTGTTTTCTAATGGAGTGTTCAGTACCCGAAATGAATGTTGCTCGTTAGGTGGCAGGCTGTTTATTGAGTTGTTGATGAATTGTAATTTTACTCCAGTCAACTCTTCAAATGGTTCGACAAGATTATTGTAATTAACATTATTGTTATTGTAGTTGGTGACGTTGTTGCTGATGTTGTTGTTGATGTTGTTGATGTTGATGTTGTTGTTGATGTTGTCGCTGATGTTGTTACTGACGTTGTTGCCAACAATGTGACCAGAGTTATCATATACAAAATTAGTAACATTAACGAGATCACTGCCATGAGCAACGTACCTGACACTCTCCCCACTTAGGTACTTTGCTTTCTTCATAACTGGAGGCTTCGCGTCAAGACACTCGCCAACATTCGGCTTGATCTCCGCAGGGCCCTGACAACTGGCACCTGCGTCGTTTGTCACAAGAAGAGGAGAGGTGAACTGACTTTCGAATGTGGTCTTCACGCACGCCTTGCTCCTGTTCTCGTGGTGCCATAGACATTCGCTCGTTTTGAAAGCTTTGTTGCAGCGCAGACAGACGTAAGGTCTCAGGTCCGAGTGGGTTCTCTCGTGTGCTCTTACGGCTGTTGAGTCTTTAAATCTCTTGCCGCAAATTTTACATTTCTCTTTTGTTTCAGTCGAATGAACGAAGAGCTCGTGTTTCTTGAGGTGGAGCGTTCTTGAAGCCGATGCTGCAGATGTACAGACGAAGGGCCTCTCATTGA
>NW_008704501.1:6539083-6540198 GCF_000326865.2 Helobdella robusta
TGATATGATGATGACGATGATGTTGATGATGATATTTAAGATAAGACCATGATGATGATGATGATGATGATGAATATAATAATGATGGTGCAACTCGTTAAGAAAATGATAAATAGTTACTTATTATTTAACTATTTACACTTTAATGACGTTCAGAGCGCTGCACATTTCACCATGGCAACTACAAAATATATCGCAAGATAGTCATCTTTTGCTATTTGTATCATGATGGTGGTCTAGATGATGATGAAGACGATGATGACGACGAAGAAAAGAATGATAACAACTAAGTTATATACACTATACAATACACGTATTAAATTGATTAATGTAATTATTAATTAAGGTGAAGAATGAACAAGATATATTTTTGCAATATAAATTTAACGACGATGAATGATTATTAAATAACATTCATGATAGCAATATATAATAATGATTGAAACAATAAATTATTGTAGTGTGTATATATATATATATATATATATATATATAGGTGAGATCATTAATTCATATGATAAAGGCAAACATTTTAATGGTGATTAAAATGACCTGTGGTTAAGGTGTGATGACGATAATGATGGTGAGGAGGAGGAGGAAAAAGATGGTGAAGACGAAGAAGAAGAAGATGATGATGATGATGACGAGTAGGATAATTATGATCATGATGATGAAAAAAATGAAGATGAGGATTATTACTATCAGGAGGAAGGTGAAGAAGATGGGGAAGTTGATGAAGAGGAAGAGGAAAAGGAAAAAGAAGAAGATGATAATGATGATGATGATGAAGATGATAAAGGCGATGACAAGTAGTGATGATGACGACAGGCGGTGACAAAGAAATAAAGATCACCTGTGTTCAAGCAATCCAGGTGTATTCTTGTTTATGTATGTACGTATGTATGTACAATGTTTGTTATGTATGTATATATGTATGTATGTATGTGTGTGTATGTATGTGTATGTACGTGTGTGTGTGTGTGTGTGTGTGTATGTGTGAAAACGCACACAAATTTATAAGTGTGGGTGTTATCTGAATTGAGTAACAATATTTGCGATATGCATCACTTTGTTTATGTTAAAAAATATACATACAATATCTCTTTGTACAATNC
>NW_008704501.1:6558424-6593424 GCF_000326865.2 Helobdella robusta
AAATTTGAACAATCATGATAATTACCGGGAAAAAAAACTTTTCAGGCCATATCATGGTTTTACTGGCCTCTGTGCTATATGGTCGACAAGTTAGAATCCATCATACCTACAAACTTTATGCAACAACTCTCTAGAATCTGAAACCACTACAACGTTGACAACTTCAACAACAATTGCTTAAACAACGATTAAATCATCAATCAGCCAACCAGCCAATCAATTAACTAATTAACCAATCAATAATCAGCCAATCAATTAACTAATTAACTAATCAATCAATCATTCAAACATTTATTTGATGTACCAATCAATCATTCATTCAATTGATCGATCAATCAATCAATAAGTTAAAGAACCAATCAGTCAATCGGCTAGCTGAATAATAATAATAATAATGATGATATGCATCTCTAAAAACGATTGATCCAAAAACAGTAACTGAATAATGGTATAAATACACGGAAATTCGTTGCTTCGTCTGTAGTATTCAACGGGAAAAATACACAAATACATTTTGTATTGCAAGTTTAATTTAATAACCATATTAATTAATTAATTAATTAATAAGTTTATTAATTAATTTGAAATTTGATTTTGTTGTTTCTTGGTCGTTAAAATGAGAAATTTTTATTATATTCTAATGATGATTCCCCTCATTGTAAACCCTAGATTACACTGTTATTATAGATTGTAAAAATTTGTATATTATATAGTACATATATATATATATATATATATATATACACGTGTATATATATGTATGTGTGTGTGTATATACACACATATGTGTGCGTGCTTATGTGTGTACGTATTTAAAATTGTTTTCAAAAAGTTTGTATTATGATGTTTAATACACTAGGAATTAATTATTTGTATATCACGTTGTATTGTTATAAATATTATGTATGTATATATACATTATATATATATATATATGTGTATGTATATATATAAATGATAAGTATTTTGTATGTAGGTTTTTCCGTATTAATGTCATTTTAAAGTCATAAAGCCTCAAAGTATGGATTATATATATATATATATATATATATAATGTATATGTATGTATGTTTGTATACATTATGTATGCTTATATATATATATATATATATATATATAATACATATATACATAAATTGCATGAAATAAAACAACTGCACCAGTAAGACAGAATTGATAACGGATCATAACCATCTTTGTATGTTCATTCAAATGTAACATTGGTGAGCGTGGACTGTGCACCATGGTTTTGGGTATATTTGTATGGCGTCGAACAAAGCTCTCTCACCAACTAATCTACACGTACATATGTAAATACACAGACATTTGGAAAAAAGGCATTTATTAATAGATAAATTATCTAAAAGTTTATAAATTGTAAGGTATTGTAATTATACTTATCGTTATTACTATTATCTTTTTGTTATTTGTAATGGTTATATACCTTATTCATATTATTTTTGTTATTATTTCACGGAGATGTGCGTTATGCAAGTTTTTCGTCGTTCATTTCAATACTTTTCAAGACACGTAGCTGTTAATTATTGTTATAAAATTGTTACTTTTATAAATTATTATTATTGTTATTATTCTTGGATTTCTATGATTCATAGACGGGAGAATTCGCTGATTTTATTGGAAAAATGTTTAGAATTAATATTTAAAGAATAGAAAAGGTGATTGGGTCGTTGGTTTTTTAAAAAATAAAACATCGAAAAATATATCCCATTTTGTTTCGCTAACTAGAGCCAAACGTCTTTATAATAAGGTTATTTCGGTGTAGAGAAATATTACCGGTTATTTCGGTATAGATGAATAATAACGGATTTTATAACATAAGGAGTACTTACTATACCAAAAGTACCATATACCTATCAAATGCAATCTTCAACGTGTTTATAGCCGTTACACTGTTCTATTCATTCAATTTTTATATAATTTAATTATTTTTATTTATTACTCAAAAGTAACAAAAAACAGAACTACCGTATGCATTACCAGCTTATTTATTTATTATATTGTATCATCTGTGACGCTATCTTAGTAACAAATCAATAAATCAATGTATACAATTCCAGGCAATTTTAAGCATGATATATGATATATATCATATATATATATATATATATATATATATATATCATTTATATTTATATATATATACACAGATCTTTATTAGAGGATATCAGGTTTATACGAGTTGAAGCAAAATTTAAGTTATGAAAATGAAAAATAGAAAACAATTATTATTGTTATTATTATCGTCGTTATTTGTATTTTTAATATTATTATTATTCATGATGTAATATTGACCAATCAATCAGTCAATCATTCATTCATCCAATGGCCCGCATTGTTTGAGATGAATTTGGGGGAATTAATCGTAAAATTACAAATATTACCATTATTATTATCATTATTATTATTATGACTATTATTTTAGTGTTAGTATTATTGTTACTATTATTATTAAAAAATCTTCGTCATCCAGATTAGATTGATGTTGTTTAGATCGGGAGTAGAGGTAGGTGGGCGATGTATAACAAAATAAATCGTCAAAAAATATAAATGTACGCACGCACAAGCGCACACACACACCACAAATATATATATAATAATATATATATATTATATACAAGCCATATACAACGATCATGACGATGACAACGATGATAATGAACATAACGATCATTACGAAACGAAACAGACGAAAATGATATTCGGTATATATATATATAAACACGCACACACACACGCACATACATATACATACACACACACAGACAAATGTTTTGAAGATAATTTCGATTTGACCATTGTCATTATCATCGTCATTGTTATTGTTATCATCACCTTTATCATCATCGTCTTCGTCACGTCATCTTCACCAATATTATCATCAGTATCTGTGATTGTTACACCAATTGAGATAAAAAAAATCAAACCGATCATTCATCCATTTATTCATTCATTCATCCATCCATCCATCTTTTAAAGCGTATTTATGTCGACTGTGACGTACGTAGGTAAAATAAAATATACACAGTGACGTCATGTTTATTATGATCACGTGATCTTCTTCATCGTCGTCATCACTCAAGTCATTTTTACCATGATGACGTGATGTTTACAGGATCAGCATGGTCTTGTGGTGTTTTTTCACCATAATCACCTGATGTATCTCATCGTCGTCGTCATCATAATCACGTGATGCACATAAACAAGTTACACATCAAAAAAAACATGAATAGAAATATTTTTCATCCTAATTTATAAATGATATAGTAAAAAAAAGAATAAATTAAACCAAAACAAACATTAAAAAATGCATAAACGTATAACTAATATTTTGTTTTAAATCAAACAAAACTAACCAAAAAAACTCAAAACGTACATAGACATTTAATTAATGTTTCTGTCTAAGATGGTATAAAAGATACAAAATAGTACATAGATGAAGCTAACGATAGAAAACTTGAAAAATGAAAATAATAATAATAATAGACAATAATAATAATAATAATGAAATAAATAATAAAATAATTACAAATAAAGAACGGACAAGTTGAAATACGAATAACAATAAGATGATGACAAGAGCATCTACTATAAATAATACCTTAAAATAACAAGAACGTGGTAACAACATTGATGGTGAAAATAGACGAAATATGAAAGAAAATCCACTCTTGGGTAATAATAGTAATCCAGTTGTTAAACGACAGATTATTTTTCTGTTCTTATTAGCGAAAAATTTGTAAACCTAACAAGACAATAAGTTAATTAATTGATCAATTAGTCAATCGACCAATCAATAAACTCTTAAACGAGTCAATTAATTAATCGACATTTTCGCCAACCAACCAACTAGCATAAGAAAAAC
Source organism: Helobdella robusta (assembly GCF_000326865.2). NCBI lineage: Eukaryota > Metazoa > Annelida > Clitellata > Rhynchobdellida > Glossiphoniidae > Helobdella > Helobdella robusta. The sequence goes on from NW_008704501.1 coordinate 6,562,308, forward strand.
AGGGCTGAACGATAAACAAATCAATCAAGTAAGCTATCAGTCAACAACAGCCAATCAACACACTGGTCATATAAACCAACCAACCAAATCAACCGATTATCCAACAAACTAACCAATCAATTAGCCATCAACCAATCACAGCCTATGTAATTAAGCAATCAGAAAATCACCAAAACACACGAATAATTAATTAATCGCTTGACCAACAATTAATAACCCACTATTACCCACTAGAGTTAGGCAACCAATTACTCATTTAATCAAGGGTCGATTAATTAGGGATTAATTAAAGGATTAATTAACTAATTAATTAATCTTAATCATTGGAATTCCCAAGTGCATGCTCCATCATATTGATGCAAAGTGTCTCTAGGCTAGCGTGTATGTCGTCAGTTGATGTCGTCAAGTATTGGTTCATTGACGTTGATGTTGTTGTTGTTGCTACTGCTGCTATGTACTTGTTCGTAGTTGTTGATGCTATTGTTGTTGATGATGGCGGTAGCAGTGGAGAGTGCTGTTGTTGTTGCTGTTGTTGTTGTGACGTCGTCGTTGTTGTTGTTGTTGTTGCAGCTGTTTAGTGTGAATTTTGTAATTTTAGGTAAGTTGTAGTATTTTTATATTTATTCGCTTAAAAAAATTGTGTATGTATGTATGTATGAATGTATGTATGTATGTATGTATGTATGTATGTATGTATGTATGTATGTATGTATGTATGTATGTATGTATGTATATATTTTTCATTAAAAGATTTCGGCCATAAAATTTTAAACAAAGTTAGATTAAAATTGTTATAAAAACTCACAGGTGATATTTCAAATGAGTTAATAATTATAATAATAATAATAATATGAATAATAGACACTCTATTTAAAATTATTATCATTAAAAAAAGCTAAAAAATTAATCAAATTACAAAAACATAATACAAAACGATTCGTAGAACAAAACTCCTCACAACAAAAAAAAAACAAAAACTTTAGAAAAAAAATAATAAAATTAAAAAAACTAAAAAGAAAAAAAAATTTACGTAAAAAAAAACACTAACGAGTAAAACACTGAGTGTCTGGCAGTTGAAACTGTGGCAGGGGTACAGCCAGCGGGGCTGATTGGGTCCTCCCCAAAGGTACCTTCAACTAGAATATTTACAAGTGTGTGTTTGTGTGAATGTGTGTGTGTGTGGTCCGTGTGTACGCCTTTGAACGTTTAAACTTAAACAAAAGAATTGATTAAAAGTTCGATATTTTCCGATATTTATTACAAATTTATTAAAGAATTGAGACGTTTTTTTTCGTAATAAATGTAAAAATCGTACATTTGATACAGAAAGATTAGATGAACCAGGCTGATTGTTGTTGACCATTAATGGTGACAATAATGACTGGTCAGTAGGCTGCTGTTGCTGCTGTTGTTGCTGCTGCTGCTGCTGCTGTGGCTGATGTGTTGGCGGCATTATATTTCCTTGAATGTTCAATAAAAATGGAGGAGGGACTAATGGTTGAGCTTGTTGTAGTAACTGCTGCTGTTGCAAGTGCAGTTGTTGCTGTAGTTGTTGTTGTTGCAGCGACTGTTGTTGTTGTTGTAGCAATGGTTGCTGTTGCTGCTGCTGTTGCAAGCAATGCATAAGCAACCGTTGTCTGATTATTTGAGGATTTACCACAGAAAAAAAAGGATTCTGAAAAGGATGTTGCAGCTGTGTTTGCTGCTGTTGAGATTGCATCAAAAAATGTTGCTGCAGTTGCTTAAGGTGCAGATTGTTGAAAAAGACTTGCTGTTGTAATTGTTGTGAATCAAATGTTGCCGGGTTCTGCAACATCTGCTGTTGCGTCAACAAAAACTGCTGTTGAGATCTGTAATCTGCCATGTATTTAGATGTTGCTGGTGACGTCATAGATGATAACGACGCGATGGTAACAAGCGCTGCAGCAGCTGCTGAGCAGGAGGAGGAAGAGGATGAAGAGGTAGATGATGATGGCATGGTTGGCATCGGATTGGAGCAGTGGGAGGATAACTTTTGTTTCATTCTCACATGTGATGAAGATGATGAGGATGCCAAGGACTGTGAGTAACTGAAGAAATGATAAATCATATTACAATCATATATCATATCATCATCATCAGTTTGCCATCATATCCTCATCATCAGTTTGCCATCATATCCTCATCATCGCCCTCATCATCCTATCACTCACCTCAATTTGGACTTATCAACCCTCAGCCTCTTGTTACTATAGAAACCGTGCCACAGCTGCTGGACCTGCTGCTTCCAAAACATCATCTTCCTTTTCTGCTCGTCCGTGAACGCCTTCAATGACGACGATAACGATGATGATGAAATGGTAACGGGATGATGACGATGACGTAACGATAAGACAATGAAGCGGTGATGAAGTACAAAGCTAATTGGATGATGGAATTACATAGGGAGATATGACGACAGGGTAATCTGATATGGTAAAACAATATGGTATGGAAAAATGTTCAGTTGAACTAAGGATGACAAATACGGGACAAAATGGCAAGATATAATCACAAGATAATGAAATGGCATATACTTGTTTAAACATGTCAAGGCATTTGATTCAATTGAAAATTTATTTCGTGGCTTATTTGCTTAATTACTGTTACTACAGTCACTCAGTCCAGAAATTCCAGAAATCATAATATATCATACTTTTGAAGATGTTTGGACTATATTTAAAACTCAAAACATTAATTAGCACATCAGAGAATTTGTGTTTGCTTATAAAAATTTCAAGTAAATAAAAGATTTGTGTACACCATTACTAACACAAGCATTCCTCATGCCCATCACTATCATCACCGTCATCATCACTATCATCACCGTCATCATCACTATCATCACTGTCATCATCACTATCATCACGGTCATCATCACTATCATCACTATCATCACCGTCATCATCACTATCATCACCGTCATCATCACTATCATCACCGTCATCATCACTATCATCACTATCATCACCGTCATCATCACTATCATCACCGTCATCATCACTATCATCACCGTCATCATCACTATCATCACCGTCATCATCACTATCATCACCGTCATCATCACTATCATCACCGTCATCATCACTATCATCACTATCATCACCGTCATCATCACTATCATCACCGTCATCATCACTATCATCACCGTCATCATCACTATCATCACTATCATCACCGTCATCATCACTATCATCACTATCATCACCGTCATCATCACCGTCATCATCACTACCATCACTGCCACCATGGTCATCTGGTCACTAACGTAGTGATTGACACATCGATCGATCAGCTGGAAGAAGCCAGTCAGGCCGTCAGGATCGTTGCTGCTGCTGCTTGTCGAGACCAGTAACTGCGAACACACTAAATAACAATAATAACAACAACAATAATAACAACAATAATAATAACAACAATAACAACAACAACAATAATAACAACAATAACAATAATAACAAAAGTAACGATCGAAACCAAAATCCTCAAAACTGAAATTGAAAAATTCTAACATTTCCCAAGAACTCTAGTAATATGGTGAGGCAAATTTTCATTTTCCTCAGCACAACCACTACCGCTACCGCTACCACTAGCTTCCGAAACGGACGGCAAAATAGACGACGACGATGACGATGGTGATGAGATTTTTAATGTTATTGATCTACCCTGAATGAGATTATCCTTTTTATTGGCGTTGCAGTCAGTCTTATTAAGTGATGTGTTGCTAGTGCTTTGAACGTTATTCACATTCGAAATTGATGTCTTTACTGTTGTGGTTGTTGCGAAACTAGATTCATCGCATATTGTGGATGCCGTTGACGCGTCTGTAAGATGTTGCGGCTGTTGTGGCGACAATGCGGACGACGACGACGATGCGAGTGGACAGTTGCTGATGGGAGCAAATATGATTGACTTTAACTCTGCTATGCACTGCTTCACGTTCTGACCTGACAATATGCTCTGCATGTGCCATGTTTATCTCTATCATTATTCAGTCAGAATGATTTCATTTTCAAATTAAAAGAATTCAAAAACCGTGACCTATTAATGTATTTGGCTTGGTTATTAACTGACCCATTTGATCTACAAATAATAATTTGACCTAATTATCGATTGACCTATTGCCGTGACCTACTTTTTCAATGGCCTTGAGTGTTTCAGGTCTTTCCTGAAGTTTCTTTGTATGGATGAGGATTTTGTTCTTTGCTCCTTTAGTAACACCCTGTCCAACAAAATATTTTCCAATATTTATTTTTGTATCACAGGAGGCGCAAATTTTTTTTATGGATTTTTTAGTATTCCGTTCTTCTCTTTCAAGTTTGTTAACGATTATGTGAAAAAAGAACATAAGAATGATTGAGCCATATAATACTTTAATGTCAACAAACCAATTATAATTAAGTAAGTGATTGATTGGTTGGTTGGTTAGTTAGTTGGTTGGTTGGTTAACACAAATAACACAATAGCGACGTCATCACAGACCTGTTTGGTTAGCCAGTCATCAGTGAGCTCGATCATTTCTACGTAAGTTAACTTTTCAAACAGTAACGAGTACTTGTGCAGTCTCAATGTTTTCAGCCACTGGGATATGTCTAAAAAATTAAATAAATAAATAATTAATTAATTAATTAATTAATAAGCATTTAAGTGAATTTATTTCAAAAAAAAGATCAAACAGAAACAAAAAATATCTAAAAATAGCCACCAATCATAGCAGGATCGAGGATTTCACTGGTGACATGTGATTCGCTGCAATTACTTCCTGTTGAAGCCCCACTGCTCTGTGGGGATAGAGGGGTGTGGTCTGCTGTCAGGTGAGCTGTCAATCATTATAATAATTTGCTCTACTTGAATAAACTGTGAAATAATAAGAACATGATAATGAGTTTAAATAATAAATTAAATTACATTTGTAGGCGGAGCTTTTTTGGACAGCTGACCAATCAGAAGAGAGCATTGCCTGTGATGTCATCAATGAAGAGGACGACAACGTAGTTGTTGCAACTGCTGGCAGAACTGATGCAGTCCGTGTTAATGCTTGATGAACCCTTGTAGTAGCTGGTTCATTAATGATAATTTATGCATCAACTAATTAGTAGAAAAAAATGAAAAAATTTAATATTAGCATCCAAATAACAAATAATTTATAAATTTATATGCGATTATAGACACACACAAAAAAAAAACACACACACACATACCTACACACAAAGACATGCAATGAAATACATACATAAATATATTGTAAAATCTTCAATAGCAAAAAACAAAATATTACAAAAAGGTGTTCAAATATTTAAAATATTCATATACAAACGTCTTTCATTGGCTGTCAACGATTTAATGACCTTGACATGGCCACTGCAAACCGGTTCATCAGCACTCTCATAATCAGGATTATTTTTAGGGAAAAATCTGGCATTGTTGCTAATGTTTAAAGCTGATTGAAAATAGTTTGATGTTGTTTCGTTGTTTATTAAATCCTTCTGTTCATTGCAAAGGTTCTTTTCTGTAAACTCTCCAATGTATCCAAAAGCAGACATAGGAAGATTATTAATGTTACTAATGTTGTTGATGTTACTGATGATGTTGATGCTGTTGGACATTAGATTTGTATTAATCATTGGCATAGCTTCCTATGAAACAAAAAAGATAATTAAAAGTGAAAATTTCATATTGAATAAAGAGTCATACAGTTTTTAGGATGCATTTTCAAGATCTATATCACATCATGAATTGACAAAATGAGAAAAATGCAATATAAAAATCATAGAATAGAATAGAAAAAAATTCTGAACCTGAGAAAAATTCATATCTATGTTATAAGGATTGTAAGATGAATCCATGGCATTATTCCCAGCACAGCATAAATGATTCAAATACAGCTGCAACTTAAAAAGGTCTTCTTTATTTGTTGAGGGTAACAACGAAAGATAATAAATAATTTGCTGGATCTGACTAACATACGACAACATCAGTGGGGATGATATAAATGACGAAGAAGATGAAGTTGATGATGACATCGTCGATGATGAGGATGATGATGAGACTAAAGAGATGTTTGATATTATCTGATACAAGGTGTTTATATATTCTGTCGTGGTAGGCGTGTTTGTCGATTTCAATAGAGGTAGCAGTTTGGATATTTCTGAAAGAGAGTTGTCTACATTCTCAAGAGCCAAGTTGGCTATATAATCTATCAAGTAAAAAACATGATCTTTCTTATATAAGTAAAATTTTTTCAAAATATAAAAATAAATATAATATATTATATTACAAGAAATGATGATTTAAAACTTTTCAACTATCCTATGGTTAAAAATTTTCTTGTTTCAACAACAGCAATTATGATTAATTAATAATATTGCATCACCAGGTATATAACTATTTATTTACTCCTTTCATGCATAATATTAAAACATTCAAACAAACGTAACAGCAACAAATATTACAAAGCCAAACTAATCACTTGTATCATTAGCTTGGTACTCCAACAGCTCAATATCCAAACTGGTGTTGTTAGTGTTTGGAGTTTGTTGGGGCAGAATTTTTGAGAGGAAGACAGCCTGATTGGGGCTCATCTTCTGAATTAGGTTGTACATCGCTAATACTTGCTCGCACTCGTTCCAGTTAGAGAACCATTCACTGGCCTTAAGGAACTGATCTTTGAACGGACTCGACGACGACATTTTTCTTCCTTCTGTTCTTCTTCGTGTTCTCCTTCTTTTTGATCTTTTTGTTGCAGACGGACCAGCATTGAAATGCCGAAATTCATTTGAAAAAAATTGTTGATAACTTTGATTCGCTTGCAAAAAAATTTATTCTAACTTGTGAATTTGAAAAAAAAAGTTAAATTTATTTGAAGGTGTTTAAATAAATTCAAATGAATTCGTAAAAAGTTAAATTTTGGGAAAATCGCATTAAAAAAACTAAAAATAGACCAGACAACAATTTCAATGACGTCAGTGGAGAAAGTTGCTGCTTGTCAGATGATAAGCTGGTCAAAATATTGCATTTTATCATCATTTTATATGCAAAATATTACATTAAATTTATTAATTACGTCAAAATATCATTTTTATACGTGTAGCAATGATTTTTCAATGCTCTTTTGTGAAATTTGTGTGGTCATATACGTAAAATATCAAATTTAATAGTGAGAGAAATGTTTATAACTAAACCATATAACAAGCTAAGAATTTAATCAAATAACCAAACACATACAATTTAAACAATGTAGTTAAATTAAATTAATGATTCTATAAGTAAGTTTATTTTGTTTAAAAATATTTTAACGGTTTTGACTTTCCATGAAAATTTCTTACTCTGTTACCTTTTTAACTATAAAATAGTCCAGCACTGTTATGTTCGTTGTTATGATTCAAAAAGTAAATTCGATCTTAAGTGATGGAATTAAATTATATCGGAATGGATTCGTCCAAAAAAGATGAAAGAGAAGAGAAAGAATTCAGTAAGGTGTCCGATAAAAACTGGCAGAAGTATCGTTCGTTGAGGAATAAATTAGATCTGCTGTCGGAAAAACAGAAAAAGAAGTTAGTATAAATAAATAAAACTATAAAAATATAAATTATAAAATATATTTATATATTATATAAAAAAATGAATAAGTAGAAGTGACAAATCATGAACAAATCAACTTCTTTAATATTAATTTTAATTTTTTCTCCTTATTTTAGTTCAGTGTTTAGTCTATTTTATGATACATATAAATATGAAATAAATATAATATAGTATAGAGTAACTATAGTTATAGTAGTAGTGGTCGAAGTCCAACATAAACTTTGGTCTAGCTAGAAGTTAGAGCTAGATTCTCAAATTATAAAATTAACTCTAACTAGTGAAAAAGAGCTAGAGAAAGAAAGAGAATTATTAAATATTTTAATTGATTAATTGATTGATTGGTTGATGATTACATTTTACACTATTTGAATATTGAATATAATATTAATTTAATATTAATTAAATATTTAAAACCTATTTGATTTTAGAGAAGAATTGAAAGCAGCAAAAAAAAAGAGACCTACCTGTGAAGAAAAATATTTGAATAAAGATCAGCCCCCCACAGCAGATGCAGAGGATATAGAAAAAGTTAATGACAAAGGTGATGGTAAAAAAAATGACTCCAACTGGCTAGGTTAAAAATTTTTATTTATAATTGCTATTATGATCAAATGTTACATTAAACTTATGTGATAAGATTTATACACATGCACTTTTAACAATAATTTTTAATTTTTTCAAAAATTTTCAGAATTGAGGCCTTACATAGACATTAACAGCCATCTGATCAAAACTACAGGCACAACGAGAAAACCTAAAAATAGTTTAGAGAGAAAAATTGACGAGGCCCTCAGTAAAAATGAAATATCAAAAGCTTTCGAACTCAACGACAGATTGGCTAGCAGAGAATTCAGCAAGAAAATTATTGAAGCCTGTGATGCCAAACGATATGTTGAAAAGTTAAAATCAGTTGAGGAAATGAAAAAAAGCAAAAAGAAAAGAAGATATCCTTGGGGCTTTGAGCAGAAACAAAGATGGGAGACAAAGGGCAATATGTGACACTGTCTAAATTATCTATGTTATTTGTTCATTTGTACAGTTTACTTCTTAACGTTTATATTTTACTCTTTACTTTACTATTTACTGGCTATTTGAATTATTTTTCTTAAAATTTGTAACTTTAAAACTGTGAAATTTTTTTTTTCAATTTTATTATTTATTCATTCAGTTGACTGAATGCATGCCATCTCTTTATGAAATTAAATATTTCGAAACTGAAATCCCTTAACATGGGTACTTATTCTTAAGTACATGGGAGTACAATGCTTCAATGTTAAACATGTTATTGACCCGTTATAAAGTTTTTTTCTATGGTGTTTGTATTGTACGTGCATGTTGTAGGCAATACGTGTATGTTATGTGTGTGTTTAGTTGCATTGTTACATTTTTTCGTGTTAATAGTTTATAAATAAATTAATTTTTTTTAAATTTTGTAAACGGATTGCATCGTTTTTAATCGTAGAAGTCACTAAACGGAAATGATGAATTCAAAACTAAAAAGAATTAACATTTCAAAAAATATTCTCGCATCATGCCCACCCGCTAATTTTCTTACACAGGAATTGAAATATAGTCATATTTAACAATTGCTTATTTGCTATCGTTAGTAGTGTCAGGCCACATGCCTAGAATACGTCGTTATCGCGTTACCATATCAACACCGATAATGGCACATAATTTGTTTTCAATGGCAGCCTATCTAGCTTATCATTCAATAATTAGGGTAAGATAACGTATTTGTGTGTGCGTGCGTGTGCGTGTGCGTGTGTGTGTGTGTGTGTGTGTGTGTGTGTGTGTGTGTGTGTGTGTGTGTGTGTGAAATGTTGTGGATCTGCTTCTGGCTAGTGGCGTGACAATTTGTAGATTAAACTTAATTTTAGTAAGCCTCAACATTCATGGCGTACTTAGAAAATAACATGTAAGTGCACAATTATTCTCTATATATGGAGCATGACATAATGTTTCAAACCATATTTGTGATTTTTTCAAACTAAATGGTTGTTGCAATGTTATTAATAATACAAATATTTATTTAAATATTAAAAAGTTTATTAATTAAATGTTGCTTCAGAGATACCTATTGATGCAGCTTATGGCTTCCTTCTTTCTTCTGACGATGACAATGCAGATTGCAATAAAATGTTCATATGTATCAATGAATGTGTCGTGTTTTTCTTTCAATTTATTCTATTGTGTTAGATCGTAACCCTACTGTTACAATCTGTTGTGTTGGTAACGCTGCTATTGTTATGTTCTCTTGTGTCTGTAACACAACTAGTGTTATATTCTGTCGTGTTTGTTAGCGTTTAGATCGGTTACCGCGCTTTAAGAAATCGCGAATAAGAAGCGTTTTTTGGTTTTTAACCAAATCTTCATTCACGATACTACTCATTTGCAGAAGTGTACCAAACTCGAAACCTTCAAAGGTTAACAAGCAAATATGAATATTGGAATAAATTTAATGTAAAACAAACGCGAACGAATGAAAATAACTGAAGTTTCAGTTTTGAAGAAATTTCTACCGCTATGCCATGCACTTACACGACACACTTTCATATAACATTAGTTAAACTATCAGCCATTATTGACATATTTCTCATTTACATCGTAGATTTTAGATTACTCATTTTTGATAAAGTAAAACATGGCAGTTCATTCATTTTTTGTTTTTCATATCACTTTAGACAGGCAGTAAACTTTCTGTCATTCTTTCTTTCTTTCTTTTTCTTTCTTTCTTTTTTTTTCTTTCTTTTTTCTTTCTTCCTTTCTTTCTTTCCTTCTTTATTTCTTTCTTTCTTTCTTTCTTTCTTTCTTTCTATCTTTCTTTCTTTGTCCAACGAAATAGACTTGTTTTTATCGAATTCAGTGGCCTGTTCTGTCATTGTTGATACATGGGCGTTTGCATATAAATATTTCAACCTGGATGTTTTAGAGTCAATTTGTCTCAATTAAATAATATGTATATGTGTAATATACATATACATTATATTTATACATTGTATATGTATACATGTATTGATGTTTAAATGTGTCAATAATGCAGCACCTCCATATCTCATTGATAGATTGGAATCATACAAATCTCATTTTTCAAAATATTCCTTCCGATCAACCGAGCGCAATTTATTTTTTATCCCGACTACAAATTAGCGGTGGGTTCCCGCGACTTTGCGGTTCTTGACCCGGTTGTTTGGAATGGTTTACCTCCTTACTTACGTGACCCTAACCTATCATATTTACAATTTCGAAGTCAACTTAAAACTTATTTATTTGCACAACGAACGTCCGTCTTATTTGTCTATGATTCAGTAGCGCTTTTGAGATTCAACAATTAAAAAGCGCTGTATATAAATTTCTGTAATAATATATATATATATATATATATATATATATATATATATATATATATATATATATATTATGACATTATAAAAATATTAATTACTCTATACATGTTTAATATAGTATTAATACTATTAGATGATTGACATAATTGCAAGAGTCCTTTAGAAGTGAACTTTATAGCGTAAAATATCAACTGAACAAAACAAGACGCACTTATATTTACGTACTATTTTAATGAGACATCCGTAAATTTCTATACATGAATTCACATATCATGACAGAAACAGCAACACAAAACAACGACGTTACGTGAATAAATATTACAGTTTTTTACTAAAATGTTGACAAATAGTATTTTATATACGCAAGATTTTAAATACTTGAAGTGAAAATATGTATATCATGTGTTGTCAATGTTGGTTGGTTGACATTCTAATTAATAAGGATATCACACTTTGATGTGTAAGAGTACCACATATTATATAATGATGTGAATGTAAACATTGGTGAACACACACACACACACACACACACACACACACACACACACACACACACACACACACGCACGCACAAACACACACATTTATATATATATATATATTAATTTACTTACATACATACATACATACATACATACATACATACATACATACATACATACATACATACATACATACATACATACATACATACATACATACATACATACATACATACATACATACATACATACATACATACATACATACATACATACATACATACATACATACATACATACATACATACATACATACATACATACATACATACATACATACATACATACATACATACATACATACATACATACATACATACATACATACATACATACATACATACATACATACATACATACATACATACATACATACATACATACATACATACATACATACATACATACATACATACATACATACATACATACATACATACATACATACATACATACATACATACATACATACATACATACATACATACATACATACATACATACATACATACATACATACATAATGCATTCATACATACATGAATTCACATATTATGACAGAAACAGCAACACAAAACAACGACGTTACGTGAATAAATATTACAGTTTTTTACTCAATTTTGAGATTTTATTAAAAAGCGATTTATAAATTTTCATTTAATAATTTCATTTAATAATAATACATATATTCTCGTTTTGGTTTCTCATATATATTCATAAGTATTTGTATAGCGCTATATACATATGTCAATTATATATCACAGGCGGTGTTTAGCATTGACCTTCTCACAGTAATGTATGTATGTGTTTGACTGAGTCTGCCATGTTTTTTTATAATTTGGACTAATTTCTGTGTTTTATTCAATCGTTTTGTGAGTCTAAAAATTAAATATTTCTTGTCGTAAAAACATCTAAAAGTTCAGTATTATAATTTGTGTTTTATATTATCTTTCTATTATTCCGGATCATAATGACCATTCACCCAATCAAGAATGTGGAAAAGAGTGAAGCTGATGATGGTGGCAAGTTGACGCCCCCTGAAGTTGTTACCACTGACGCTGTTGTTAGTTTATTTTAAATTGCTTAACTTGTTTATTATATATTCGTTTAGAATTGTTTGCTTTTTGTTGTGCTTCGAAAAAATATAGCTAAACTGGGAAGGAATGTAAATGTAAGTAATCAAATAAAAAAAGTAATTGTATTCTCATTTTTACTTTTTTTACTTAGTAGTTTTTTACATTTTTATCATAAAATCAGTAAAACTTTACATAAAAGAATCATTTTAAACAAAGTCTTACTTAATCATAGCTGTTCTTTAGACTTTAACTTATTCATGTATGTGTGTGTATTAAATTAATATTTGAATGTCATGTTTAAGTTTTAGTTTGTGCTATGTGATAATATAAATTTAATAATTTTCAATATAAATCTTTTCAGCTCCTCTTGGACACAAACAGATTGGAGCATTCCCTAGCTAGCCAAGCTGCTAAGCAAGCAAAACAGGAGCTTTTCACAAGGGAGCTAATTAGGACAAGACGTGCTGGTACCTTGCGTCTTCTCGCTATCTGTCTTCTTATTCCAATTGCGTTGGTCCTTCTATGTGGTTGTGTTTTGCTCTACAAACATGTCAACCACAATAAGGTTTTTAAATTTTTTCATTTTGAATTGAGTTTTATTTGTAAATTAAGTCCTTGTGTTAAACATGAAGTTTTTGTAAATACGATCTTCATTATTTACTGTTAACATTTTAATAAACGTTTCAATTTAACCGTAAAACAAATTTTGCCACTTTCTTAACCACATAATTTTTGCCATTTTTTTTAGCCGGAGATGAGCTACTATGGAAGATGTGGTGTGGATTTTCATGAGGTGAACTTAATGATAAAGGACCTGGAGCTTCCGCCGAATGGCTACTTTGAGCAAGAGGTTGAAATTGAGAAGGATGTAGAAATTATAAGAGTTCCTCCATTGGGCAAAAAAGTTCTACCATCTGTCACTATATATGATTTTTCTGCTGTAAGTTATTAATTATTAATTTTGTTATTAACAATATTATGAATCATTGATATTATTATTATTAATTATAACACATATTATAGTTTTTGGTATCCAGATAAATTAGAAACAGATTTTATTAAAAAAATTTTTTTAATATAATTTTTTATGTTTTAAAATGAGGGTGTGTTCAGTTAAATATGCTTACAAAATGCTAAAATGTGCATGCAAAAAAATGTCAAAACCATATGTTACTAATCTCGATTCACTAATTTACTGACTTGAATTTTTACATTAACTCTGAAGAACTATTCGACAGTGGAAGACGAAGTAAACAGGTTGTGCTACATAATGCCCATGGACAAGTCAGCAATCCAACAACCTAGAAATTTTCTGGATACTATTGATATGGTTAGTTGGTTTTTTTCTTTGATTTGTTGTTTTATTGTTTTGTTGTTTTATTCTCTCTCTTTCTTTCTCTCTCTCTATATATATAGTAATTGTTTTATTTCAATTAAAATTCATTTATTATTAAATTTAAAATGGATCTCTAATTAGATCTTAATTTAATCTAAAATTTATATATAAATCCAGACATTGAAGGTTTTTAGGATGATGGAGATGGTTGATACAAAGTACGAGGTCCAGGTGCCACAACTTACTGAAGAAGAGCTGAAGAAATATGGAGAGAGAGCTTTTAAAGCTTGTAAGAACTACCGTTCATTTTTGCTTGTCAAGAAGAACTCATCTCAAAAGTCGTCTGAATCGTCACCTAAATCAAAAAAGAGTAATTCTTTCTTGGCTTATTACATTACATTCATTCATTGTTGACAATCTCATTTTTGCACTAATTAATTAATTACAAATAGATATGTTACGTTATGTTACTCAATATGAACTTGCAAAACGATGTAAGAATAACAAAATTTCTTAAAAATAATAAGAAAAAGAATAATTAATAATAATGATGATAATAAAAAAATTTTTTTTTCTCAGCAATCATAAAGAGGGAGGCACCATGCCCCTTCCAGGGCCTCAAATATTGTAAAGGGGTAACCAAGGATGGGTCACTCAGTTGTTTCTCCATTGAGGGGTGTACCTAAATACCTTCTTCCCCGGTACTAAATACTCTCATTATCATTGTTGATCGGTGAAGAAGATGATGATGCTGATATGATGTTGATGGCAAATTAATATTGACTAATTGGAGAAACAATTATAATGATAATTAATTAAATGATTGTATTAATATGAATGGGAAGCTGATCGTTATAATTATTAATGATAATTGTTATCGGTGAGATAACGGTGATGAGATACTGATGTGATGATTAGATGGTGATAATGATCACATGCGTTTCCTATGGTAAAAAAAGGTGATGATAAAACTATTTACATTTACAAACTTGAATAAGAATATTTGTATATTATATGATGTGTGTATGTTATATATATACATTATACATACATACATATGTATGTAGCATATATTTATATATATACATCTTTGTTTATCTTTACCAGAAACTGTTGACTCTAGAAGTATGTGTGTGTGCATACTTACATACGTGTATAAATTTCTATATACTAGCATACTTTTATATGCATATATCTATATTATAACTATATCTATATTATATAACTGTATGTATGCGTAAATAGATATTGACAATATTCCACATAACAATTAGCTCTGCTTCTATAAATCTTTTTTTTTCTTAGATTTTCATTCGTTTTTTCTATGAATTTCATTATGACAAGACTGTTGTTATTTGTCACGAGGCAAGATAAATTTTCTGCATTTTAACACATTTTGAAAGATTTGTATTAGTGCACGTCTGTTGCATTTGAAAACAAGTTTTTTTTTGTGAAAACAAATTTTTGAAATTATTTATCATTTATTTTGCGTTGATACTAAGTCAATTTGAAATGCATTTGATACATGTAACTTGGATTTCAAATTGAAATGCATTGAACACAACCAGTAGATAGATATATTTTCTAAGCTAGCCAGTGAGGTACACAGAGTTTATGCAAAAATATGTATATATGTATATAAAACAGCGGTGCTCAAGAACAAATTAATTATAATTCAATTGAAATTCGATATAATTACGCTAACGTAATTGTAAAATAATTGCGTTAACTAAAATTTAATTAATGATAAATTGAAGTATTGCTACGTTAAACTGTTGAATTAAAACTGCACAATCATGATTTTTCGTTAGTTAAACACAATTCTTTAAATAATCACAGGTAAGTTTACGAACGAATATAAGATACAAACACAGTTAATAACAATTTAAATAATTTGCAGATAAGATTTTTTTTTACATTGGAATATAATCAATCAATTAACCAATTTTACTTAGCTAACTTATTAATTGATCAATCAATTTTTCTGCTTGTGTTTCAGCACAATTGGTCCAGTGTTGTCTCCAGTCTCTTCATTGTAAGCATTGTGGCTGCCGTCACAAAGTGGAAACTGTGGTTTGGTAATAGTTTTTTGTCTCTTGAATTAATTTAAATCTGATTAAGTCAGTATAAACGATGTTATTTTTTAATTAATAAAAGGTTTGGTTTCATATTTATTAGGCATTCATTTTGAATGTCTAAAAACCACGTAAATACAAACTGAGCTTTTTATAATTAGGCTCTGAAACCAAAATAACAGTTTGGCCAACCTTTTTGGATCTCCAACATCTGCAATAAGAAACTTTCTCCTTAGTTATGTCTTCAATTTCCACAATGTCAACCACTTTTGCGACATCTTTCTTTATAGATGGATTCATAGCACATGAACGATTGCAGTGAAGTTGACAGCATTTTAGGCTTAGTTTGCTAGCAGCCAGGTGGTACACTGAGTAAGATACCACGCCAACACCACCAGCAAATACTAGCAATTCAATCCACTCTCCAGCTGTTTAAAGTAGAAAATTATTTAAAGGTTAAAATCTTTGAAAATTAATAAAAATTTGAAATGTACTTATGTTCCAATCTATCTATACCAGACACCTTAGCATTAGCCATTAGGATTAGATTATACTAGTTTAATACCCAAAAATATTTTTAGTCATTCAGCACAAAATTCCTGTTCAGTTTATAGATTATAGCACCTGTCTGTTTCATAAACGAAGTTAAAATACAATCTAATTTTATTTTATGCTAGCAGTGAATTACTTTAGTAATTTAATTTTACTTAGATTTTATTACCACTATCTCACTACTTACAAAAGTTACAGGCATCGATTGTTACCTAATTAATTTAGTTAAGAAGTTTGTAAGGGGTAAGAGAATCATTTAGTTCCCAACTTGCAAGAACAAAAAAAAATAAACTGGTAGCAAAACTGATGAACGCACCTGTTAGATCAGCGAAGCCAACGAATCTGTCTGGTATGGGTAGAGCTTCAAAAAAGTTTGGCAGACTTCTTTTGAAAAATAATGAAAGCGTTTCCATGGCTTTAGCAAAAAGTGCAGATTCTAATTTGGTCAATCAAAATTCTCCTAATTCAACGTAATCTCACCTAACCACCCAAACTTAACTGGTTACAAAAATGACACAGGTCAAAAGAGCAATTTTTAATTGAATCTATTTTGATAGATCTGCAAACACTTCGATTTTGCAAAAAGTAAAAAGGTTCTGAAGCACACTTATGAGATTAACTGAGCAATTTCAATTAATTTTACAATGTTTTAATTAGTGAAAAAAATTATTTTATATATATTTAATATTAATTTTTAAAATATGTATATTTCACTGCATTTTATTAAAAATTATAAACTTTTAATCGGGTGTAATGTTTTTTTGGTTACATGAACACCGAGCCAATGAATTCACTTGGAGATTTAGTGCTAATTTTAAAAAAATAAAAAATTAGAATTCGTCGAATTTATAAATTTATATCTGAAAATAAAAACAAAATGGCTTATTCAGAAAGTTCGGATTATCTTGCGCACGTTCGCATGTTAGTTAATCAGGATTTGGTTGAATTCGGATTGTCACCTGTGATAAAACAGCCGCCAGACAACAACGTACCTCCTAACAAATTCTTCAGAAAGTGCAGGAGCAAAGAAGATTCACTGGCTGGTTTTTTTTCATATAATTTCTTTTAAAATTGATTTTTTGGTCAAAAAATTATCAAAGATTTTAATTAAATATTTTCTATAATTTTAAATGACTAATTTTTTCCATATTAAATTATTAATTATTTTTAATATTGTTTGTTGCAGAATACTATCTGTGATACAGTTTTTGGCAATTCACTGGCCTCTGTACCAAAAGTTTCAGTTGATCAGTTTGGATTAGTTCCAAAGTAATAATTATCCTTTTTTTATTCAATTGTTTTCCTCTAATTTTTTCATGATGAGATTTAAATACATTTTTCTTTTCTAGGGTTTTGGTAAATCTTGTTAGTATACTCGACAATCATTTAGAGGTAGAAGGCTTATTTAGAAAAACTGGTTCCATGGCTAGGATGAAAGAATTAAAAGTAATATCAAGTTACAATTGTTTAATTAATTTTATTCATCTGATTAAATAACTTTAAAATTTTTTCTTGTCAGAATCGAGTTGACAATGGAGAAACCTTGGATGATGAATGCAGCCCATTGGATGTTGCTGGTCTGATGAAACAGTTCTTCAGAGACATGCCTGACCCTTTGTTGACCTTTGAACTCTATGACTCCTTCATGGAATGTTTTGTTAATCTTGGCAATGACAATGCAGAATGTTCTGATGTTACCTGCAAACTCTGCTTTTTCCTGCCTGAAGTTAACCTGGCAACAGTTCGTTACTTGATGTCGTTTTTGTCAAGGCTTGCTTCTAAATCTGCAGAGAACAAGATGGATGCCTACAACATTGCTGTTTGTGTTGCTCCTAATATTCTGTTCTCTCTTCAGTCGAAGAAAGAGCTCAAAAAGCCAGCATCATTGAGTGGGGGACTGATGACACCGTCGAAACAAAAACCACCACATGATCCAACAGCTCTCACTTCATACTATGGTTCAACAGAAAAGTTGATTCAAAATGAGACGAAGATTGTTCAGATGCTGATAGAGAATGCAGACAAGTTTGATGGCATATTTGAAACATTTTCACAGAGAATTATGCTCCTGTATAGAGCATCTCAATCATCCCTCGCCTCTGAAACTGATGAGATAGACTGCAATGATGGAGAGGTGGAATTGAATCCTGAAGGAGAGGAGAAGAGGAAGAAGAAGAAGAAGAAGAGGAATGGATCTCTACAAGGTTCACTGCTAATTGCTCCTATTGTTTTTTAAGAGATTTTTATTCTAGTTTTTTAGTTTTATTCTATAATAAATTAAGAATATGAATTTCAATACAACAAACAGATTTTTTAAACTTGAGTTGAAATTTAAAGATTTATTATTCATTTATTGTTATCTAAATTAAAATTATAATCTAACAATTAGCTCTGGTGTCAAATTTGGGATTAAGCTTCACAAAGTTTTGCAACAACCGAAACAGCAACAGTAGCAGCAACCAGAACAACAACAACAAAACCGAGCGGTCATCATCATCGATGGCAGCATGTAACAGTCGAGAGTGCAGCAGTATGACCAGCCTTGAAAAGTCCAGCCTCATCTCCATCTCGTGCTACGATGATAACAACTACCAGTCAGCATCAGCCAGCAACATCAACAGCCACAACAATAACATTAATAACAATGATGATGATACTGATGGACTCGGCGTGGAGGCATACTCGCAGAAAGATTTAATGTCATCATTGTTAAAGGTCAGTCACACACCCAAGTTGATGTCCAGTAAGAAACTGAAGAGGAAGATGACCAACACTGAGGATGTCACTTCTCTTGCTTCAAGTTTTGGCCTGTCTGCTGTTAAGAGGTTTTTTTTTTAAAAATTTTTTACTTTCGATTTTTTTTTTTAGAAAAACATAATTCTTTTTTATATATTCTGGTATCATTTTTCTTATGGCATTCCCTTATTATTATTATTTTTATTATTACTATTATTATTATTATTATTATCATCATAATCATCATTACTATTATCTATTATCAGCTTGTAATCATCCCAATGTTATTATCATCAATGTCTCAGAATTGTTTCAATATCGGCATATGTTACTATGTCATCACAGACATCATTATCACCATCACAATCCTCATCACCATCATCACAATTACCATCACAATCATCATCATCACAATTACCATCATGACGTCATCACTACCACATTTTCCATCATGACATCAACATCAGGAAGGCAATCCTTCAATCCCTTCCCCAACAGACGGCAATGAGGTCCGGTCAGTTCACTCCAAGCACCAGGCATGGTTTGTCTGATTGTCAACTTTTGTTTCATTTTGTTACTACTACTGATATCATTATTGCTATCATCATAGTTACTATCTTGATTAACAAAGATGTACATACATTTGTGATGTACATACATTTGTTAACATTCTCTCTCTCTCTCTCTCTCTCTCTCTCTCTCTCTCTCTCTCTCTCTCTCCTCTTTTTCACACACACACACACACACACACATAACTCCTACCTAATTAGGCAACTTGGATGAGACACCTCATTGCAATTTCACGAAAGACAGCAGTGTTGAGTTTTCTGCCACACCTGTAAACCTGGCATCAACTTTCAGCCACACGGGACATGTACCTACTTCCAAGGCTTCATGGATTAAGAGGTTGGTCTGTATTAGTGTTTTCAATACACAAATGCGTGTACAAACAAAACAAAACTTCTGGTCATATGTACACGAATATGTACATAAAAATAAACACACCCAATCATTATGTATACATATGCACACAAAATCTATGCGTACATAGACATACAAACATACAAACCTCTCACACACACACACATACGTTCATTCACTTACACAAATGTATTGTGCATGTATGCATATACATACATAGGTGCATATGCATTATAACATACACATATGCGCTGTAACCCAAAGTGAACAACGTCAACAATCAACACAATGTTTAAAACAACTTATAAATTCACTTGAGATTAAATTGTGTTCAACTAAACTAATTGTATAAGTCAATTTTTAAGACAGTAATTTAACTCCACAAATAAACAGGTGTTATTGACTACACTGTAATTTAACCTTAAAACAATTTGTATGTAATTTGTTTAACTTTTATAATTAAATACATAAATTTTCAAATCAAATAAATATATTAATAATTACTATTTTTTTTTTGAAACTATTATATAAATTTTAAGTCAAAAACTGCACAAAAAACTATAAAAAAATACGAAAAATAACAGAGACAATTTTATCAACTGCACAGTACAACCGCACAATAAACATACATGTAGGAAAGTATCATTGGGCAAATCAAACTGTTCCCCTAAGAGTTCAAAGAAGGGTAACCACAGTTTCAGAGGATTGTTGAGGAGGCTGAGTGGGAGCAAAGATAGGGATAATGATGTTAGGCCTGGTTGTTGTCGTTGTAGGCTTTGATGTAATGTGGTTTGGGATGTTGTTGGAATGTAACGTTATGTTGTTAGAATGTGATGTGATGCTGTTGCGTTAAGACGAGATGGTTTGTCAGTCTGGCTAGATTGTTGGTTGATCTCTTATTTGAGTTATTTTCCATTCAAGAAAACAAATGAAAAAAGAAAGAGCAACAACAACAACACTGAGACAAGTGTGCCTCAACAAAGAAAGTTCTCATCATTTTTCAGTCGTTCACGCAAGCCGTCAGCGTCGTCGACCACATCAACAAAAACGTTAAAGGGTGAAGACGACAACAACTTCGTCAACAACATCAATAGCAGCAGCAATGCTGACATTGAAAATGCATTAGCACCGGTGCCACTACTGAAAACGAGACTCGAAGATAAGTTTAATCTAGTAGATGAGGACGAGGGCGACGACCTGTTTAATGATAACATAGCCAGCATCCACAAGAAGCACTCCAACAAAACGCTATTCAAGAATATAAAACCTAACAAGAGACGCAGTCTGGACAATTCTGGACAGCAGTCACTTGCAGACTTGCAGAATGTCGAGGGGTTGATCAGATCCAGGGAATCTCCACAGGGCCCTTCAAGAACAAGGGTTTCTAGGTTGAAATGTGAACGGGCAGAATTGAGCGGTGCTGGGCTACAGGCAAACAGTGGCAATTCAAAAGCTACTTGTTACCAGGTTTGTTGTAATTCATTTGTATCATCTTTTAAGAGGAAGGAATTTTATTGTCTTTTAATTACAGTGACGTTGATGGTAAATGAATGATTGAATGAATGATGGGTGATTAAGATGCCAGATTAGTGTTCTAAGTTTTTTTATTCATGTTTTATTTTGAACTATTTTTGTAATGATATTTATAAAATGTGTTGCAGAGGGGCATGAAAATATTTCCAACTAAACTACATCTGCTGAATAATTTATACAACAAGCATTATGATTAGTATATAACAATAATTCGTTGAATAGGACGAAATTGAAGCGAACATCGTGACCGGCGATCCACCATCCCCATCTCAGTCGGACAGTCACATGAAGAGGAGGGCTCGCTCAGTTGAGGTGGCCGACAGGTCGTTGACCTCTCTGGGTGGTAACACCCCACTGAAGCGAGGTCGCCCTAACACGATCGGCAACGGACTCAAGTTGTCGCTACTGGTCCGGCGACAGTCTGCCGATGCCAAATCTGAAGCCATGCTAGCTAAGAATAAAGTTGCTAATAAAAAAAGAGGTAACATTACGTACGGTTGTCATCACGGCAATGACAACAATGACCGCTGTGGTACGTCTGCTGCTGTAGTAGAAAGCGAAGTTGGACAGCGTGAAGAGATTGCTGGTATTTTTGGTACCAGTCCGATATCCAATGCTGATCCCGATCTGATGTTTCCGAATTTCAAAGATGAATGCGATGTTGAGTTTAATGATATCCTTAGAAATGGCAAAAACAAAATGTCTGCTTGTAACAAGAACCTGAAAGATTCTAAATATTGCAGTAGTTGTGTTGTTGATCGTGAGAATGTTTGTCTGCCAGCTGGTCAGGAAGATATAGAAAATGCTACCCTGGGCGATGTGGATGGAGAGCTTAGTGAGAACCAATCGGAAGTTGCGGTTGACGATGACGTCATTGGTAGCAACAACAAAAGAGGTAATGATAACGATTGTACTCCTATCAATGATAATAATAAAGATGATGATAATGATGACGACGACGATGACATTTATAGTGGTAAGGGCAGTGCGGGAAAGGGGGTTGAAACTAGCAAAAGTAAGAGGATTTTTATGCTCTTTTATTTTTTTTTCAAAGTTTATATATATATATTTTTTATTTCCTCTATTTTTAATGTGTCTATAAAACACCTCATTTGATTTTTTCATTGAAGGCGCTCACGATTCTGTTCAAAAATTATACATGATCTTAACATTATTTACTTTGTTTTATGTATTTGATCATTTCAGATGCTATGATAGCCAATGAATGTGGACGTAGAAGTTACGATTCTGGCCTCTCCGACATGGCCCCATGTGACCACAGCAGCCACCAAACAACGACATCTACAACTCGGTCAGTAGCAGCAACAAATTTGCAACACGGACAACAGCGCAACAGTCTACTGAGTCCAGACAGTGGGCTGGGTCTTGGTCCGAGAAATTCATTGGATGGGTTTGAATCCCCACGTTGTGACGATAAATATTATAATCAGAATAACTTCTCCACTACTCTAACACCATCTACACTCAAAAAGTCAGCCTCGTCAACTGACGGAGGACTAACTGAGAAGAAGAAGGAGCAGGCTGAAGAGCAACTAACGACGACAAATAATCTCGCTGAAGATTCATTCAATGAGAGTATGATACACCCACCTCCACTAAATAATGTAGAAAATAAAAAGAAAGCTTCATCGTGCACGTGCGTCAATCAGAGCAGGAGTGGCCTTGACCTTGACGTTACGAACGCCAACAGGGTAGGTCGGTCTCAAACTTTTAATGATTACCTGACCTCTCGTCAGAAACATTTGAATAGGGAACCTCAAATTAGGGTAACATCAGATTTGATGCTTCTGATCTCGAAATGCGGTGCACCCGTCGGTCAAAATATAACTCTTAATGAAAATATCCCTGAGAATGACGTCATTGGAGTTGGTGGTCATCAGAATGACGATAGAGGCCACCAATTAAGGGGTAAGAACGTTAATTCCTTTGAACCTTTCTTAAGAACAATAACTACCACCAATTCATCCATTAGTTTGCCGTCACAATCGTCATCAGCAGTAGCAACAAAATTATCTACTCTCTCTTTCTCATCCTCTGCATCTATGCCAAAATATAAAGATAAGACTAATTCCAGTACGATAGCAAACTTACCGACAACTTCGACTGAAAACAGAGATGGGAAAAAGGTGGTTGTCAGATATTCCGTTACACACACACAGTCACACACGCACACAAACAAACACAAACAATGTTTAATGAACTATTGATGTCGTTTTACTTCACACACTGTTAATTTTAACTTCTGAAATGATCATCTTAAAATTTACACACACACACACATACTCACATCAATGCAGTATCAATTTTTTTAAATCGTTTACCCAACTTTTCGTAACAACTTTTCAAGATAGATCAGAACTGATTTGAATGATTACTCCACAGGTAGCAGTTTTGCCCATATCCAGCCATATAAACTGCATGAAGTTCCATGCAAGGACGGATGTCGTCGTCACCTCCACTGGCAACTACAACTCCACTGACAGGAATTCCTTCACATCTGCTAACCACAGCAATAATCATCCTACTTCTACTGTGGTTGCAGCTTCGGTCGTCACTACTACTGCTGCAACTACAAAAAGTGATACTTCATCGCCATCGCCGCCACCAACAGCAACCGTAACGACATTAGCTGCACCGCTAAGGTCGACCACACTGACGACAATGTCAGTAACAACAACAACAACTTCATCATCATCATCATCGAGAATGATGCTTCCGAGTTACGTTGGCGATAGTTTACCACCCACGCCATCGTCGTCTTCATCATCACACAAAAAACGAGCATCACTCAGCCTGCAGGAAAAGGCCGACAACGGCCAACAACCTTTTCAGGTGAGGAAATGTCTGCCAGCAACAGCAGTAACAACGCCGTATGCTGCAAAATCACCTCGTCGCCTGCTCGAACTCAATTCCAAAAGGCCATTTCCAACGCCGAAGATAGGCAACCCACATTTCACCCCCAACGTACCAAAATGCCCAGTAACTCGCGTTCCCATGACGCTAATGCAGGCCAACTGTGCCCTACCGTCTGCCACGACTGAACAATTCTACTCCCCGTCGAATGTCACGAGGGTGGTTCGATCCCCTATGAAGGTGGTCAAGAGATTGCACGAGGCCACATCACCCAGACATTCTGATGCCGGCAAAAACAATAAGAACAACAACAACAACAATATTAATAATAAAGGAGACAACAACAAACAGGATGATGATAATAATAGCACCAACGTTGTTGTGAGTGCAGCCAGCAGCAGCAGAAAGATTTGTGATTCCATCAGTGTAAATACCCTTAAGAAGAAGTCGCCGTTGAAAGTTATCACGGATAATAATGGGGGCGGTGGAGGCCCCGAAACCACCGTCGTACCCATTGATCTGGATCTGTAATTTGCAATTTGTACATTCCCCCTTCTGTAGAGTTCTTGTTTTTAAAATGATGTTCATACGTAAATTATGATACCTATTGTTTGTTGTAATATTAATAATAACGATACTACCTGGTTGATTGGTTAATTGATTGCACGGTTGATAGATCTGTTAATTGGTTTGTTACACGTTTGATTGATTGATTGAATGATCGATTGATTGTTAGATTGTTTGATATAGACCGATATTTATTTTTGTTTTCTTAAATTAAATGCTGATGTTACTCTCTTAGATACAAATTTATATATCTTGATATAAAAAGTTTTATACATGTGCGAGTTTGTTTGTTCGTGTGTGTGTGCGTGTCTATTTTATTTTTTATCAGTTTTAACCCATTCATATGTAATTGAATTTTATCCCATTTTGGCTTTCATACCTCTATTTGGCTATTGCTTTTACTAACATAATACAATAGTAATATTACTTAAACCAATTCTGACGGTTTATATGTTAGTAACATTTTGAAAAGTACTGACTATACTCGCTTTTGTTTTATTTCTTTTCTTCATAATGTAACGCCGAAATGTGTGTGTGTGTGTGTGTGTGTGTGCGTGTGTGTGTGTGGTGTTGTAAGTTCTCCTCTGGTAGATGTATGTAGCGATCAGTAAAGAATCATAGTCATATATGTGTGTATGTATATGTATATATATTTTATTTTTCAATATTTTCAATCATGCGATCTCTGCCATCATGTGATCTTTCAGAATTTACTTCTCTATAATGTTTCATATTCATTTGTGTGTTTGTGTGTGCTTGTTTGTTTGTGCGTGTGTGAGTTTTGTATGTGTGTGTGTTTATGTGGTGTTTGTTTGTTTGTATGTATGTTTGTTTGTTCGTTTGTTTGCATAACTCTATGTGAGCGTATGTTTCATATTCAGTTGTATGTTTGTGTGTTTTTGTTTGTGTGTGAGTTTTGTTTGTGTATATGTGTGTATGTACGTGTGTTTTTGTGGTGTTTGTATGTATGTTTGTTCGTTCGTTCGTTCGTTCGTTTGTTTGTTTGTTTGCATAACTCTATGTGGGCGTATGTATGGCATTTAAATACCAAATACCCATTAATCATTCCCTTCTTTCATTCATCTCTCTGCCAATCCATCTATGCATGAATAAAGTAATAAATTATGTCGTTTGCTGTTATATTTATTTATTATTATTAAAATTAATGTCATAATATTAGAAGATAATAAATTATATAAATATTAATACTAGAGAGAAAGAGAGAGAGAGAGAGAGCGAAGGAAGAGATTCAAAGGTAGGAGGCGTGTTTGCTTAATAGGCGTCCAACTGGATTCCATATAATATGGATGGGCATTTGATAGGAACGCTACGGATTAACGATGCCATCATCAGGCTGCAAGTATGTTGGTGGGTGACATAAGGGGTGACCTTTTCTTTTTTTGTCTCTCTCTCTCTCTCTCTCTCTCTCTCTCTCTCTCTCTCTCTCTCTCTCTCTCTGTTTGCTTCTAACATTCTACGAAATAGAATAATTTTGCTTGGGATGTTTGTTATACAAACAAACAAACATTTAGACGCCCACAGGAAAGTACATGCATATATATACACACACACTCATACATATGCACACGTACACACATACAGTGCACATGCGCTGTAATTATATTGCCAAAAGCAATGAAATGTCGATATTTTATTTGGGTTGGTGCAATAATGAATATCGTCGAGTGTTTCGCTGTAGATACGCCACACATCAAATAACGGTCATGCACATACATTCATACACATACATACACATTCACAAACAACCAACAAACGAACTTACACACGTGCATGAATAAAAACACTTGCACATATCCGCAATCACTTGAATTGAAGTCATTTGGACATAACATAAGCCGAAAACATCCTATCACTAATAAATGTTTATCGCTGATATACATACAATACAACTGAATTACACGTATAAACATACATACGCACACACACGCACGCACACATACAACAAACACACCCATGTGTCGGTAATTTAGTTACATGCCATATAAGGTTAGATTCACTCAGTGGAATTCATTGAAGTGAAGTATTTGAAGGAATAGCTCATTTTTTCCATTCCAAATTTATTGGTTGCTAGTGATTACGTAATGACGCAAATTTTTTCAAGTCATTGCTAATTTCGCTATAGCTCAACTCCTGTGCTGAAATTTCATTGTAGAGTTTACCATAATTAACAAATAAGTAATTAAAAATTATAAGTTTCACTTTGATCATTTAATTTTAATATTTTTGAAAGAGGACGGAGAGAGAGAGAGAGAGAAAAAGTAATAACAAGAGAGACAAACGTGGAAGAGAAAGAGAGGAAGAGAGAGAGTGATTAGAAACAGGAGAGTATAAAACAAAACACGGAATAAACCAACGGTTGCATATAATTTTATTCATGCCACATTAGCGAACGTTCATGATGACGATGATTTATTATTGTTATAATTTTTATTATTTGTATTATTATTATTGTTATTGATATTATTATTATTATTATTTAGCAAAGTCGCAACAATAAAAGAAACATACAATAGAATTAATGCTACAAATATCGAGACGAGGTCATTTAGGAAAAATAATTTCAATTAATCAATTAATAAGTTAATTAATTAATTTAAAAATAAGTATATTTTAATAGCGAGATATGAATGTGTAATTAATTTCCAATAGCTTTTTTGCTGCTAGTTCAGTGAAAATATAAACATTGCAAATAATAGTAAATTAAAGACGCTGGGATAAAATATTGTTGAAGTTTTATCAAATGAAAATATTGATCTTTTCGCTATATCTACGTAAATATTTAAAGGTATTTGGGTAATGGTGGTATTGTACTTGTACTATGTATCTGCTTATGTACGTTCGTATTTAGACTGTATGTCAATGTTTACGTAATTGTACATATGCAAAAGTGTTGTGTATGTGTATCTGTATGTGTATATAATCATGTGTATTTCTTGTATGTGTGTAAATTATTGTATATATTTGTATATATGTATGTGATGTTAATTGATGTTAGATATATGTAAGCATATATTTGTGCAAGTTTGTCTGTATATATATATATATATATATATATATATATATATATATATATATATATATATATGTACAAAATTGTTTGTGTACATATCTACGTATTTACGATACACAACGACCCAATTTATGCTCCGTTGTAAGTGGTTTGATGATATCAAATGATCAAAGTGATATAAAACAGATACCAAAAAGATTAGATAGATATCTCTAACGACATCAAATGATAATAATCTGTATAACAATTTTTATTTTTGTATCAACTCGTATCGTTTAAAAATATCGTCATCGTCATCATCATCAGCAGCAGCAGCATCATCAGCATCATCATCAGCATCATCATCATCATCATCAGTAATGACGTTGTCGTCAGCATCACGGTTTGTGTTGTTAATATAATTAAAAATATCCAAAATTTAAAGTACAAAAGAATGACATCTAAATAATAGTTAGCATTGTAGATTAGAGATATGAATGATTTTAGAGTGCTAATTTTGTTAAATAAAGAATGATATATATATATAAATATATACCTATAATTAATGGCATATAATTCATAATTGTAATTAAGTATGTAGAGAAGAGATATGGATAATTTTAGAGGGTTAACCTTATCAAAATTGAAAAAGACTTGTTCACGTACATATAAATCTGGTTGCGTAATATGAAATGATAAAAAAAATTAACTAAAAAAGAAACAACAAAACTCTGCTACATGATAACTACCTCTACTACGAAGTGTTTTTTCAAATGTTTTTGTTATTTAAAAATAAAACGAATAAATGAATGTTTGATATATGTAAGAAATGAAAAATAATTTGAGAAAATCATCAGCTATATATATATATATATATTATATATATATATATATATGTGTGTGTGTGTGTGTGTGTGTGTGTTTGTGTATAGACACAAGCAAAATAAAAATAGTCCATCTCAACTCTATACCGACAGTTTGAATCGAATATAATCGATTAAAACTGATAAAAGTCGATAAACATTCTCCTCAAAGAGCAAATATATTTGTATTTCGCACGCACATTTCTCCATAATATCGAGTTTTGTTCGCCTACGTGTATAACATATCGCCAGTTCTTTACCTTTAATTTTGTACAGTTATAATTCACAATTTGTACTAAACACATTTGCTTCAATTGTTTTTCTGATTTATTTTATATCTTAATTTATCATTTAAAATACCGTTTATCTATTCTTTATTTCAAATCAAAAATAATGAAATAGAAATAAGTAAAAAAGTGGAACTTTTTGACAATTTTGTGAAAAAAAATTGTTTTTTAAGCCTTGGCCGGTTGCTGGTAGCGCTCGAAGTACTTGTAGGTTGGATTCTCGTAACCATTGACCTGCATGCTGGCAACGTGTTGTTCTTCCGGACTGACATTCAGAGCATCTGCATGAGCAGGGAGTTGGGAACAATTTTTAAAAAGGGATTAATCTATTTTCGATATTTCATTTCATTTTTAATATTCGCTCCAAGTGCGTTTAGTTTTGGTCAACTGTTTGAATTTTGATACAAATTTTAAAAGAGATATCTTTCTCAGTTATGAGTGAGTTGAAGTTTTCATACGATTGACCATAAACTTGTACATCTATGGCGCTCACAACAGTTAGGTTAACTCTAAACACCACATCTTAAAATTCAAATACCAGCGTTTCAAACAGTTCGGACTTTAAAATATTAACATAATCACAAAAAATAAAATAATTAACGAGGGAAAGATGGCATGAGGTCACATGTTCCGTATGACGTCATATGTTCCGGGTCATCATGTCTATTAGAGGATGACCTATCAGCATTTAACAGACCGTCCCCGTGTGAGATACTATACTACCATAATAGCAGAAACTTCCTACTAAACTCATGAAATAAACTCTACCTCGAGAATTACGCAATCATAAAAACAATTAGGAAGATGAGAAAAATAATAACGACGACAAACTATGGACAAAAAAACAATAAAACTCAGACAACAACAACAACAACAACACAGCCCAAAAACACAACGTAACAAAACTCAACCATTTTCTGCTCTCTCCCCTTCCATCCTGCCGTTGTTGCTATAGAAGCCGTTGCCACGGCGACGCATGATGAGGACGCCAACGACGATGACAATGGCCACTGTGAGGGTACCCACGGCCACCCCTAGAGGAATGGCGGCCCCGAAGTTCGGGTTGTAGCCAGATCTTTTCGAGCCAAATATGTTTTGCTGTGGTTAATTGGTTGGTTGGTCGGTTGGTTGGTTGGTTTGCCGGTCGGTTGGATGGTTAGTTGGTTGGTTAGTTGTTAGTGAGTTAATAGGTTTTTACAACTCAAATGAATTAATAAATAATTATAATAAATATAATTTTTTTTTTGTAACGTGAGATAAGTTTTTACCCCTCCAAAAATTTAAAAAATTACTACATTTACTCTTTATATATCTACTCCAAACGTTATCGCTCCAAATCCTCATTATCGCCATCATCACCACCACCATCGTCATCATCATCAACATTATCTTCATCATCGTCATCATCGTCATCATCATCATAACCACCTGTTCGACGCCAATAGTATCCTTCTTCAAATAATCAGCTCCGAGCCCCTGGTTGTACTCTCTCTCAATCGATGCATCTTCACCATCATCGTCGTCATCATCATCGTCGCCATCAACGCTATCATCATCATCAGCATCATCACTCGCCGCACTCTTGCCTTCGTCATTGTGCATCACGCTATCACTGACGATATCGTCCAGTATTTGATTGATGTCAGAAGCTGCAGCCCATCTTGTAGTCGGGCCGGTTGTGGTGGTGGTGGTGGTGGTAGTAACCACTTGGTCGACGGGTTTTTGTTTTAAGGGGTCCGCGCTGAATGGTGGATTTGTGGCTGGGCCCTCGTCTAGATCCACTTTTTTGAATCCATTTT
>NW_008704501.1:6598727-6606028 GCF_000326865.2 Helobdella robusta
ATAATAATAACAATAATAACAACAACAATAATAGTAATAATAATAACAATAATCATAATAATAATCGTATCCGCAGAACTTGTAAGGCAATTCAATCATCTACTTGTACAGTTTATTATTAACAACAATAATAATAATATTAATAATGATAATAATAATGACATGATTATTATTACTATTATTATTATTATTATTATTATTATTATTATTATAATAATTATTATTATTATAGAAGAGGAGAAGAAGAGTGGAAAAAATGATGATGGATGTAAAGTGAGACTTCTGAAAGCGCTCTTCATCCGTTTTCATTGTTGCCTATACACATACATTTGTTTATTCACCGCGCTGCCATCATCATCGTCATTGTTGTCGCTATCATGGCCACCAGCACCACATCATCATGGCCACAATCACCACATTATCATCATCAGGCCACAATCATCACATCATCATCATCATCATCATGGCTACCATCATCATCATCGTCATCACGGTCGTCATGAAAACATGGAAACTATCTAACTAAAAATGTTATAGCTAGATAGAGATAGATAGATACATAGAGAGAGAAACAGAAAGAGAGAGAGAGAGAAAGAAAGAGAAAGGGAGAGAAAAAGAAAGAAAAAAGAAGATAGACAGAAAGAGAAAAAAATAGAAAAAGAAAGAATGAGTGAATGATTGAGCAATTGAAATTTTAACGAGATTTTAATGACAAAATAACGGGTTGATTAAACGCTGCCATGACTCTAAACGAATCATTGAATAGAAAGTGGCTGAGCGAGCGAGAGAATGTAAGAAAGAAGAAACGGATGGCCGAACAAACGAATGAATGAAAAAATAAATGAACGAACGAAGGAATGAATGAATGAATGAATGAATGAATGAATGAACGAAATTAATAAGTAAATGAATAAAAAAAATAAATAAATAAATAAAAAAAATAGATAAATAAAAAAATCACCACCACCACCACAAACAACACCAACAACAACTCCACCAACAACAACAACATTAACAACAACAACAACAACAACAACATTAACAACAACAACAAAACCATCGACAGTGAAAAAAACAAAGAACAAAAAACGTTTTGTGTTTTGTTTCGATTGCAAAACGTGTGCAGATGCCTCAAACGAATATTTTCGTGTGAGAACAAAAATTACAAAAAAATATCGAAATGTACACACCTGTACAGTACACACACACACACACACACACACACAGACATACACACACAAATATCGATATATGTATTCGCATGTATGTATTTTATATGTGTACGTCTTTGTGAGTGTGCGTGTATATATGTAGAGAATGAATGAAAGAAAGACACAAATACACAAATGAAAGAATGAACGAAGGAATGAATGAATCGATGAATGAATGCTAGTACAATGCAGTAGAAGCTTTGAACGAATTAATACATAAACACGTACATAAATATTGTTTTTACATATGTATGTTTGTATTTACATGTATGTTTGCATTTACATGTATGTTTGTATTTACATGTATTTGTATTTACATGTATGTTTGTATTTAAATGTATCTATATGTGTGTTTTGTATATACATGTATGTTTGTGTGTATGTATGCTAATTTCAATTTTTATTTATTAAATTCGTGTATGTATGCTAGTTTCAATTTTTATTTATTAAATTATCCTTTGTTGAATATTTCCGTTTAATTTTGTTTATTCTTTAAAAAATTTTAAATTTCACTTTGAGATGTCTTTTGATTGCTATGCAAAGTTTTTAGTTAAGGTGGTCTATACATACATATGTATCTTGATCTCCGGTGCTTTTGCCGAATAAAATTCTGTTCAAATTCAAATATGTATGTATGTATGTATGTATGTATGTATGTATGTATGTATGTATGTATGTGTGTGTGTGTGTGTGTGTGTATGTGTATGTGTGTATAATGCATCATATCTCAAAGAGTAAACAGAAAAGGATCAAAACAACTTGTGAGTGATGTATAGGATATAATGGAACATTTATAATCTCTACAGACTCTTCGTGTATGTATGTATGTATGTATGTATGTATGTATGTATGTATGTATGTATGTATGCATGCATGTATGTATGTATGCATGTATGTATGTATGTGTGTGTGTGTATGTATGTATGTATGTATGTATGTATGTATGTATGTATGTATGTATGTATGTATGTATGTATGTATGTATGTATGTAGGTAGGTAGGTATCGTTGGCACATATCTAGGTGCCTAAATTAATATGTTTTTTATCAGCATGTTTGCTATCTATTTTCAGCACTAGTTCTATATTTATTGCATTATAAACACACACACACTCGCGCACGCACACACATACACACAGACATACATATACACACGTACCAACACAAACATTATTTATCAAATACTGTTTATCAAACCATGTATGAAGCCGATGGCTCAACTCTATGTCCATTAACATTGCTTATCTACTAATACAACTGCTGCTACTACTACAGCTGCTGCTACTACTACAGCTGCTGCTACTACTACTGCTGCTATTACTACTACTACTACTGCTATTACTATTACTACTGCTAATAATAATAACTCTTAAGCAAATTAAAAGACATTTAAATTAATTAAACAGTTAATATATCAATAATAATAATAATAATAATAATAATAATAATAATAATAATAATAATAATAATAATAATAAACTAAATAAAAATCACATGCAAACTACACACAAACTGCATACAAACCACATAGAAACTATTGATACATTGAAAAAACTACATGCAAAGAGATGCCTACATACAAACCCAAAGCAATTTCAAAACAATTTGCTCATACAATGAAATGAAAAAAAATCGCTCTAAAATAAACTTGCACATACACACACACACACACACACACACACATAGATAAACCTACACACCAACACAAAACATTCACAAACATACAAACTTATATGCATACGTGCACACAACATTTTATACATACAAACATCATACAATACATATATATACACACACATACAAACATCATACAGTTTACACAAACATACAAAAGTTGTATGTAGGCTGGGTGGTGGTACAAGGGGTATAGAAATTGCAAAGGTATTTATTGGACGGTGTTACATGTAAATCATGATGGATCAGAATTAATTTGCCGGCCGCACACCTTATTGCATTTTAATACAAATTATTATTTTTGTTTGGCTCTTTATTATAGGTACTCTTTTACATTTTTTTGTATTTTTCGTATAAAAATTTGTATCACAGTTTGTATATACACATTATACAAATATGCCATTGATAGTCAAACGTTAATTAGAAAGCTAAGAAGTAACATAATTACAAAATATTTAAGTTTAATTATGACCGTTTAAAAATAGCGTATAGATATGCATACAGACACACATACGCAACACACACACGTACATAGTATACACTCACACGTACATAGTACACACACACACACACACACACACACACACACACACAGACCAACCAAACCAGATTTATTGATATTTAGATAGGGAGGAAATATATTGCATTAGCATCAAATGAAAGAAATAAAAGTGAGGCAAGTAAAAAATCTTTCCCATTCATCAAGTCATTCACTGCACAAACTCAGCAGATCCCCGAGGTGATTGATTGTTTCAATACAAAATACCTCTAAACATACCAAACTATACCCACATTTGAGTGGAAAATACCTTATATACTAACTATACCCACATTTCAACCAAATACCAAATACAAAACTGTATACAATTTGATTCATTCCACAATTTAATGTAAAAAAAATTTTAATACAGATTACGACAAATTTCAATACAAAATACCCAAAATGCAAAACTGTACCCACATTTTGATACGGATAACCATGAATAAAAAACTATGCAGCACTTCGATATATAAGGGAACACCTCATGTGCAAAAACATTAGCATCCCATAAACCAACGTGCCGATGGAAAAATTAAAAGGAAGTATAAACAGCATAAATGAACGTTAATCTATAAACATACATACCCATACAAATACAAACAAGTACACATCGAGACAGATAAATACACGTACATAGAAATAAATACATCATCAAGCTAACAACAACAATAACGTGCAAACTTTAAAGTTAAATACAAACTAAACTACAGTAAGCATCATCATCTTCATCCGTAATGTTATACAAATATGAAGATAAACAAACTTAACTAAACTTAGAAATTAATTTTTAATTTATAAATAAATTTATAATATTAAGTAGTTTACCAAAACATACAATAACACGCACACATCCGTACAAGGTACACACACACCACACACACACATACACACACATACAGTATATGTAATTATTCATTTATGTTTTGTATTAAAGAACGAATATTAACATATATACAGATACAAACACTGATTTGCTACTAAGACGTATAAAATACAAATACTGTATAGTATATACACGTAAAGTTACACACTTACAGATGATTACACAGCGCACACAATCACACACACACATGCACACACGCACACACTCAAACAAACACACACGCACACAGATACGTGCAACGCAGTACACACGCATGCACGCACACACAAAACGGAACATCTGTAGAATCCCATGTGTGAAATTTTTCAAATGTTCACCAATCTCTTCAACAAAAACAGACAAGAGAAAATGAAATCAAGAGAAAAAAAGAGTAAGGCAGAGAGGCAAAACAATGTTAAGAATAATAAAAGTAACAGGAAATTGAAAGAAGAACACGAGTGAAACAAATGAAAAAAAATAACGAAAAAAAACATTCCAACATATGGCGCTAGGTAGGCAATAAAAAGGAGAGAAACAGCGGGGACGAAGCACAAAGTCGCTACAACTTATATAAAACAACAACAACAACAGCTTGGCAACATTCAAACAAACTTCATCGAACGAAAGTAGCGAGACATGAAAAATAAAAAAAAAACACAAAAATAACGTGCAGAGCCACACCAAGCCAATGATAACGACAAAATCATCAACAACAAAAACAACGAAATTACTTTAACTACTGCTGTTGTTGTTGCGGCTACTACTACCACTGCAGCTGATGTTAGTAAGCAGCTGCCGCTGCTGTTGCTACTATTACTGCTGCTACTGCTATTGCTGCTACTGCTATTACTATTTTATTTAAATGAGAAAAAGATGAGAAAAAACTTTCCTATTAAAAAAAGCATTCCAATTTCGCTGATAGAATAGCATGCATTTTGAGTTGCCTCTTCTTTAGATATTGCCAGGCCTGTTAAGCCCAGGTTCATTTCATACGCCACACCTTCCACTACTATATTTCAATTCCAGGTACTTTTGTATACGGAATATTTGTTGAGCGTACTACTATAGGTATTTTGCCATGTATTTGTGAGGTGTTTGACTTTGTGTGTGTGTTGTTTGTGTGTGTATGTGTGTGTGCATGCGTGTGTGTGTTCGTACATATTGTTCACAAACATTCAAGCAAGAAAGGGTAAATATTTATCGATAAACATGGCCGTGTTGGAGTCCAATCAGACGATGCATACGACACGGGGGGTGGCTGGAGTTGTAAACAGACGAAGAGGAATTCCCAACACGTCACAACAACCGCAAAATATCACGTGAACAAAACAAAAGAACATAATGCGTGTTATTATTGTTATTGATATTATTATTATTATTATTATTATTATTATTATTATTATTATTATTATTATTAGCTCTCTCTACAGAAGCATCAACAACATTGCATCAT
Source organism: Helobdella robusta (assembly GCF_000326865.2). Lineage (NCBI taxonomy): Eukaryota > Metazoa > Annelida > Clitellata > Rhynchobdellida > Glossiphoniidae > Helobdella > Helobdella robusta. The sequence continues at coordinate 6,604,468 of NW_008704501.1, forward strand.
GTGATAAACGGGGATTACTTGGCATTCGAAGGCGGTCACTACAACAGCATCAGCAAACACCTCAACCCCGACACCATATATAAATATACCTCCGTATTTATAATTTATTTTAATAATTTAAGAAATGATTGAGAAGAATGGAAAAAAACTATAACCAAAAGCAAGGAGGAGAAGAAAGGAGTGGCAATAAATAACTCAGAACGTGACGTCATGAATGAGTGAGTGAAATAATTTCAGCCGTTTAATTGCTCAGTGGTGAGTGCATTAAAACACGATTATGAACAAACTCACACGGACACGCTTACATACAGACACGCACGCACACACACACACACGGACATGTTTTAACTCTTTCTCTCTCACACACAGGCACACACACTTTTACACACACACAAACACAAATATTTCAACATCATTCAGAGAAATTTATTCTATCTATGTATAAAAATTTTATAATGAAAATGTTTCAAAAAAGCAAATATTATCTTAAATACATAAAGTGATCTAAACTGAATATATCTAAATTAAACATTATCAAAAACCAAATCACAAGCACATAAACAACCGTACGTACACACACACACACACACACACACACACACTATCTAAATATAAATTTGACAGAAACCAAATATTAGACAAGATATACAATCGAATATACATACCTTACAAAACATACAAACAAAAAATAAAAAAAAAGAAAACATCTCACTTTGTTGATCTTGGCATTGTGGTGATTAGTTAGATCCTGTTTGGCCTCCACGTATGATTCGTGTTCTTTGGTGTTTTTCGGGTTGTTGTTCAGGTAGGCATTCACAACTTTCATGAAGACATCATCTTGGTTGTTGTTGATGTTGTTGTTGTTGATGTTGTTGTTGTTGATGTTGTTGTTGTTGTTGATGTTGTTGTTGATGTTGTTGTTCGTTTTATCAGCCTGCTTCAATGGAATAATGTATTGATATTAATAACTGCTATTAATACTAATACACCGAATATTAAAAACTATTTTTGAAAGACCAACAGCAACGTATAAAAAGTCATTAATTAATTAATCAATCAATTAACCAATCAATCAATCAATCAATCAATCAATCAATCAATCAATCAATCAATCAATCAATCAATCAATCAATCAATCAATCAATCATTCAATCAATCATTCAATCAACCAATCATTCGATCAGTCAGTTAGTAAAAATTTATGACCAAACAGTGAACAGTGATAATATTTTTAACAAAATCTAAATTCTAGCAAAAGTTAGTAACGCCAAAGAACTAAAAAAAACACCAACAACATTAATAAAAATAACAATAGTATCAACAAAATAATAATAATAACAACAACAACAATAATAATAATAACAATGATGATAACCTCCAAAACTTTACTGGTGTATTTTTGGCCAGTTTGTCCACCCCTTCCTGTCGTATGTTCAGTTCGCGGTCTGCTAAGCAAGTTTTTCTTGTGATAGACACGTATTAACGATGCAACTGGAGGATGATTTGTCATAGGTAATGCTCTGTTGACGATGTTGTTGTTGTTGATGTTGTTGTTCATGTT
>NW_008704501.1:6606078-6607169 GCF_000326865.2 Helobdella robusta
GGCTTCTCTAGAAGTTGTTATTATGTAAATGTATGATATATATATATATATATATATATATATATATATATATATATATATATATATATATATATATATGCTTAATTAGAATATATGAATAATATTTTTAAAATTGATGAAAAATAAATTGTAATATTATTAAACGTATATAAACAGGTCGGCCATCTTCCTTCTATATTTTTTAAAATCTACAGTCTTTCGTAAATTAAAAAGTAATCTAAAAAAATAATCATCTAAATAATAATCACCGGTCTTAAGATAGAACCATCGTGCACTTTGTTATTATTATTATTATTATTATTATTATTGTTGTTGTTGTTGTTGTTCATGACGTCATGATGATCCGCGGCCCCCCTGTTGTAGGCACCCTCGACTACGGTGTCAAAAATGACGTTTTCACTGGACTCCACTGCCACCTCTGATGACTTTTTGTCGCCAGCAGTTGCTGAAACTGTGCATTTTTTGAAGGTATTGTGCATATTAATGTGAGCTAATTGTACTGTATTGTATTGTATTTATTGTATTGTATTGTATTTATTGTATTGTATTTATTGTACTTTGGTACAACTTTTTGTGTATTTTAGTGTATACATATAATAAAAGGAGTATATTAATGCGTGTGTAGAAGGTTCATAGAGTTATTTGTAGCATATTAAGTAGGTTAAGTGATTTGTGTGTGTGCATATTATATTCTAGCGATGGTTAACTGAAGGAGTTATAGATGAAAGAACATTCAACAGAAGCGTAGAATAGTGACATGTAGAAATGTAAAATGTGTATTTGAAAATTTTAAATGTGTATTTAAAGCCTATTTGTTGTTCATTCCATGTGTATTTGATATGTATTTTACGGGCACAGGGCTTACCAACCAACATCAATGTTAGAGTTGTTACATGCGAACCTCTGTAGTTGTGCACACTTAGTAAAATAGTTGCGTAAAATTAAAATTGTGATTTAAGTTTGGGTACACATGCGTGTGTGCGCGCGTGTGTGTATGCGTGTGTGTGTGCGTGTGTGTCTGCGTGTGTGTGTGAGTATGCGTGTGAGTGTTGTCTTGCCATTGCTTCGCG
>NW_008704501.1:6607876-6620376 GCF_000326865.2 Helobdella robusta
CAACGCACACACACACACACACACACACACACGCACACACACACAGAGCCAACCATTGAATGCTTTCCCAATAGAAGGCTCTTGTAAAAATTTTCAAGCGGTTATCAAACAATGAAAGATAGTAAAACAAGCTTGTGAAAAAATATCAACAAATACGGACACATACAAGTATATTTAAACTTACAGACCCATAAATACCAACTTGTACACACATACAAACATACACACACATAAAAATACACATACAAACATACACACACATACAAACAATACACATACAAACATACACACCCATACAAACATACATACAAACATACACACACATACAAACAATACACATACAAACATACACACACATACAAACATGCACACACATTCAAAAAATACACATACAAACATACACACACATACAAACATACACACACATACAAACACACATACAAACATGCACACACATACAAACAGTTACATAACAAACAATACCTGTGCCGGCCCGCGTTAACTCTGCCAAATTTCCAAGAAGAGAGATTTAGTAGAGGAAGCAATAATACGTTGTGCGATGCGCGTACGTGCAAATTTAGCGAGTAGAAATTTGCACGTGTTGTATGAACAAGTGCTTGTACAGAATGTGTACGTACGTATGAGTGTATAGGTACATGTGTAGTTATAAAAATTAATTTATTATTACTTAAGTTATAAAATTTATTAATAAAATTCATAACATGGCGATCGACTACTTTAAAACGATGATGAAGATGACGAAGATGATGAAGACGATGAAGATGAAATGATGAAGCAATTGATTTGTTAGCAGGTGTTCAGAAATCAGCGAAGAAAATAAAAAACAAATAAATATTTCTAAGATATAAATTGGCATATAGAACGTAAAATACTGAAAAGAGTGAATGGAGTGGTAGAATTTCGCAAGTAAATTTGCAACTTTCCACAAGTGCAGATATATGTAAGGTATCATCCAATATGCCACGTGTAATGAGTTGTTGAAATGAAACACTAATCAACTAATTAATCAACCAACCCGTTAATGAACGAAACCAAAAAGCAATCAACAAAAAATTGACCAACCATCCAAAAACCAACCAACAATCAAAAACCATCCAACAAAGACCCAACAACCAACCGACCACTCTCAACAAACAACCACCCAACAACTAACTGACCACCCAAAAAACAACCACCCATCAACCAACTAACAACCAACCAACCAACAACCAACCAACCAACAACCAACCAACTAACAACCAACCAACCAACCAACAACCAACCGACCATTAACAGGATCCAATCCATTGTGCATATCTTCCCTCTTCTCGCCGCCAGCAACCTCGCCTCTGAAATCAGCTGGACAGCAAACAAACTCCACTCCATAAAACTTGTTTAGGCCACAGGGCTTCAACATGGATTGCGAGTACGAAACGAGCCCCTTTTGCTTGCAAGACGCACGTGATTGGTGCAACCATTCCTTCGGGGTTGCACAGTAGGAGGAGTCGTGTAGGTGGTCGAAGATGCACGGCTCAGGAACCAAAAGGGCCTCAGTGTTGAAGGTTTCAGCTGTGTGGAGTGCGTGTGTGGTGTGTGGGTGTGAGAGAGTGTGTGTGTATGTGCATGTGTGTGTGAGAGAGAGAGAATGTGTATGTGTGTATGTATGTATGTGTGCGTGTGTGTTGTGTGTGTGCGTGTGTGTAAGAGAAAGAGAGAGAATGTGTATGTATGTATGTATGTATGTGTGCGTGTGTTGTGTATGTTGTGTTGTGTGTGTGTGCGTGATGGAGAGAGAGAAAGAGTGAGTGTGAAAAGTGCTTGTGAAGATAGGAATAAGTGATCTTTAATCCAGCAATATTAATAGCAAATGTTATTGTGTTAAAGCAATTTATCGAAACATTAATAAACACGGCAAGCAGATGTTACCGTGGTAATCTATATGTCTGTACGTGTGTTATACAGATGTGTGTACGTGTGCGTGTGTATGTGTGTACGTGTAAGTATATGTGCGTGTGTGTTTGTATGTGCGTGCACTGTGTTCAGGTATGCATGCAGTATATAGTGGTAAGTTATTTATTGAAAAAATAATTTCCAAATATGGCCACCGCCATCGGTGACGTCATTATTGCGCAACAACAACAAAATTACAACAACACACCACCACCAACAACAACCACTACAACTACTACAACCATAACAACACACCAACAACAACAGCAACAACAACACACCAACAACAACAGCAAACCATAACAACAACAACACACCAACAACAACAGCAACAACAACAAAACACCAACAACAACAACTAAAAAAACCATAACAACAACAACAACCACCACCAACACCATAGCCGCTAATCATCCACCCATCATTAACTCATTAATTAAACTTACTCAAGCATCTGAACGGGAGCACCGCTACTACCTCATTTTTCTTGTTGTTGTTGTTGCAGGATTGATCCCCCTTCTTACACCAATCCGGAATGATCCTACTATCCGTGAGAAGTTCGATGTTGATGATGTCGTGCTTGAAATAAACCTGTTTCAGTTGTTAGTTTGTGTGCGTGTGCGTGCGTGTACGTGTGCTTGCGTGTGTGTTGTATGTCTGTGCATGCGTGTGCTTGCGTGTGTGTTTCTGTGTGTGCGCGTGCATATGTATACAAGTTTGTGTGACTCCGACTAAAGTAGCAGAAGAAGTTAGTAATTGATTGACTGAATGATTGAGAGGATGTGCGGCGAATAAAATGAAAGACGGAAGGGACAAACTAAACGAAAGAATGTTTGAGTGGATGGATGAATGAATGAATGAGAAAATAAAGGAATGCAAAAACATTGATAAACAACAAACCAACGATAAAACGAATGAACGACAAAGAGAATGAATGAATGAATGACAAAGAGAATGAATTAATGAACGAATGAATGGAAAATGAATGAATGAATGAAGGAACGAATGAATGAACTGAGAGCACTTAGCAAATGATCGAACGATGAGCAAGTTAATTAGTTTAAAATCTTAAAAAAATTAATTAATTAAGTAAAGCTGGCTGGTCGGTTGTTGCTAGCAATTTGTGCAAATGTTGTGTAATTCACAAACAGAGTGAATGAATGAATGAATGAATTAATTAATTAATTAATTAATTAATTAATTAATGAATAAATGAATGAATCTCTCGATGAATGAATAAACGATAGTCTAAACGGTAATGCAGGCAAAAAATGAACGAAACAATGAATGAATGATTAAATGAATAAATGAATGAATGAGTGAGTGAATGAATGAAGAGTAGTATTTGAAAGGATGCAAAACAACTTCCAGACTATTCTATCTGAAGTGCGCAATTATAACACAAACATTTGCATGGAACAGACAATTTTTCTTCGTACAATCAGAACTATTTATAGATATGTAATGGTAGTAGTAGTCGTAGCAGTAGTAGTAGTAGTAGTAGTAGTAGTAGTAGTAGTAGTAGTAGTAGTAGTAGTAGTAGTAGCAGTAGTAACAATCGCAGCTATAATAACTATGCTTCTGCTACTTTAACGTTACTAATTACTAATATGACTATTACATTTTTACGACTTATAGATAGTACTATTAATAAACTAGCAGTAACAGTAGTAGTAGTAGTAGTGGTAGTAGTAGTAGCAGTAGTAGTAGCAACAGTTGCAACATTAGTGACTAGTTGTAGTAGCAGCAGTAGTAGTAGTAGCGTTGGTGGTAGTATATGCGCATTAATAAAAACGCTGATAGTGATTGAGATGTTACCATGGTTGGACATCAGCTCCACTACACTAATGCATTTTCTATGTCCTCCACTGGATTTTTTTTCCATTTTTTTCGTTTTTCCATTTTTTCATTTTGTTTTTTTTCTCTATTTTTTTTAGAGTTTTTCATCGGCTTTTTACTTATTTGGTTTGTTTTTTCTAAAAAATGTTTTTTATCTCGTTTCGTCATCGTTATCTTCGTTTTTTTTCCTAACAACTTTTTCGCCAATTTTGTTTTTTTTGTTTTTTCTTGCCTTTCCGTTTTTCACGCCTCCGGCCGAGAAAATGTTTAAAAAAATAACGTGAAACGCACGTACATGACCCATTAACCTGATAACCAAATAATAATAACAACAGCGTTATTAGTTATAGTACGGTAGTCTTGTGAAATAGTGGTAGCAGCAGCAGTAGTAACAGCAAGTCCAGTAGTGATTGATTATTATGTGTGTATGTGGGTAATATGACAGAAGGTTTTAATATTATGCTATTATATTTTATAGCTCTTAAACTAAGTTTTTTAATACCTGGCGAGTATTTTATGTCTTTGTTGTAAAGGTGGTTAATGCAAAGATAAAATAAAAAAGAACAACGAATAACAAACTGATTTGGAAGAATTTATAATTCCTAATTTCTAATTCTAATTCCAATTCCTAATTTGGAAAAAAGGCAACATCTACAACAGCCTCTACAACAACATTATTAGTCACAACATTGCTGTTGAAAACCACAAAATGATGACGATGAAGATGATGACGACGATGATGATGACGATGACGACGACGATGATATAAGTTAAGTAGGCCTATAACCTCAATTTAACATCAATGAAATCGTGTTGATGTTGATGGCGATGATGATAATGATGATGATGACAATGATGTTACTGATGACGATGCTGATGACGTAATGCATAACAATGTAGACGTTGTTAATGATGACGACGAAGAAAATACTGACACTGATGACGATTATAATCAAACAAGGATGACGTCATGAGACCCGAAGATGTCATAAATAACGATGATGACGTCATTAATGACAACGATGACGTCATTAATAACGTTAATAAGGATTGCCATGGCAGCTATAATAAAGATATTGACGACCTACAGCTAATGACAACTCGGCTATCAATGTCAACTTTCATAATAAAGTTGAGATGATGTCTGAGAGTTAAACAATAACGAGATATAATAACGACACGAAACGATATGATTCGACTCGGTATTATAACAAACCGATATTATCCAATACGAGCCGATCTAATTCGAAACGAACCGATATAAATCAATACGGCATGACATGACATCCTTATAAATAATCCAAAGTCAGGGGTTAAGATTCTTTGGAAAGTAAGCAACGGATAATGACGTCAGAGATGATAATAATTATTTGTTGTCATGACGACGAAGATTATTATTATCATCATAATTATTATTATTATTATCATCATCCATAATACTCTTATAATAAATTATGGAAGGTAACAACGGCACACACACACACGTGTGCGTGAATCCACGCAACTAACATACGTGATGACGTCAGATGACGTCAATGAAAAAATGGGTGATGTTTAATAAATAGTGTAAGTAGGTGTGTTTCAGTGGCAGACTAGCTAGGATGACATGGTATAGGGAAAGTCAATTTTATGAAATTTTCAAGACGACGATGACGACGATGATGAAGATGAAGATGATGATGATGAGAAGGAGGATGAAGATGATGAGGAGGAGGAAAAGAAAGATGGTGATAGAAATGAAGAGAGGAAAAAACAACGAGCACGTGACGAAAAATGATGGATGATAATAACGATAATATTGTGGGTTATTGCGAGGGCCGTGAATACGATGACGTAATACTTGACAAACAAAACAGCAACAACAACGACGATGACGTCAGCGATGACGACGATGGTACCGATGATGATGATGATGATGATGATGATGATGGTGATGATACCGATGATGATGATGATGCTACCGATGATGATGATGATGCTACCGATGATGATGATGATGGTGATGATACCGATGATGATGATGATGATGATGATGGTGATGATACCGATGATGATGATGATGCTACCGATGATGATGATGATGGTGATGATACCGATGATGATGACGATGATATTTGATTAAATGATGATGCTGACGATAAATTATGTAGAATAAAGTACTACAACTACTACTATTGTGCTACTGCTGCCATGACAAAGACGAAGAAAATGATAATAACAGTGATGATGACGATGATGACGATGATGACGACGACAGAGATGGTAATAAGATGACGACGGCGATTATGATGACAAACATCATGCCATTTTGAAAATAAGCTATTATGCAACGTGATGTGGTCCTTAAGCATGTATACCCTACTTAATCTACACGGAGAGAGAGAAAGAGAGAGAAAGAAAGAAAGAGAGAGAGAGAGAGAGAGAGAGAGAAAGAGAGAGAGAGAGAGAGAGAGAAAAGAAAAAAATAAAGGGAGAGAGAGGAATGAAACACGATACTTAATAATAGTTGAATGAATTTTATTAAATTTTATTTATTTATTTATATCAATATCATATTTATTATTATTCAATTATAATATATTAAAGTTAAACAAACAACACACAACAACACACACACTTACAGCAGGACAACACGGGACAACAACATAACCAACCCAACAGGCAAACTAAAACTGACGGCAATAATGGATGATGTCAACAACTTGATTGATGGATGGATTGAGTGAAATGAGTGAGTGAGTGAGTGAGTGAAAGAGTGAAAAAGAGAGAGTGAATGATGATTGATTGATTACATGAATGAACAAACAAACAAATGAATAATTGATTGAAAGAATAAAAAATTAAATGAACAAACGAACGAATGAACAAAACTTAACTAACAAATAAAGGAATGAAGGACTAACAGAACGTATAACTTTTTTGACAAATGAATGAAAAAATTAGTGTGAAAATATCTTAATAAATCCCTTCATTTATGAAAATTCATCATGGAATACATCAATAACAGTGTCATGAAAAAATGATAAAACGCATTAACGAACGAACGAACGAACAAACAAACAAACAAACAAACGAACGAACGAACGAACAAACAAACGAACGATATACATACTTAGGCACACACACACATACACATACATACATGCATGCATAGGCACACACACATACAAAACAAACACCTACAAACATAGCCACACACAAACACACACAAACACACACACATATATAAACATACATACATACACACACATACAAATAGACATACATACATACACACATATAAAAATACATACATACATACATACACACAAATACAAACATACATACACACGTACATACACACATACATACAAAGGCGCATACATCTCGAGTATGCAGTTTGGCATACAGCTTTCTGGTAATAATTCGAAAGAACCAACACTGAATGTATAATAAATAGGTATGTAAATCCCAGGATAGCATCTAAACCATCAACAACAACCCAAACAACAACTTCACCAACCACAACTACTTCTATTATTACTATTACTACTACTACTACTACTACCAATGCTGCTGCTGCTATTACTACTGCTGCTATTACTACTACTACTACTAGTACTACTACTACTACTACTACTACTACCACTACTACTATTACTACTACTACTACTGTTGCTGGTGCTACTACTACCGCTGCCACAAGAAAAAAAGGAAGAAAGAAAACTAAAAAAAAGGAAGTGAGAGAAAGAGAACAAAATATAAATATAATCAATTTAATAAAATGAATAAATAAGCACACACGTAAAAAAATCATTCTCGGTTCGAATGTCTGATTGGGTGCGTGCAAATGTTTGTTTAGATAAAGTACATTTCTAATTCATACTTCCACACTATACAAATTCATGAAATCTCTTTTAGAAAAAATTATTGTAAACATTGTGTGTGGTTAGAAAAAGAGAGAGACAGAGAGAAAAAGAGAGAGAGAGAGAAAGAGAAGAGAGAGAAAGAGAGAGAAATTTAAATTTGAAATTAGTATGACAGCAAAAGATGGAGAGATTAAGTTAGAAAGACTAAGAAGTAGAGAAAGAAAAGGAAAATGTGTATAAAAGAGATCGAGAGAGAAAGAGAGGGAAAGAAAGAAAAGAGAAAGGGAGAGAAAAAGAGAGAGAGAGGGAGAGAAAGAAAGAGTGGAAAGGTGTAACTAACCGTTGTTATTTCGTCTGGAGAGCATCCCCAATAAAACTTGTCTTGCATGAAAATTGAAAGCTATAAATTGACACAAGTATGCTGGTTTTATACCACGCAAAGAGAAAAGAAAGAAAAGAAAGGAAAAACAAAAAAAAGAGAGAGAAGAACAAGAGAGAGAAAGAGAGAGAGAAATAGAAAGAAAGAGAGAAATAGAAAGAAAGAGAGAGAAAGAGAGAAGAGAGAGAACAAAAAATAATTAAAAATGTAGAAAGCAAGGATGAGAGAGAAAATTGAAAAATATGGAAATTTTTAAACCCATGATTAAACGAAGGAATGAAGATCGGTTGAATAAATGTATGCATGAACGAATAAATGAATAGATGGATGGATGAATGAATGGAGAGACGAATGGATAGATATATGGATAGAATGAAAAACAAATAGATGAACAAAGTAAAAACGAATGAATTAATAAACAAACAAACGTGTAAATCCGAGGCATATAAAGAAAGAAAAATTAAAAAGTTAAACCCCATACAAAGTAAAGCCCGGATCTGAACAAGGAAACGATAGAGCAAAATTACATGTTAATAAACGAATTAATAATAATAATGAACGTATGATGACGAAATGATTACGTCATTATCAATGTATAAACTACATAATGAAATGACCCATTTACAGAGGGCATTGAAGAAGAGTTATGACGTCATGATTGTAAAATCATTCACCAGTTCACTTATCAACGATTCCTCGTTATGTGACGATCAATTAGTTACAAACATTAATGATGTGGATGAGAAGCATAGATTCATATAAACACACACCACACACGCACGCGCACATACACACGCACACACACACAGACACATAAATTTACATATATAATATTACTGCACGCTATTATTCTGAAAATGTGTGTATAAACTCTACTGCAGTTGTTTGATTCGACAATCAATTTGGAATATCACTTAATTAACGGAGTAAATATGTGATGCATAGAAAGATCAATAGGCACATGTGTACAAACACAACTCAGATGTCTTCAGCACACAAATGTACATACACACATTTATAGTACAACGACACGTCGATGATAAAAACAATGCATACCCACGTAAGCTCGTACATATTCGTTTGTTTGTATGCGTTGTACATACGCACATACACAACTTTTAGTACAAGCATCACATACTAAATCACAAACAAACATGCAAACAAATATGAAAAAGCACATGTAAAAACAACAACAAAATCACCACACACACATACATGCACGCGTGCATGCACACATACATGCATGCACACATACATGCATGCACACATACATGCATGTACACGTACTACACATTCAAAAATGTTTGCTTTGTAAAGAAACAATAACTGCAGAGTTCGATATTCTCAACCAACATAAAAATGGACACCCCAAAACAGCGGAGCAAATACAAAATCAGCCACAACAGCCACAACACAACAGTCACAACAGCCACAACACAACAGTCACAACAGCATCGTCGACAACATCCATCAGCACAACAACACGTACCAGAATAAAGTAAAGTAATACAAGTACATATAAACCAGTGCGAAACAGCAGCATTCATATACAACCATTCTCAGATGCACATCCAACCAACTTAACGTCAATTCTACCATTGGAAATATAAATATGTTTGTGTTTGTATGTGTGTGTACGTCTGTGTGTGTCCGTGTGTGTGTGGTATGTGTGTGTGTGTGTGTGTATTTGTTTATACTTGAAACAAGAAGATTTCCGCACTGTACACCTGATAATGAAAAACAACAAGACATGCATCAAGCGAGTTAAAGATAAATATCTATCTATAGATAACCAGCTTGTGTGCCCTTATTACAATTAGAACATACACGCACGCACACGCAAACACAAACACACACACACACACACACACACATATATATATATATATACACTCATATGATTGTGTTAGATGAAGATAAATTAAGATGAATGGAGATATGCAAGAGGGCAGAAAAACTTTATAATTTAAATTTGAGAAAAAAAAAGTTAGAGTGAGTGAGTGAGTGAGGAAGAAATGAGTGAAAAAAATGAAAATAGAAAGAATGAATGAATGGATGGATGAATGAAGGAACGAATGAACGGATGAGTGGATAAAATGATTGACGGATTGATGATCTATTGAAAGAATGATATAAACGAATGATGGTTCAATGATATATTGAATGAATGCATGAAGGAATGAACAAACGAATGGACAAATGATTGAATGAATAAATGAATATACAAATAAAAAACAAATGAATATACAAATAAAAAACAAATGGATGAGTAAAAAAAGATAGAAAGAAAGTAAAAAGCCGAGGTTTAGCGGCGGAAATGAACTCTTGAGTAATTAAATGGAGTGCTTGGAAGTGAAGGATGGAAAAGGTGAATGAATGAAAATTATTATTATTATTATCATTATTGTTATTATTATAGTTATTATTTTATTATTTACAAATAATTTTAATAGCACTTAATAAATATATCATTTGGAATTAAACTTTGTCTGAGTATTATTGATACCCGATTTACTGCCAAACTTTAATTAAGACGGTATAAAATCTTTTTAATAACATTTTTTCGAAGAAGAGACGGACGGATGGATGGGTGAGTGAGTGAATGAATAAATGAATGAATGAAAATATTTGATTCACGTTGTGTGGAGTGACGGATGGTTTAATAAGCTAAGAGGGTGTTAAGTAGATGAATAAATAAAAGAATGAATGAATGAATGAATGAATGAATGAATGAATGAATGAATGAATGAATGAATGAATGAATGAATGAATAAATGAATGAATGAATGAATAAATAAATAAACAAACAAACAAACAAACAAACAAACAAATGAATGAATGAATAAATAAATAAACAAACGAATGAATGAATGAATGAATGAATATGCAATAATATAATAAATCAAAAATATAAAAATAAAATTATTTAAAAATAATTAAAACAAACATGATGAACTAATTTGATGTATAGATGGAACTTTTAAACATCCAAACGCTCCAAAGATTTTGATAGATCAAAAAGTTAAAACTTCCGATTGGTTGATTGATTGATTGCTTGATTGGTTGATTGATTAATTGATTGATTAATTGATTGATTGATTTATTGATTGATTAATTGATTGATTAACTAAGATTACCTTAAAGACTGACTCTGATTAATTCAAATTTATTAAGATTAATCCGCTCTAATTTTCAGCAGTTCAAAACAGTGAAGGCATGTATAAAGACGTTCAGACATATATACAGATAGACAGACAGACAAGCAGACGGATGGACAGGTAGACAGACAGACAGACGGACAGACAGACAAACATGCCAATAGAATTGTATATTTAATTATTCCTACGGCACTGTTTTCAATTCGATCGTTCATCCAGTCATCATCTACACACTCGCATTTTTGATTGTTTGTTTCTTCCTCCGTTCATTCATTCATTCATTCATTCTTCATTCATTCATTCATTCATTCATCATTCATTCTTTCATTCATTCGTTTGTTTACTCGTCAATTCATTTTTTTCATTTAATCATTCGTTTGTACAATCAGTTACTCTTTCATTCCTTTATTTAGATCCATATTAATTCGGTTAGTCATTCAATCAATCGATCAAATAATTATTCTCTCTTCCTTTATATATTCATTCTCATTCACCCATCAATCTATCCATCTATCTATCCATCCATTCATTCATTCATTCATTCATCAATCCATCCATTAATTAATTGATTGATTAATTAATTCATTCATTCGTTCATTCATTCATTCATTGAAAGGTGAATTGAAAGGTTTGATGGTAGTTGAGATAAGGTAATGATAGGCAATGCTAATATAATGTACAACTTTATGGCATGCATATTATAGATAAAACTCTACATAGCCAATGATGATGATGAGGAAGATGATGATGAGGAGGAGGAAGATGATGGTAATGATGATGAAGATGAAGTTGATGACGAAGATGATGGTGGTGATGATGATGAGGAAGACGATGATGATGACGAGGACGACGATTATGACGAAGATGATGATGATAAAAATGACGAAGATGATGAAGATGATGAAGAAGATGATGAAGATGACGAAGACGACGATTGCAATAATGACCGTGATGAATAAGAGAGCCGGTGATAAATAACCAAAACAACGACAATACTGGTAATCAATAACAACAACAACAACAACAAAAAACAATAATAATAATAAGGCAACGATTGCAATCAAATCGCACGCGATTGTAACGTTAACGTCCAGCGGCCATGATGGAAACAACCCCAATAACAAGAATAATAATAACAATTATAATAATTATTATTATTATAACAATAATAATAATAAATAGTAACAATATAATAATTATAATAGTATTAATAACAAACGCCATCAACAATAATAAATGGGGATGAATGGAGTGGAAAAAGAAAGTCCTTAATTCATCCATTAATTCATTTGTTTGTCTGTTCGTTCGTTCGTTCGTTCATTCTTT
>NW_008704501.1:6625376-6704476 GCF_000326865.2 Helobdella robusta
ACACAAACAAATAAACACACATACGTCTATCACATACATACACACACACACATATATCTGCCACATACATATACATACATATACACACACAAATAACTATCACATACATACACATACATATACACATACACGCACGCACACTTACACAAACAAACAAACGAATACACATGCATCTATCACATACACATGCATACTTATTTATATAAATATATACATACATACACGCATACACACACGCTTATACATGCATACACACATTCTAAACATCATCTCATTAGCATCTGATTATATAAATGAAATACGAAAAAAACAACAATAACAAAAAATAAGTTCAATAATGAAAAAATGCAATAATGTAAATATACAACACATTATAATTCACCGAAACACAAAACCATAAAATACAAAACAATACAATACGTTCAAATGCAATACCACTTGATACAATAAATACAAAAAAATACAATGGAACGTACGATAGCATACAATGATGTAAAACACGAAATACAGTACAATACAAAATACAATACAAAATACAATACAATACAAAGTTTTATTTTTTTCTCTCAAATAAAATTGTTCCTTAGTAATCCGGCGAAACTGTTTTCATTTGAAAAGATTTTTTTATGTTTATTGGTCTAAATCTCTTTGAATACGTTTGAGTATGTATGTGTGTGTGTGTGTTTGTTTGTATGTGTGTTTGTTTGTATATGTGTGTTTGTTAGTTTGTATGGGCATTTGTATGAGTGTTTTGTGTATGTGTGTGTATGTTTGTAAGTGTCTATGTATGCATGCATGTATGTATGTATGTATGTATGTATGTATGTGTGTGTATGTGTAAATTTGTATAAATATGAAGATAGACATGAATATTCTTGTTTGCACAGTGAACAGCGTGGTGAACACTGAACAAACATTAGTTAAAATGTTTGCGAAACAAATACAAAAAAACGAGTGCTTCCATTTTTTGTTGGTTTTGAAAAATGTTACGTACAGACATAAAAAAAATTTTACGAAAAACTATTTGCAGCATATGCCGAAGTTTAACGCATCATTCAAAATAGAAAAATCAAATGAAAAACTTGATACAAACCAATCAAAAGTATACATACATATTTGTATATGTATTTGTATACATACAAACATACAACCAAACAGACAAGCATTTATACAAACATACCTATGTCCATGCATACATTACAAACAAGTTAGTATATATACACATGAGTGTACGTACGTATGTTGATCGGCGTTATGTGAGCATATAGATTTGTACGCACATGTGTGTGTGTATGTGTGTGTGTGTGTTTGTGTGTGTGTGTGTGTACTAGCCATGATGATGGTTTGGATGACCTTTGCCATGAAAGAATATGGAAAGTTACAGTACGATTTTATGTGATGATGTTCATGTCATCATGTTATACTAGGCTGTTTGGATGCCAGGATTGTGATGACGATAAAGATGATTAGGATGATGATGGTGATGATTGAGATGATGATGACGATGATGAAGATTGGGATGATGACGACGATAGTGATGATGACGATGATGATGACTGGCTTAGATGTCTTTGGTTATTACTATTTCAACGCTACGACTGCCATGTAAATAGTAAAAATGTTAACAGTTGTTGTGGCGCTGATAAGAATGATGATGGTGACGAAGACAACGACGACGATGATGATGACGACGACGATGATGATGAAGACGATGATTATGATGATGAGACGACGATGATGATGGCGATGTTGGGTAGAAGAGCAGCGGATGCTTAAAATAACGACACTAATCCGGTAATTATAACTAAGACATCAACAACAACATCCAAAACATCAATAAAAACATCAATAAAAACATCATCAACAACAACAACAACATCATAAACATCAATAAAAACATCAACAACAACATCATCAACAACAACACCATTGAAAACATCAATAAAAACATCAACAACATCAACATCAGAAGCACAAACAACACCAATGATGATGATGACAATGATGATGAAAATGTCTGTAATTATGGTATCAATGACGAGAATGATGTTGATAGCAATAAGAATGATGAAGCTGATGGTACTGGTAATGATGATGATGATGACGATGAAGATGATGATGGTGGTGGTGATGATGATGGGTAGAAAAAAGTAGGATGATGACTGCACTGGAGTGAAAAAGAATGACCGACAAGGTTATGACACAACAGAAGTTATGGAACGAACGAACGAACGAACGATCGAACGAACGAACGAACGAATGAATGGACAAACGAATGAACAAATAATTGAACGAATAAATGAAAAAACATGAAAAAAAAACAGAAAAATGAATGAAACGCAATGGAATTATAAGACCCATCGTAATAATTGTCAACATATACGATGCAATACAATACAATATGATACAATACAATACATTACAATACAATACAGTACAAATACATGACGATACAATACAATGCAATACAATACAATACAATACAAATACAATACAATATATTAAAATACAATACAAATACAATACAATACAAATACATTACAATACATTATAAATACAATAAAATACAAATACAATACGATTCAAATACATTACGATACAAGTACATTACGATACAATACAATACATCTCTAAAAATCGCGTTGTATTCCGCTCTACCGTTTCATTATACGCATCATATTTTATTATTTATTACTATTTTTGAAGTAAAATAAAATAACACACTACTACTACTGATGCTATTGCTACTACTACTATTACTACTACTACTACTACTGCATTGTTACTACTACTACTGCATTGTTACTATTTGATACTAAAACTACTTCAAATATGAAACAGCGTCAGTATTTTTGTGTGCTTTGTACATTACAAAACCGTGCAAGAAACAAAAAAATGTCAGTTTGTCTCTAATGCTACTGCCGAAATTAAGCGCTAGAATTAAATAAATATTTAATGTGGTAGTGCATTTGGTGTCTTTGGCGTTGTGTTATTATTATTATTACTGTTGTTGTTGTTGCTGTTGTTTGGTTATATTTGATAAAAAAATTTAAGTTAAAATATTTACTTTATAAGATTCTGAAAAATTATGAGAGAATATAAACCAATGAGACACGTTTTAGCTCAAGTTTGGTTATATATGTAAGTTAAATTTCATTGAATTGAATGTGTGTTTATCATCTGTTTAGTGTATCGAAATTAGTGATTGTGTGTGTGTGTGTGTGTGTGTGTGTGTGTGTGTGTGAAATCGATTTAGTGTTTGTGTATGTCTGTCTGATTGTAACAGTCTACATATGTAACAGTGCTGAATGTTGCAGGCAATCAAAAATGTTGGAAGCGTTGTTATATTATAAAGAAAAATCAATGTCTCGTACATTTTTGTTTTTTTTGCAGTTTTTGTTTTTATCAATTGATTTTAATTTGACTCCGTTTAAAAATAAATGATTGAGTAAATTTACTCTAAGAAGCGTAGGAGTATTATGTGTGAGAGAGAGAGAGAAAGAGAAAGTGAGAGAGAGAGAAAGAGAGAGAGAGAAAACGAAAGAAAGAAAGAGAGAGTGAGCGTGTGTGTGTGAGAGAGAGAAAGAGTGTGTTGGTGTATGTGTGTGTGAGAGATAAAGAAAGAAAGAGAAAAAAAGAAAGAGTGAGTTTGTGTATTTTTGAGAAAAAGAGAAAGAGAGAGAGTGAGAAAGAAAGAGAAAGAAGAAAGTGTGTGTGTGTATGTATGTGTGAGTGTGTGTGTGTGTGTGTGTGTGAGAGAGAGAGAGAGAGAGAGGGAGAGTGGGAAATAGAGAGTGAGTGTTTGTGCGTGGGTGGATGTGTATATGTTGAACGTATGTGCCAACTATTAGATGAATGCGTCAGATGAATGTGTCCTGAGTACTGAGTGACCACCTCAGCCTCCTACTGTACATACCGCTGACCGATTCATTCAAACACACACACACACACACACAAACACACGCACACACAATTTAAAGCACAACAACACAAAATAAAACAACATATTAATACAACACAGTCACAGCAACAACACACAACAACAACCTCAACTCAAACAACCACAACGCGGCTATCACCATTTTCAAAGCAGCAGCAACTATCTCACCGTAAAAAACTTCAAGCTTACATAACATTAAAGTAAACCAGAAAGAGAGTGTTAAGTAAATATAGTGTGACAGAGAAATAGAGAGAGAGAGAGAGAGAGAGAGAGAGAGAGAGAGAGAGAAAGAGAGAATAAATATAAAAAAATGGGCGGAATAAACTTGAATTAAATTTTGGAAAAAATCAAGATAGAAACTCTCAACACCACTCATGCATAATGCCATTGTCGGCTGAAAAAACACACATCTCTTGAATTTTCAAATCTTCTTCTAGATTTTGTTCCTTTCTCAAATTTTATTCCAACTTTCTGTTACGTGTGATTGTTGTCAAACTGCATCAAATCAATTTCCTACCCGTGTCAAATTAAGTTTGCTAACATTTCTTTGAAACGAAATTCTCAAAATATTATTCCCATATCATCTGGTTCTAACTTTTCTATATTTCTATATAACAGAAAAAAAGAGAAAGATAGATAAAGAGAGAAAGAGAGAGAGAGAGAGAGAGAGAGAGAGAGAGAGAGATGAATGAGATAATATCCTAAAACATTTTGTTTGGAGTACATTGTTAAGATAAAATAAGTACAATATTTATACACGAGGAAGAGAGAGAGAGAGAGAGAAAGAGAGAGAAAAAACAAAAGAGAGAAATAGAATAAGAAAGACGAAAGTGCAAAAAAGAGAGAGAAAGAAAAAAAAGAGAGAGAAAGAGAGAGGGAGAGAAATGATAAAACGAGAGATACATACATTTACATAAGTTAATAATCGTATTCATAAATTTTTATTTCAAATTGGAAACTTTCCTCTGGCAGAATTCATTCATCATCATTCAAAAACATCCATATACACACACGAGCACACGGGCACACACACACACTGTCACACACACGATCACACACAGACACGCGTACACACTTTGCTTGCTTCTGTTTCTTTTTTGTTCTTAGCCATTCACAACAATTTGTGTGAAAGCACCCATGCAAAATGCCCACTCATGCAGGTTCTGAATTTAACTGGGTAGAAATGGAGAAAAGAGAGAGACAGAGAGAGACAGAGAGACACAGAGAGAGAGAGAGAATTTTCTGTTACTTTTAAAAGTTTAAAATGTAAAAATAATGCGTTGAGAGTACATGTGTTGTAACTTATTTTCAGCAATATTTCTGGTCATTCGCATTTCATATACATTAGGATCTGCTTGCATTTAAACCTGCTCATTGCGACACAACGAAAACGACACCTCTACCATCAACCAATAAGACTCTAGATATAAATAAATGTAAATAATTCAACACAACACTGTCAAATTTTTCAAACTTTAATAAATGTTTAAACCATCAAATAAGGAATGCATGCAATGTGTGAATGTTATAATACATTATCTGAATGTTATACGTTATTCGACTTAACTCAAACATGAATGTACGTCTGTACGTACATGTATGTGTGTGGTGTGTATGTATATGTATGTATGTGTGTGGTGTGTATGTACATGTATGTGTGTGGTGTGTATGTACATGTATGTGTGTGGTGTGTATGTATATGTATGTGTGCGGTGTGTATGTATGTGTGTGGTGTATATGTATATGTACGTGCGTAGTGTGTATGTACGTACATGTATGTGTGTGGTGTGTATGCATATGCATGTGTGTGGTGTGTGTGTATTTGGTGTGCATGTTGTGTGTGTGGAGTGTACGAGAAATTCGTATACAAACCTTTCTACAGTAGGCCAAGATATCTTCTGGTTTTTTTAGACAATGAGAGCCTTTGTCTTTCTGCCAAATTCCATCATTGAAAAAGACGTTGGGCCAGCCACATTTGAATGCTACTAACAACTCCTCTGGCTCGTCATAGGCATTCTTTGCCTTCGGAAAAATTTTCATATAAAAATTTGAAGACGAAGACGATAAAACGTCGAAAAATAACTTTTCAAATGTCAGCAAACCATCGCTAATTCCGACATTAATCAACTCACAATTATCACTATAATCTTAAAATTAATCATTATTTCATAAGAACATTTAATTTGCCATGCTTTTTATCTTTTCAAAATAGCTTAAAAAGTTGAACATTTGCTGATGCTGGCTTATAACAAGTGAAAATTTGAAGAAAAATAAATAAAATTGAATTTCAAAATGATTTTATTTTAATGATTGTATCACAGACATACAGACAAACATAAACAGACACAACAAACACAACAAACAAACAAAAACAAATAACGTTACATAAACAAAATTTAAACTTTGAATAAATAATTAACAAATATATGTAAATAAACATGTAGACAAGCGTATTCAATTGTGGTAGATCAGATTGAATATAATAAAATCATTTTTTTATTATTTAAAAGATTAAAAAAAACCATTAAAATACAAATTTTCGTTTTGGCTTGGCAGAAAAATTGATAGGTATAAAAATTGACAGAAGACATCTTGAGAATAGAGTAACAAATCCTTTCCCAGGCAAAAATACAATCTTTCATAATCATTAATAAAATAGTTACTTAATAATTTATATTTTACCTGTGTTACAGCAGCCAAGATGAGTAGGATGAAACTCACACAGATCTTTATATCCACCATATTTTGGTTTTTAATTATAATAAATTATAATTGTTATAATATATGTTGTAAATATGTTACCTCGGATAATGATTCACATAATAATCAGACGAAAAATTCAGTTCAATTCAAATTCAAAGGTAAGAACGTTTATCTCATTTCTACACAAAACCGAAGCTATAATTTAAATATAGTTAAAAGCTCTACAGCAATGAATAAATAATACAAATAATAATATTATTTTTTTTATTATTCGTAATATTATTTAGTATTTAATATATTTAAGTAATAATAAAAGAGTAGAAAATATCGTTATGATAAGAATTTGGCTCACATGTGTGCTTTACAATTGAAAACAATCCAACGCTTGTTGTTCAGTGCTTATTCACTTTACACACACAATAATATAAATATGGTATATATAGTATACATATATATATGCATTTAGAAATTATATATATATATATTCTATTAAACCTATCTATATACGAGGAAATACTAAAGTTATACCGACACACATTTGGGTAACATATTGCATGGGTGCACTCAATATTCATACATACATACATACATGCATGCATACATACATACATACATACATACATACATACATACATACATACATACATACATACATACATACATACATACATACATACATACATACATATATACATACATGCATACATACATACAGACGTACATACAGACATACATACATACATGCATACATACATACAGACGTACATACAGACATACATACATATATACTACATACATACATATATACTACAAACATACATATATACATACATATATACTACATACATACATATATACATACATATATACATACATGCATACATACATACATACATACATACAAACGGCTTAAATAGTATACATATAATTTTCAACATCCTAACATAAAATCATAGCAACTTCGATTCGTTCATCTTTGTATGTATTAACAGCAATTATTGATATTCGTGAGTAAATACAACACATGTCTAAACTATTAAACATAGAAATGAAATGTATGTACATACATGTATTGTAAGTATCAGTATTGTATGTAACTAATAATAATATTAAACGACTAGAAGAAAATCCATGTTTCTCAATAATTTTACATGTAATTTCTCTCTATCTTATTTTCATTCTGCCTTGTTTTTGTTTTTCTCCTGATTTTCTCTTGCTTTCTCTCTCTCTCTCTCTCTCTCTCTCTCTCTCTCTTTCTTTTTTCTTTCTCTCTCTTTCCTTTTATCAAATTAATGTAAACCAAAGTTGATAAGAAATTCATCTCCTCATTCAGTGTTGTGTCGAAATACATACAACTAGATGCAGCCTACATAATTCATCATTTCCATATGGAAATTTCATTGGTAGAAAGTTCTCCGAATATTATTAATTAATTGATTGATTGATTAATTAATTAATTCTATTTTCACGAATTTGCATTTTATATACAAACAGAATTCTGTCTTGTTTTTCTCTCCCTCTCTCTCTTTATCTATCTATCTGTCTGTCTGTGTGTGTGTATGCCTGTCTATCTGCGTAATTATATTTTTTATTCCTTTAACACACACACACTTTCTTTCTATCTCTTTCTCTCTCTCTCTCTCTCTTTCTCTCTAACTCTTTCTCTCTTTCTCTCTAACTCTTTCTCTCTCTCTTTCTCTCTCTAGCAATCTCATTTCAATTGGACACATTAAACTCTGGTGTGACGAATGTTATGATGTTAAGTAGACTCATATAATTAACTATAATCAGTAGAAAGTAAGAGAGAGAGAGAGAGAGAGAGAGAAAAAATTAGAGAGAAAGAGAAAAAGAGAGAGACCAAGTGTACTTACATGATATAACTTTTCCGTTTGGCAATTAGGCGGTAAAGAAGATCCTTTTTATGATAAAAATTTCTTTTGGACTGAATCAAATAGGTTTTTGTCTTGCACTCAAACAGTAATAACAACAATAATAGTAATAATAATAATAGTAATTATATAATAATAATAACATTTAAAGAAATAATAACAATGATAGTGATGCTTACCATGAAATTATTAATAAATCATTTTTTATTGATGAAATAAAAAGTTACAGGACGGACATGCGCAAAAAAGAAGATAATGGAAAAAACCAGAAAAAAGGCGACGAAAGAGAGAGAGAGAGAGAGAGAGAAACAAGAAAGAAAAAAAGAGAGAAACAGACAGACACACAGACACAGACATAAATAGAAAAACAGGCAGACAGACATAGATATAATAACAACGAAACAAATTTTTTAGAATTTAAAAATAATTCTCCATTCAAATGCAGCTGATTCTTTTATTCATGTCAGTGTTCGTTAATTTTTATTTTTATTCTCCGAACGTCATCTAGTCTGGTTTTGTGTGTGTGTGTGTCTGTGCGTGTGCGTCTGTGCGTGTGTCTCTATTAACATTTTATATTGCTTACTGAGTATAACCAAGATTCTCCTTTGAATTCAGTTGTTGAAATGTAAATTCAGTTGTTGAAACTTAGTGAATTTCTCGTTCTGTGATTGTTATTGCTGCTATTGTTGCTGTTACTATTATTATTATTATTATCATTATTATTATTATTATTATTATTATTTGTACTATTGTTTAAATTATTTTCAATGCCATTGTTCACCAGGCTTGCTTTCGTTTGAAATTAAAACATCGTACCTACAGGCGAACGGAGACCAACGATGATAAATAATTATCATCACAGGGGATAAGAATAAAAATTACAGTCACGCAATGATAACAACAACAACAACAACAATAATAATAATAATAATAATATTATAATGATAATAATAATAATGGCATAATTATTATTGTTCATATTATGGTAGTCATTAAAATATAGCCTGATGAGGCGGTGTGTATTCAGTTGGGTAATGCGGTAATCAATGCTTAATACGCTCACGCACACACAGACACGCACATACACAAACAAACATATGAACATACAAACAAAAGTACATAAATATATACACGAAATAGTGATGACAATGGCGCAGATGATTTTAGTTGGAATGTAAAGGTACTTATTGATAACGATGATGATGATAATGGTGATGATGATGATGACGACGATGATGATGATGATGATGATGACGACGATGATGATGATGATGATGACGACGACGAGTGGGATAACGATGATTAGCGTTGATCAAGAAAACAAATGAAAATAACTTGTTGGAAGCATACTGAAACATCAATGAAAGAAGTGGAGCGTGAATGACTGATGGAATATACGAATGAATGAATACGGGAGTGAATGAATGAATAAATGAATAAGGGAGTGAATGAATGAATAAATGAATAAGTGAATGAATAAATGAATGAATGAATTGGTGAAATAATGACTAAATTAATGAAACGATGCACAAACGAGTTGACGGATTCGTAATATAATATAATGAATGGAGGTATGGATAAATGCATGAATGCATTGAAGCATGATTAAATAAATGAGTAAATGAAATGAATAAATGAATGATTGAAAGAATAAATGAATGAACGAGTGAATCAAATAAACAAATGAAAAATTAATGATTCTTTTGCGTGTAAAGGAACTCAATGATAAAATTTCTTTATTTTCGTCAGATGACAGATTCGTTACTTAATTACTTAGCAATAAACCCAAGCTTTAGAAGCTAATTACTCTTCTTATTATCAGTAATAGTAGTATCAGTAGTAGTAGTATCAGTAGTAGTAGTATCAGTAGTAGTAGTATCAGTAGTAGTAGAAGTAATAGTAGTAGTCGTAGTAGTAGTAGCAGTAGTAGTAGCACACATAAAAATCATAGTTTTATTCTTGTGCTAGAGTTATAAGGAAAAATTTTATTTATTACTCCTAAGAATTTACGAGTAGAAATCGGAAACTGAAAATGTTTAAAATACATAAGGTTCCCTGAAGTAACTTCTGCAATTTGATATCTTGTGTGCGTGTCTGTATGTGTGTGTCTGTGTGTGTGTGTGTGTGTGTATGTGTGTGTGTATGTGTGCGTGTGTGTATGTGTGCGTGTGTGTGTGTGTGTATGTGTGCGCGTGGGGCGTGTTAGTGTAAGTGATATTGCTTTTTTATTACCTTTAGAACCGATGGTGTTTTATAGTAGTTAACTATGATATTGTTGTTCAACGTTAATGTTTTGTTGTTGTTGTTATTGTTGTTGTTGTTGTTGTTGCTGTTGTTGTTGTTGCCGTTGTTGTTGTTGCAATGAAGCGATGATAGCGAAGATGATGATGAAGATGATTATTACAAAGATATAGATGATGGTGATGAAAATGATGATGACGACGACGAAAATTAGAGTGAGGATGAAGATATAGGTGAGGATGAAAAAGATGATGATGAAGATAAATATGATAATGATGAAGCGATGACGACGATGAGTATGATGAGAAGGAAGAAGAAGATGCTACAAACATCACAGGCACACTGAGAAGAGCTGATAATCTATATCTCATTGTGGCATTTTGTTCATAACAAGCGATCAATGTTCAAACACATGTATACACATTTTCACACACACACACGCACACACACACACAAACACACACAAATGCATACACACACAGACACAGACAGTTTTTTTACTTTTATCTACAAAACCGACATTTTGTCGCCACAAAATTTGCCAAAAAAATATTTACATGTCATATCCTTAACACATGCATGTGTGTATGCATGTGTGTGTTTGTGTGTTGTGTGAGAGAGAGAGAGAGAAAAAGAAAGAAAGAGAGAAAGAGAGAGAAAAAATGTGTTTGATTGTGTGTGTGCGTACGAGTCCGTATTTTTCTTATTATTACTCAATTTTTTCTCATCATTCAACCGTTACATAAATCACTCAACCAGCAAACTTGTCAATAAATTGTATTGTACGCACACATTCATTGAACCAATCAATCAATCAATCAATCAATCAATCAATCAATCAATCAATCAATCAATCAATCAATCAATCAATCAATCAATCAATCAATCAATCAATCAATCAATCAATCAATCAATCAATCAATCAATCAATCAATCAATCAATCAATCAATCAATCAATCAATCAATCAATCAATCAATCAATCAATCAATCAATCAATCAATCAATCAATCAATCAATCAATCAATCAATCAATCAATCAATCAATCAATCAATCAATCAATCAATCAATCAATCAATCAATCAATCAATCAATCAATCAATCAATCAATCAATCAATCAATCAATCAATCAATCAATCAATCGATCGATCGATCAATCAATCAATCAATCAATCAATCAATCAATCAATCATTCATTCAATCAATCAATCAATCAATCAAAAACATAAATTATTTCCGGTAAAAATTTAGTTACCTAATTTTATTTGTCTTGAAAAACAATGTAAAATTACAAATAACGAAAGTAAAATAAAAATGTTGATGATAGTGTGAAAGAAAAAGAGAGGTAAAGTGGAAGAGAGAGAGAGAGAGAGAGAGAGAGAGAGAGAGAGAGAGAGAGGGAGGGAGTTTCTGGAAATTGGCTTGATGTAAAAAAATAAATTAATGACATAAACACACAAACACACATACACACACACACGCACACTCACACACATATATATACACATATACATTCATTTATACATAAATACATTCATACACATACATACACACACGCATACATACATACATACATACATACATACATACATACATACATACATACATACATACATACATACATACATACATACATACATACATACATACATACATACATATATACATTCATACACGCATGTATACATACATACATACATGCATACAAAAAAACAAACATATATACAAATGGAAAATTAGTGGAAGCAGAAAAATATTTTGAACTGGAGTGGAAAGAAAGTAAATTTTGTTCAGTAGCATATTTAGTTTGAGCATTCGGTTGTCTGTTGGTTAGTTTGTTGGTTTTTGTTTGCTTGTTTGTTTGTTTGTCTGTTGGTTAGTTTCTTAGTTTGTTTGTTCGTTCGTTTAATTGCTTGCTCAATTTAATTACATAATTAATTAATAATAAATGCGAAAACAAATCTGTTGGTTAGTTTGTTGGTTTGTTTGCATTATTTTTTAATTTGGTGAAATGTAATTAAATGACATTTTTTCCTCTGAAGATGAATGAAAATAGAAAAACGCAAAGATGATGCGACGCTAGTCTGACAATGTTGATAGCATCAACATTATAAACGACATCAACAACGACAACAACAACAACAACAACATCAGCAAAATCAACAACATCAACAACAACATCAACATCAGCAACAACATTAACTTAACAACAACATCAACAAAGACACCGACATAACATCAACATGAAAAACCCAACAACAACACAAAACACCGACAAAGATACAAAAGTCCCGGCAGATGCCAAATACACCGACACGAGTCACAACCAAACGTCGGGCCACATCACAGACTGCAGTACAAATACCGTAATACCGAATATTTTTCGATACCATCCATGGTATAGCGCTTTACTTTTCGTCCTGTTAGCCTCATACGTGTTGATGATGGGTACTGTGGTTTATGCGGTCTTGAAAGTCGAAAAGTTACAGAGGGTTGTTGTTGGCGTTTCAGCTGATGTTGACGTACTAAAAGAACAAGCGGATTTTGTTAGTTTTGATTTTTTTTCAGTAATTTTGTGTATTATTATTAGTAGTAATTGCAGCGTTTGTAGTAGCAGCAGTAGCAGCAGCAGCAGTAGTAGTAGTATAATAATAGTAGTAGTAGCAGTAGTAGTAGTAGTATTATTAGTAGTAGCAGTAGTAGTAATAGTAGTCGTAGTGGTAGTAGTAGTAGTAATAGTGGTAATAGAAGTAGTGGTGGTGGTAGTAGTAATAGTAGTAGTGGTAGTAGTAATATTAGTAGTAGTAGTAGTAATACAGTAGCTGCAAGAGTAGTAGAAGTTCAATGATTCCATAGCGATTTTATGATTCACTATTGAAAATGATGATGACGACGATTAACAGATAAAAAGGAACAACGATATAGATTCTAATAAACAACATCAACAACAACAACAACATCAACAACAACAACATTCAACGCTAGTCACAACAACACACTACAGACATATAAGAGAACTAATAAACCCACAACAACAACAACAATTACATCAAGAACAACAACAATTACATCAAGAACAACAACATCATCCTCTACAACAACATCATAAAACATCGACGTCATCTTGCATATGTTCACCAGGTTTGATTTGATTTTTCTTAATCTTTTACAAATATTTATTTGTATTTGTATTGTATGTGTGTATTTTTGTTGTATGTGTGTGTGCATTTTTGTATGTTTGTGTGCGATTTTACAAAAAAAAACAAACATGTGAAGAATGTATGTATTATATACATACAGTTTAAGAAAAACATTCACATTTTTTTAAGAAAGTATTTAAATTGCCACGTTAATTTGTTTTTTTTAGTTTTGCATTTCTTTGAAAGTATTCAAATTAGCATTTATGTGGCGCAAGTTAATTTGGGTTTTTTGGTTTGTTTTCTTTACCGATGTTTTTATTTTTCAAATTAAGATATTTTTGTGTGTTTAATTGTTTTCATGTTTGTGTGTGTGCGTGTGTGTGTTTGTTTGTGTGTGTGAGTGTGTGCGTGCGTGCCTGTGTGAATAGTTGTGCGGGTTATCTTAAATGTTTATTTTAGATATACTATTATGTATAATGAAAACACTGTTTTTTTTCGAATGTGCTTGTATGTGTGTATTTATGTATCTAGTTTTGTAAGTATGTGTGTGTATATATGTGTGGGTATGTATGTGTGTGTGTGAAAGTGTGCGTGTATGTGTGTGGTGTGTGCAAATACCTTTTGGGATAAACGTTTTAAATGCAAATGTAAATATTTAAACGAATGGTATTTGCCTTGATGTCTACAACGGTATCATCATCATCATTCTGTTTTTGCTATCATCATTACCATCATCGTCGTCGTCGTCGTCATCACATATTCATCATCATCACATCATCATCCATTTTTTGTATATGTGTTATTAAAGTTATTATTGTTACCATTGTATGTTGCGACATTTTAAATTTTATCATTAACGCTTTCGACAAAGAAACAAAAAGTAAAATACAAACAAAACAAAAAAAAAACTAAATTGTAAACGTAATTATGATGTCACTTTGTTGATGAATTTTTCTAGCGCACATTTTGTTTTTTTCAAATTCCTGATCTCTGAGTGCAAAATGTTTGTAATTCATTCCTGAGAGTAAGATTACGTAGATACAACGTACAATGTCACACATGCAGACACACAAACACACAGACACACAGACAAACAGACACAGACATGACAGATGCAATAAATACAAATTAAACAATCTAGTACTTACGTGTTGAAATGTGGATATGTTTATTATGTTTATGCTTCGCGATTCCTATTTATTTTAGGCTTACTTGTTTGTGTTGTGTAGGACGAGTGTTTATGCGTTATATATATATATATATATATATATAAACACAATTTGTGTATATGTGTGCGTGTGTGTATGCTGTGTGTGTGTGTGTGTAACGTTGATACAATTTTCTTTGTAGGCCCACCAGGTTTGAGTGTAAAGGGTGAAAAAGGTGATTCCGGAGAGCAGGTATGTATATAGGGACGTGTTTGTGTGCGTGTGTGTATGTGTGTGTGTATGTGTGTGTGTTTGTATGTTTGTGTATGCGTGGTTTTTGTGGTGTGTGTTTATGTACACTACACAAAATTATTCAATTCTTTCCGTTGTTCCATTGCAGGGCGCCAAAGGATCCAGAGGATATCCCGGATTTCCGGTGACAAAATTCTATCATTATTATTATCAGTAGTAGTAGTAGTAGTAGTAGTAGTAGTAGTAGTAGTAGTAGTTGTTGTAGTAGAAGTAGTAGTAGTAGAATCGGTTGTAAGAGTAGTATTATTTTTTTTGTACCCCTAATAAAGGGTCCTGTCGGGTTTGATGGACGAAAAGGGGAAAAAGTAAGCCCTGATGATGATGATGGTTATGATGATAATGATGTTGATGGTTATGATGATGATGACAATGACGATGACGACGATGATGATGATAAAATCAAGTATGAGATGATTATAAAATCGAGTATGAGATTTGTCATCACTGATATTACATGCCATTCCAACATTACAAAACTTTATATATTGATAAAGTCGTTTTAACACCGTAATAATTCTCATCATCGTCGTCGTCATCATCGTCATCATCATAGCCATCATTTACATCATCAATTGCAGGGAAAGCGTGGATTTAAGGTTAAGTGAAAATCTAGAAAACTTATTATTTATATTATTATTTATATTATTATTCATATTATTATTCATATTTTTTTAAATTTCAATTATTAAGTTGATTAATTCGTTAATAATTTTTTCAATTGAATTGAAAGTATTAATTTATAGGGCGACAAAGGCAATAAGGCAGTTGAATACATATCAGAGGTTAGATCCATTTTACTCTCTCTCTCTCTCTCTCTCTCTCTCTCTCTCTCTCTCTCTCTCTCTCTTTCTATCTATCTCTATATTTCTTTCTCTCTTTTTGTCTCTATCTGTTTTTTTTCTCTTTGTCTATAAAACTGCCTGCATAACTCTTCGTTATTCACATCATAAACAGCTAATTCTTTCAACAAGTTAACAAACGACCCCATACCTTACGTATGTTCTTCTCTTGTCTGTTTATCTCTTTGTATGCTTGTTCATCATTTTGAATGTTTATTTCTTTGTTTGTTCGTATGTTTGTTTGTATGTTCATCTTTTTTTTGTGTGTGTGTGCGTTCTTTCGTTGTTACGAATGCTTACCAGTAAAATCCAGTGAACTTACAATAAATATGTGCTGCTACTTTAAATTTTATTAATGTTATTTATATGTTTGTTTAAATCAGTTAGGTCATGTTTATTTACTAGTTTTTAGTCTGGTCATATCATTTGCAAACCATCAATATAGAGCTATTTTCATACAATCACTCCTTTACTTATTTATTCATTCGTTCGTTCATTTATATACATATATATATATATATATATATATATATATATATATATATTCGTTCGTTCATTTATATACATATATATATATATATATATATATATAATTATATATTACATATATATATATTCTATTTAGAAACACCCAAATATCTTACAGACTTGGGCTTCCAGCTTTCATCATCAATTATAGCACCTCACATACTTAACGCCTATCTGCGAGCTTTTGATGCAATTATTATTTGTTTGTACATACATGATCGCAAGTCACAACACACAAAAAATCATTTGTACAGCGCTATAGCTAGTTAATTAATCTAAAACCGTAAGAAACAAACTGTCCAATGATACATAGGAATTGAAATGTCGTTCGTAACGCGAGTGTTGATTTAAAAGCGTTTTGGGGGTCTATTTTTGGATCCTGCCAGTCACCCGGAACCATGCTGTGTTTAAGGTTTCCGTGCATAAATTATGACGGATCTGTGACGTAAATGTATAAATTATGATGCCTCATGCATAAATTATAATGAGACGGTCATTTTGGAAAGGTAGCTTTGTAAGGAAAATGGACACATTAGCATTCCAAGTACACTAAAACAAATACAAAAAAGTAAGCATACAAATACACATACATTTTCACACATAAACACATACAAAGCCACACAAATTTATACAAACATATACAAATGTTTACTGTTATGATTTACTTACCTATTTGTTTACATGGATGTCTCCAGAACCTATCTTTATGTGTATGTGTGTGTGTGTGTTTGTATACGTGTGTGTTTGTATACGTGTGTGTGTGTGTATGTTTATTATTACTAGTGTTATATAATAATAATTATTATTATAGTTATTATGGTTAACAAAAATATTATTTTTATTATTAAGCTGTTATTTCAAACAGGGCTCTTCTGCCACGCATCAAGTTATAACATTAAAGGTTGGTTGGCAACCCAAATTTTTTTGACGTAATCATAATTTATTATTACTATAATTGTTGATTTTTAGAATTTTAAAATTTTAGATTAAATAGGATTTTATAATTATTTCATTATTAATATTTGGTATTTGGAGTTAGAAAATAAAAGGATGTTCCGTCAATATTATTATTATTATTATTATTATTATTGCTGTTGTGATTATTATTATTTCAATAGCTTATTTTTACTCAATCTAAGATTTGCGCCGTTATAAATCCCGTTCAATCGTCTACCACTATAAAATAAGCACCAGAGATCCCATGTTATTATTATTATTTATTATTATTATAGTTATTATTATTGTTATTATTATTAACATCATCCCCCTTACATTCTACTTTATTCGTTGCTTTCATTCATCCACTTAGACATTTATTCACTGGTTTTTATGTTCATTCACTCATTTTTATATCCATAAAACATCCATTCGTCATCTTTTATGTTCGTGTTTGTATGTGTGTGTGCGTGTGTGTGCGTGTGATTGTTTGATTAGCGAACCAATCAAAAACTATCTGCTAATTATCCGGCCAATCGTGTTACCAAGGCCTAAACAATTAACCAATTAATAACTCTATTGCTATTAACTGCCCAATTACTAATTTGTACTCTAGTATTAGAGTACAAATGACTAAATAAATAACTGGCCAATCAAATGATGTATAGCTTATTATCCGACCAATCAAATGACGGATGATTAACTGACCAATCAAATGACGAATGATTAATCAACTGACCAATCGAATGACGAATGAATAATTAACTGACCAATCAAATGACAGGGCGATCCTGGGACAGCAGGAAAAGATGGCCAACCAGGAAAAAACGGGCAACAGGTAAATAAATTGTTTTTATTATTATCAATTATTATTATATTATTATTATTATCATTATTATTATTATTATTATTATGCAGGGTCCACCAGGTGTCCATGGACCGCCAGTTAGTTACTCATTTTATTTTCATTTCAAATGAAGTTTCCACTCAGTTGGAATAAAATTACAATACCAACATATTCCAAAAAAGGATTGGTCAGAAGGGTAATTTGGCATGGGCCCTCCGAGTTTGAAGGGCCTTTAAAAAAGGCTTCTAAAGTAATAGTACTATAAACCATACGTTATCTGATCTTAACCTCAAAATTATTCTCCCATGCCATGGGCATGAGATTTTGGCAAAAAAATTGGCCAAAATGGCTAATATTTTTCATATATTTGTATAAGTTTCAACGCATGTGATTGTGGTTTATTTGTGGAAATCTAAAATTAGTTAGAGATTTTGTAATTTTTAATTTTCTGGTCAGGGTCCGCCAGGATCCGACGGCAGAGATGGGCCGAAAGGAGAAAAAGGAGATGTGGTGTGTGGGCAGTTTGTGTTTTTTTTTTCTTGAAATATTCTCGCGTTTGCATTCTATAACGCGTGTTTTTTTTCTTAAATGAAATTTATAATATTTATATTTTATCCAATCGGTTTTGTGACTAAAGTGCAATTTTTTAAATGAAACTCTACACGGCCAGTTAGTTTTTAAAAATATAACCATTATAATGTCACAAACATGAATGACACATAAACAAACAAACATACACATTCGCACGCACTAATATACACATACACATGCATACACATTCAAACACACACATGAATCTACACGCGCGCACACACACGCACACTTACAAACTTATATGCACATAGGGAGCACAAGGAATGGACGGAATACCAGGCCATCCTGGAATTCAAGTTCGTTTTAAGATGTGTATTTGCTTGTTTGTGTGTGTGTATGTGTTGTGTGTATTTTTTAGTTTGTTTACGTGAGTATGTGTGCGTTTATGTGTGTATCGGTGCAATTTAGTAGTATTTAAAATATTGTTAGCGATGAAATGTTCTATTGTATTGTGTATTAAAATAATAAAAAATTTGAAATCGAAACCAGGGAATTCCAGGTAAGAAAGGTGAAAGGTCAACAGTTCCTGGACCTCCTGGATCTCCTGTTTGTATTTACACCCACACACACACACACACAACACACACACACACACAGAAACACTCATACACACGCACACACACACGCACAATTAAGTAATGTTAAAAAAAATTTTTTTTTGTTAGGGTGCCAAAGGAGATCCTGGACCTCCCGGGAGGTATGGGATTCCAGGAATGCAGGTTATTTTATCCCGTTTTGGGATTTATGATGTTTGTTTCTGTTTGTTTGTACGTGATTTTGCTTCTTACTTTTGTTGCGTTTTTCAATAAACATTTGGTTTTACTGACTGTAAAGAAGTGTTTTTTGAACTGCTAAATATCTTATATTGCTATGAAATAGTTGTGGATAAATTTAATTTCGCCAAATTGAAAAAAAAGTTATTTATCGAATTCGAGTTTTTAAAAACTTCAAGCTTTCCACCGTCGCAAAAATAACTTGACCAGATACAAACACGTAAATGTAATTATGTCCACCGATTCTGCGTGCGTTCGATCCAAACCAGACTTCCCAACACCCAACCCCTACAACCACAAATTGACAAACAAAACCATTTTTCAGGATATAATGACTAACATCGATTTGAGTCTAAACGGCGATCCGTTACTCCTTAGAGGTCTGAAAGGAGATAAGGGAGATTCCGGATCAAAAGGGGATACGGGTGATCCGGGTTTAGAGGGTCCAGAGGGACTGCCGGGACTTCCCGGAGAACCAGGCAGGACTGGAAAAAGAGTAAGTCGGCCGTAGTATCGGTCGTAGTATCATCAGTCAGTAGTATCATCAGTCAGTAGTGTCATCAGTAGGTAGTTTGATTGATAGTATTTTTGAGTGGTGTGTGATAATGCCATCAGTAGTAACTAACCGTCGTTGGTGCCTCATAAAAGGATGCCAGAAAGACAGTCATGGACATTTGTTATTTTGATCAAAATTAATTTTGAATATTTTACAAATACAAATAATAATTAATATTATATTAATTATTATTATTGTTATTGTTATTATTGTTGTTGTAACAAAATCATCTTCAAAATGATTGATTAGCCATTACAAATAGCATAAGAAATGTAATACTGCTTTGTTTCTTTGCACATTCTCAAATAATAAAACTCACAAATTTTGGTGCACACGTTCACACACGCACACACGCACACGCATACACACACACACACAACACACAAACAGATAAATTTTGACCACCCATGTGCAATTTCATTTTCATCACTTAGTTTAACTTAAATTTTCCTTTGCATACGTACGTGTTGAAAAATTTGAAATCTGCATTGTATATAGTTAATTAATTTTCGTTTCAAGTATATATAATTAATTAATTAACTAATTCATATAATTATTAATAGATTTATTAATATATTTATTAATAGATTAATTAATTGATGGATAGATAGATTGATTAATTAATTAGATTGAAAGAATGTTAACATTGTTATATATAAAAAGCATGTGTTGTGATATTGATGTTTGTGTGTCTACAATTGTTTGAGATCTATCTAATATTATACATCACCAGCCAACAAACGAATGCCTTCCTTTCGATTCTAAACAATTCTTTTTTTTACATACACACACACACACACACACACACACACACACACACACACACACACACATGTATACATGTACATAACTTTTTTCCTTCATTTTTGTTTTTATCATTATTTATTATTTACTTTTTTTGGTTTCTTGTTTACATGTATAGCAAAGAACACATGGCTTAATCTGGCATCTACGTCAATGTAGACTATATATTATGTTTTGGTTATGCTTTTTTTTGTCTTGTCTTCCATACAGCTGTGATTTTGTGTGTTGTTGAAAGTTTCATCGCTTTTGATGAAGTATGAGCGTATTATATTGTTATAACCGACCGCTTGAACTTGTTGGAGTCAGGGTTATTTCTCTCTACGTGTATTCTTGACACCTGAGCAGACTCATTTCAAATAGCTTTATAAGAAAGAAGACAGTGCTGGCAATCACTTGCGTGTATTGCTGTGATCATTCACTCGTTTATTCGATCGTTAAAATCGTTATAATACAACACAATAACTAATCGACGAGGTAAATCACGGGATAAAACTAATCGTCAAGAATTAAGCTTCTCTTGTCAGATGTTTCTTGGCCGCAAATCCTCGGTATCCGCTTCTCGGAAGATTATCGTAATTCACTTGCAGACCACGGGTAAAATTCTTCGAGATAAATTTTTCCTCGGGCGTTATCGCTAATTTGTTTGCAGTACGCACACAAAATATTTCTGCCATATTAGGACTCTTTTTTTTCTGCTTGAAACTTCTTCTTAATTCTCGTTCTTTTTTTCTTCGTGTTTTCTCCCTGTGTGTGTCTCTCTGTCTGCCTCGAATCTTGCTTCTGCGTTGTTTATATAGCTACCAAACGGCATGTAAATGTGTCGTGTCACATGAATTTACAACCATTTTAAATATTTACGCCTTCTAATTAATTTCTAACTATTAGTTCTTATCT
The DNA here is from genome assembly GCF_000326865.2 of Helobdella robusta. NCBI lineage: Eukaryota > Metazoa > Annelida > Clitellata > Rhynchobdellida > Glossiphoniidae > Helobdella > Helobdella robusta. Next base: position 6,647,522 of record NW_008704501.1, read on the forward strand.
CAATCTTACGTCTGTAACAATACAATTAATACGGCTTTTAGGTATAGAATTTGTAAATATATATAAATATATATATAAATATAATGTAATTTTATGTATTTATTATTTATCTTGTTAATATGAAAAAAAGTACATAAGAGCAGAATTGAATTTATATTGGTCCATATAAAATTTATATGGATAAACAAAAAGGTTTTTTCAAGGGAAAAACTTAAAAGCCCATTATATATTTTAGAATATTTCATTTTGCTAGTGAATGAAAATGTTTAAAAGCCATTTAAATTATAATCTTATTTATTTGCAAACCATTTATATCTCAAATGACGTACGTTCAACTTTTAAATTACGTTTCTACCAGATAAACAAAAATAAAAAAATAAAAAGCGCAAACCCATTCGAATGTTTGTGTTCAATGAGCATATTTTGAATAAACGTATCGAAAATCGATTATTTTAGGCCGTAATGAATCAAACGATATTTTCATACAGTTTGTTTTTAATTATTTCCACCAACCTGTCCTCAATAGCCCATGCAGCAATTGACTTGAAAGAATCTTACATAGGATGCTATCGAAACATCAGCTCAACGAAAACAGTTGCATCAGTTGGCTCAGTGGATGAATGTTCACTGAAGTGCACAGATGAAATTAACAATATGATCGCTTTGAAGAGTGGAAAAGAATGCAACTGTATTGGAAGGTTAGATTCGGCAGTGGCTTCATCCCAGTGTGATGTTCTTTGCGCCAATAGAGATGCTTGTGGTGGAAGGGACTCATATTCCGTTTATAAAAGCAAGCCACGAAAGACGCACGATGACTACGCCAGTTTTGAAACACGTCAGACAGATGTCATTTTGATAACGTTACCAAACACTTACACATTTGAAATGTGCGCACATTTCTGTTTTGAGACAAATTATACGTTTTTCCAGAAGATCGACCCGTCGAACAGATGCGGTTGCTTTCAAGAACATGGTACAGGAAGTAGCTACTTCACACAATTAATTTGTGATACCTGCTCAAGTGACAGATCCGAAGTTTGCAGATGTTATCATCAGGGTCATGAGGAAAAAATAGCGATATTCGCAACACGCTTCCAATACGACTTCCAACGAGGAGTATCGACTTATTCTCACTGCAGAAACAGAAACAACGGAAGTTACGAAATAACTGCAAACTGTCCCGATGGATGCGATCCGGGATGGAGAGGTGATTCATGCAGAGAAAGAGATTGCTCATCAGATGGAGGAGATTGTCCCGTTGGAATGGAATGTATTGAGTCCACGGTGAATGGTAATAAGTACGTTGAATGTGTCTGTCCCCCTGGTAAGGTCAGAAACAAATGGTACCAATGTGAGGTTTTCAGGAAAAATTTAGCTTTACATAAACCTCCTTATTACAGTTCAATCTATAAAGAACACGACGACCCCACGATGGGTGCTCATTACAAAATACATTTAACAGACGGCAACTATGACGGCTACCACATATCTCACATACTTGATGCCATGCCAGCCTGGATGGCGGTCGACCTGCTCAATTTATATTGCGTAGGATTCATCAGAGCATACAACAGAATAAATCAAAGGACTGACTTCCTGAAAAGAATGGACAAGTTTGTTGTAAGGTTGAACGAAACGTTCGATGTGAGCAATAGAGAAGACATCAGAGACAAAGTCAACTTGTGCGGGTACGGACCAGAAGAAGCGATACAGGGCGGAAATCCCATGATTGTCTTTTGTGAGAACTTTACTATCTTCACAAGATTTGTTTTCATTCAACCATCTAATGAGAGAATGAAAGATCATCATACAGCACTCGCAGAGTTGGAAGTATTCGAAGCTGGATGCGATCTTTTCAACGGGAGGTGTGGTGTGGAGCCGTGCAGAGAGGAGAAGAAAGAAGATTCAACAATCATCCACTGCAATGAGGAAAATGACAAAAAAGAAAAAAATGGCAGCAAAGAGAAAAATGACAGCAAAGAGAAAAATGACAGCAAAGAGAAAAATGACAGCAAAGAGAAAAATGACAGCAAAGAGAAAAATGACAGCAAAGAGAAAAATGACAGCAAAGAGAAAAATGACGGCAAGCAATTGGTTGACCCTTCACGCACGACCTATACCATATTAGGTTGGTCACTCCTGCCGCTGCTGCTAACACTTCTAACTTGCTGTATAATTTTTATGATAAAGCGAAGGAAAAAGGAAAAAAATGATTCAAGCCAAAGCCCAAAGGACTCCTCTGCTGACACATCGGAACCAGATTCCACACTTTAAAAACATTTGTTGGAAACATTTGTCAAAACATTTAAAATTATTTGCAGCTAAATATATGCTGTTCGTGACTGAGTTGTCAGTTAAACATCAAATTTAAAATATTTTAGTTTTACATTTTTTGAAAACAAAATGATTCATAAACTTCGTAACGTTAAATTTTTATTGAGATATTTAAATTAAAAGTTTCATAACAAACTTGTAAAACCAGAATAAACATATTTTAGCTAATGTTTTCGTTATAAAGAATTTTCCTATAAATGCAGGCTATAACAACCGGTGTCAGAAGCGAGATTCCGAACAGACAAGAAGATGTCAAAGAAAAAAATTACAGAAACAGATTGGGTCACCCGTTCAAGCAGCACTCAACGGACAACAGACGTTATCGAACAAAGATCAAATTCTAGTGGGACGAACAATAGGAATTTGTTTGCATTTGATATGCAACAAATCATACAAATGTTCGCGGAAATGATGGCTTATACCGACCGTCTAACAGAAAAGAATTTCGCGAAATTGAAGGCTTATGAAGACCACTTAGTAGAAAAACAATTAACGAAAATGAGAAAGCATTTCTGTGAAAGGAAAGCTGATGCTGACCGTCGAGAAGAAGAACAATCCACTGAAATGACGGCCAAGACCAATCAGTGGATAGCCGAATCAAGAGAGATGAGAGCCGAATTACGAGCGGCTAACGAAATAACACAATCAACCTTTGATTTTCTCTTTGTTATCGAAGATACAGATGAACGGAGCGCACAAATTGATGGCCTTCAATTAATTTATACTTTATTTCCTCCATCTAATCTCAATAGTGTTCTTCATAATCTATCTCTATGTCTTTCTTCAATTATCGCTTGGTCTGACTCTGTGTCTTAAACTTAATCCTTCTAAGTTTGAATTAATTTATTTTAATAAATCTAAACACTCTATTACAATTCCTCCTATTATCTTACCTGATTCTAAAACTCTTGATGTCTCCCATAAGTTTCGTAGTCTAGGTTTTATCTTTGATTCTACTATGTCTTTCTCTTCTCAGATTAATAGTGTTGCTAGAAGCTCTTACTTTCATCAACGTAGAATAAAACAACTTTTGCCTTTTCTTGATGATCCTACTTTTCTTCTTCTTGTTACTTCGTTAGTCTTGTCTAGGATTGATTATTTTAACTCGCTCTACTATGGTCTTCCTGGCTCTATACTCTATGCTTTAAGTAAAACTTTTAACTCTGCTGCTCGTCTAGTTGCTCGTGTCTCTTTCTTTTTTCATATATCTCCATATCTTATTCTTTTGCACTGGCCACCTATAAAATATAGAATAATTTTTAAAATTTGCACGTTTATGTATAAGTCTCAATTTAAATTATTTCCTAAGTGTTTATCAGATATATTAATTGAACCTAAACGCCCCGGTTTACGATCGTATTTTTGTTCTCGCTTTTTCTTAACTCGTGTTAAACACTCTTTTGCCAAATTTGCTTTTGCTTTTTCTGGTCCTTTTCTCTGGAACTCTCTACCCACTTTTCTGACTACTTCTCCATCACTTGCGAAGTTCAGAGCGGATCTCAAGACCCATCTCTTTTCAAAATTCATTGAGGAGCGCTGTTGAACATCTCGAAAATAGCGCTTTATAAGCTAATTAATTGATTGATTGAATTATGAGTCGAATACCTGCAGAAGATAAGTGGAAAGATTGGAAAGGACCGTGCCAATTAACCACCTGGATCAACGACGTGGTATATCGGATACGAGAACGAGGTGAGCCATGGATCAAAATGAAGATCGTACGTCTGGATCGGCTAACCTCCTTCCCAGAACCAGAAGACCAACGCAGCAAGGAGAATTGACCAAATCGAAGACGATTTTGGTCTCAGTGGAGGGCAATGTTACAGAGGTGAAGCCAAGATAAGAATTAGTAGTTGAAAATTGTGTGAAACGCTTGCAAATTAATTAGAAAGCGTAAATAATTAAAACGGGTATAAAAAAAAAGTCACGTGACACGGCATCGGTAGCTATATAAAGAACGCCAAGAGACACACAAGGGAGACGAGAGAGAGGACCGACAAACAAAAGTTAGAACAGGTAAGAAGAAGACGAAACAACAGTTGAAGTAGAAGTCATAAATGTGATTTATGTAGTTATTTGGATTAATTCATTCTTTCTATTACTGCTGGTATTTGGATTAATTCATTGTTTCTATTACTGCTGGTAAACGTTCAACTTAGTGTGCGTTTAAAGTAGTTGTGTTCAACTATCGGAAATCTTGAACCTACCGATAAACGAACTCTTGATTATCGTTGAAAGCTACAACACGGTGTTAGAGATATAACGAGTATTGAAGCTATAACATCGGCGTTGCTAGTAACGAGGTCGAAGAGGTTACAACACTGGTGAGGAAGTGGGATATTCAAGATGTTACACACTGTTGACAGAGGTAAGTTTTTGATAGCTGGAATCCCACTGTAGTCAAGAATACCAGGACAAGAGAACTCAATGCAACAGTTGTATTCCGTGATTTACCTGTCGACGAGTTATTGTGATGTATTCTAACGATTTTAACGATTGAATAAACGAGTGATTGATCACAGCAATACACGCAAGTGATTGCCAGCACTGTCTTCTTTCTGATAAGGTCATCTGAAATGAGTCTGTTCAGGAGTTAAGATTCCACGTAGAGAGAAATAATCCTGACCCCAACAAGTTCAAGCGGTCGGTTATATCAGTATGTATGAAGTTATGTATGTATGCATGTATGTATGTATGTATGTAGAGATGTGTATGTGTGTGTGTTTGTGAGGGAATGTTTTTATGTATGTATCAATAAATGTTTATTTGTGTATCTATATTTATATTTATGTACCTGTGTATGTATTTCGTATTATAGGCATGCGTTTAACTCCATTTAGTTGATATTTCCACAATCTGATGTGTTGTATTAAGTCAAGATAATCATTTTTTACGGTGTAGAAAAAATTTCTTTAGTTCGAGACACTTTTGAACCGTGCAAATTTTTTCAAATTAGATGTTTTCAAAAGACAACCGATCAGTTTTGATAGCCGAGTTGTACAACAAAATACTAATATAAAAACTAGAATTAAAAACACTGAGAACAAATTTGTCCAGGGGCCGAAAGGGGACAAGGGTTCAAATGCCCATCCTGGCGGGGTCATCGTACCTGACAGTAATGGACTTCCCACTGGATTTATCGAGGGACCGCCCGGTCAGCCCGGTCCACCCGGAATGCCAGGAAGGAAGGTTCTACGAGGAATCCTATTTTAATTTTCATTAAAAATTGATGTGTAACTTTTTCTTCAAGTGCAAAAAATAAGTTGATAAGGCACGTTAGTGCAACTCAACAGTTTGCTAATTTGAAATAAATTGACTATCCCATTTAAAACTTTTTGACTAAAAAAATATTTTTATTCAATCAACAAAGCACCCATTACAAACCTTAAAATTTGAAATCAGGGTGATGTCGGCCCAGCTGGCCTTGTCGGTGAGAAAGGGGACAAGGGTGAAAAAGGAAGAATCGGAAGGAAAGGAAAAGAGGTGTGTTTATCCAAAAATTATCAAAAATTATATATATATATATATATATTATTTTAATTATTTTTTGATCAATCAATCAATACAATTTCTACGTTAATCAGATTTCTAAATCTCTAAAAGTTTAATAAAAAATTAAAAAATACAATTTTTTTTATAGGGAGTCATGGGGCCAAAGGGTGATAGTGGTGCACCTGGTAGAGATGGGCAGAAAGGAGAGATGGGCGATCATGGAATACCAGGTTCAACGGTGAGTATTGTTATTTTTTAAGTAATCGACTTTGATGTCAAATATTTCTGTATCGGTTTTACTAGTCGGATATTTAAATTATAGGGAAAAGATGGAATTCCGGGTTTGAATGGCTTTGATGGTAAAAAAGGTGAAACCGGGCCAATGGGACCCCAAGTAAAAATTTATTATTACATTATTTTAATATGCATTTAAATTTATTATTGTTAATAATAACTTATAACTATGGTATATAATAAATAATTAATAGCTTTGCTTCTGCTATAATAAATAAAACTTTTATTATACCATACCTGTCTAATCGATTTCTTTACAAATTTTTATATAATTTATATTCATGAGTTATCCTTAGTAGTAGTAGTAATCGTGGTAGAGCAGTAGTAGTAGCAGCAGCGCTAGCAACACAACGTATTAACATTATTCAAAAATAATATAGTTATTACAATAAGTATAAAAAATTCTACTTAGGGGTTTCCGGGTAAAAAAGGCGAAGTGGGTGATCCGGGAAATCCGGGTGAAACGGGATTAATGGGACCAAGGGGACCACCAGGAACCCCGGTACGTTTGTATGTGTGTGTGGGCGTATGTATGTTGTTGTGCGTGCGTGTATGTGTGCTGTGTGCGTGCGTGTATGTGTGTTGTACGCGCGCGTGCGTGTGTGTGTGTATTTTTGGTGAACAAGCGTTACTGTTAAGTAGATTAATAAATTATAATTAAATTTTGTTATAGTAGTAATAATAATAATAATAATGATAGTGATAATGATAACTGCTATTATAGTTGTGATCGCAAAATGTACCTTAGGTTTACATCACTTTTTGGTTTTTGCATTCCATACATAAACAAACATACATTCCCACATACACACAAACATACACACACATACATGCACACACACATACATTCATACATACATACACACACATACACACACACATACATTATACATACATACATAAAACCACACACACAAACAAGCAAACATAAATTCACACATACAAACGAACAAGCAAAATACATCCCCATCAAGTTCAATACATACATACATACACACCTACAACCGAAAAAAACATACAAAATTATGCAAACATTTATACACATATATGCATACATGCCAAGCAAAAAATGTGCTTATAAATCAAAAACTAGCAAGCGATTTAATGATTTAATAAAAAAGGTTTATTGCTGAGCTAACAACTCTTTCCAAATGTGATTTTGCACGCGTGTGTTTGTGTGTGTGTGTTTGTTTTTGGGTGTGTTTTCTTGTTTGTTTTTGTGTAATATAATAGAAAAAAGAGTAAAATAAAGAGAGGAAGAGAGAGAGAGAGAAGAAGAGAAAAAGAGTGAGAAAAAGAGAGAAAAAAGGGTTTGTGGAATCCTTTATAACTGTTATGACATTGTATGATGTTTTTGTCATTCATTTATCCAAAATAAGTGGTTACATTGTTTATGCGCGAAACTGTATATGAATATAAATATCAGAGATGGATGGATGGCTCGTGTGTTAGAGGATATGGCTTAGGGTATTTGTTATTGTTATTTTTGTTGTTATTGTTGTCGTTGTTATTGTTGATGTTATTGTTGTTAATAATGTTATTATTGCTGTTATTGTTGGTATTGTTGTTGTTGTTGTTATTGTACTCTGTCATGTCATTGTACTTTTTTTTCAAAAAGTTGTTAATGATTAATTACTCTTATATGAATTTATGCTGTGTTGTTATTGTTGTTGTTATTGTGAACGTTCATGATATGATTTAAACTTCTAATATTAATGATGGTGACTCCGAACTACGAAAGAAAAAAAATTGTTTTAAAATGATGAAGAAGATGAGGATGAATAACAACGATAACGATTCACTCGTTCGTTCATTAACTCATTCATTCATTAACTCGTTCATTCATTCATTCACTCGTTCATTCATTCATTCGTTCATTCATTCATTCAGTCATTTCAATCATTCATTCATTCACTCATTCATTCACTTGAAAGGGTGGTTCCTCGCATATGCAAAGCAATGGGTCAACTAACTACGTACGTGCGAATATTATTACAACAAAAATGTTATTACAACAGTAGTAATAATTTATTTACAATACTACAAGTAAGAGTAATAATAACATAATAATAATAATAATAATAATATAATAATAATAATAATAATAATATAATATAATATTAAATGTTAGATCATTGGACCACCCGGACCGCCTGGAGCATTGGTACGCTGATGATTATTATTATCATTCTCATGTGTTTTTATTCATGAGATAATTATCGTTGAATAATTATTATTAATTATAGTTATTATTTATAAATTTTGTTATTAATTATTATTATTATATTCAAAAATTATTCAATTTTTTCTCTCATCTCCATCTCTCTCTCTCTCTCTCTCTCTCTCTCTCTCTCTCTCTCTCTCTTTCTTTGTCCCTTCTGTTTCCCTGTTTATCTTTTTTCTCTGCTCTCTTTCCCTCTTTTTATCTCTTTCTCTCTCTTAAGTTCTCTACGTTAACTTTTTTAGTGTCTGATAAAGCACGGAACAATTATTGTTTCTTTTCATTAGTGACATTAATTATGCGTGCAATTAATTTATTCATACAAGGGGCACCCAGGAGTTCAAGGCATACCTGGCATTAAGGTGGGTGGGGGTTATCATAAATTTTATTGGCGGTATAGTTTTGAATTTGATTGGCCAGGATTGGGAAACTTAATGGTAGTGATTGAAATTCATAACTCTACTCACAAATTCATTTGACTGTTATGCGATTTGAAGAGATAAATGACAAAAAAGAAATAATTACTCAATCTATTTTTCCAACTTTTGAAACAGGGTGAGCGCGGTTACGTTGGAGAGAAAGGAGAGTCCGTAAGTTTTTAAATATTTTTCAAAAAAATTCTCCAAAATTGATAAATTATTTTCAGATAATATTCACTCTCTAAAATATTTTATAAGAAATAAGAATTCAAAACCATAATTAACAAATATTCTAATTATAACTATTTATAATAATTATAACTAATTATAATTAATGAAATAATTTACCAAAAGGGCGTGAAAGGAGAGCGTGGTGATGATGGCCCGATTGGACTGCCGGTAAAAAAAATTTCTTTCGTCAATTTAAAAAAATTCCTTAATTATTTTTATTTAACAAATCTAATCATTTCTTTAAAATGATAATAATAATATTATTATTATTAGTGTGTTTGTAAGCGCCCTTCAAAAAGATCTCAGAGGCGAAAAAGATTATTGCAGTACATTGCGTAGCGCTTTATTAAAGCCATGCAGTGAATGGAGAGAAAAAGGACATTAGCACGAGCAAGCTGGACAAAAAGATGGTGATTCAACTTTTTACGAAATTGATTAACAGACAACACAGAATCACGAAGGTCCCTAGGCAAACCATTCCAGACAGCAAGACACATTACGGAGAAATTTTTCGACCAAGAGCCAAGTTTGTGTCAGGTACAAACATTAAACCTGAATTGTCAGAGCGCAATGTTTGACTAAGCAGTGGCATTGTTCTAGAAATGACTCTGTCAGTTAAATTTTTAGGGGCAACTCTCTTAATACATTTAAAGACAGTTAAAAATATCTTGAAAATAACTCTCTGATAAACCGGAAGCCAGTGAAGATCAAAATGAATTGGCTCAACATGATCGTATTTAGAACCTACCCTTGCGGAACACCGTATGGCACAGTTTCAACATGTGTCGAGTTAGATCTGAAGAGAATCTGCTGTGTGCGACCAGAAAGGTATGACTCAATCCATTGAAGAACAACACCATATACTCCAAATGAATACTGGTGCTTGCGTAAGAGTAAGGAGTGGTCGACACAATCAAAGGCAGAGCTCGTATCTAAAAGAGCAAGCAAAGACACATTCTGAATATTAATATTTATGTGGTATAAACATATGATATGATATCATATATATGATATCATATCATATGAATAAATTATATTTTCTCTTTGATATTATTATTTTTATGATTAATTATATCTGTTGATATTTATGTTATATTATGAAATTATGTATTCATTATATATTAATTATATATATGTTATACTATAAAATTACCGTGTGAGCATCTGGCTTGTTTGGTTTTTCTGATGGTGATGATGATGATGATAGCGATCAAGCATATCATCATCATCATCAACAGCATTTTCCTCATTTTTACTCGAATTCAATTTGAACTTTTCAATAATAATAGAATAATAATAACAATAATAATTTGATAATAATAATTATTATTATTATTAATTTATAATAATAATTAATGATAATAATAATTTCCTAATATTATTATGATTATATGGGGATTTTTGAGATACTACATCCAACTAATTAGTAACTTCGGAATTCTCCACCTTACTAAATGCACCATAATGATAACAACAATAATAATAATAACATTATTGTTATTATTATTATCAAAAGTTTAGTATTTGCACGTTTTTGGTATTTGAAAAAAAACGCCATAACAAACTTGAACTAGGGTGTGAATGGAATGTCATGTAAAGATGGAAACCCAGGGGCTATTGGCCCTCCTGGTTCATCCGTGAGTTCCTATTGGCTGTCAATTTACAATGGGGCGTGGCTTATTTTTGTTCTTTAATCATTGAGAAAGGCTCGTTTGTTTATTATTACCGTTATTTAACATGCTTTGTTTATTGTTATTGGTCTGTTTGATTCTAAAAATAGAAGTCCGTGTTATAAATAGAAATTTAGAATGTGTATGTTTATAGCATGTACTAACAGCTTATATTTAACTGCTAATGCTGTTTTCTATCTCAGACAATATGTTTATATATTTAGCATGAAGTTTTTTTTGGTTTTTTGGTGTTTGTTGAAAAGTTTCTCGTACGTTCTATTCATATACACCGTAAGACGTGTATGCATTTTTGTACCTACCATACAACTATTGTTATTGCTATTATCATTGTTATTATTATTATTTCTTGCAGGGCCCTCCAGGTAACGCAGGTGAAAAGGGTGAAAGGGGTGATCCAGGTAGATACGGAGACCCCGGACCTGTCGTTAGTGATGATGATGATGTCCTTAGAGATGATGATGATGTCGTTAGTGATGATGATGATGATGACTATGTTGGTTCGTTTACTTTTTATTTATGTTTTTCAACTATTTCAATTTTTAAACCTAACAGGGACATCCTGGGCCAGTGGTGAGAAGTTTTATTATTATTATTATTATTATTATTATTATTATTATTATTATTATTAGTAGTAGTAGTAGTAGTAGTAGTAGTAGTAGTAGGAGTAGTAGTAGCAATATTATATTATTATTATTATATTATTATTATTATTATATTATTATTATTATATTATTATTATTATATTTTATTATTATTATTACATAAATGTAGGGACCGCAAGGGAATAAAGGTCGACAAGGAGAAAAGGTAGTAGTAGTAGTAGTTGTAGTAGTAATAGTAGTAGTAGTAGTAGTAGTAGTAGTAGTAGTAGTAGTAGTAGTAGTAGTAGTAGTCGTAGTAGTAGTAGTAGTAGTAGTAGTAGTAGTAGTAGTAGTAGTAGTAGCAGTGGTCGTAGTAATAGTAGTAGCAGTCGTAGTAGTAGTAGTAGTTGAATAATTGTGGTAACATTGGTAGTAATAACGATCTTAGTTGTAGTAGTATTAGTAGCGGTTGCAGTAGTAGTACTAGTAGTAGTGGTAGTAGTACTAGTAGTAATAGTAGTAGCAGCAGCAGCGATAGTACTACCGCCACAAGTACATTAATTGTTGCGAAACAAATCAGGGACCCAGGGGAAAATCCGGCCGAAAAGGTCCAAAAGGTGAAAAAGGCGACCAGGTGAGTGTCATAATACCATCAAAATTTTTTATTACGGTGTTAGAGTGGTGTAGTGGTTAGAGGCGTCTGCTGCTAAACTGCAGTGGCTGGGTTTGAATGCGAACAGAGCCCGGTCTATTGGAGGAAAACAGCTTATCATGTGCTCACTCACGTGCGCTTATGAACTCGGCATCATCATTAACACCATATTCAGTATCGTCATCATAATCATCATCATAATCAACATCGTCATCAGTATTATCACCATCAATACCACCATATTCATCATCATCATCACAATCATCATCATCATCACCACCGAAGGGCATACCAGGACTGGATGCACCCTGCCCCATCGGGGAGGACGGTCTTCCTGATTGCGGATGGAAGTACATGACTAACGAAATCGAGTGAATGAATGAATGAATGAATGAATGAATGAATGAAGAAATGAAAAGAATGGTTGATAGATCGATTGATTGAGTGATTGATTGATTTCTAGGTGATTTTTCATTAATTATTCGATAAATAATTAAAATAAATTCTGTCTATGATATTTTTATAAACTTTTAAAACGAGCGTATTAATAAAGAAGGCCTTCAATGTTGTTAGTTTATTGACAAATATTTTTATTTTGTTGTCTTCCAATAAATATTCTTCCCAACTTGTGTATTCAATTATATTATTTTTGTATTATTAACATTACTCTATAATTATTTTTATTATTATCTCGTGAACTTGACCTCAATTGACCTAGGCGGCGGACGTGGGTATCTTCTTGGGCAGTTTGACCTTGTTAATAAGCAGGACGCAACTTCCGAGTCGTCCACCCCTTTTCAAGGGCTCTACCATTGTGATGGCCACACGGGGGTAGTCCAGTTTGTTCATGTATATCTTTGATCGAAGGGGTGTGCAAGTTTAAATTTGTGTAATGTTCGAACACTTAACGTGTATAATAATACACATAGTTCGTGGTGTAAGCAATACAAATACACAAGGGTAATACAAATAACAATACAGATATGCTTATTATGGACACAAAATACCAACTCCAGAAGCTCTTGGTATTTGTTCGTGTCCCAAATGTACCAGATTCCTGTTAACGTACACAACATTTGCTGCCTCGTCTTCATCCACGCTGATGTAACGGTACCCTGTAGCTCCGGAATTCTTTATTTCCTTTTTTTTTGTAGGTTGATTTGTTTCCGTTTAAAAGTGTGCGATAAATTTTTGGGTTTTCACTTCGTGACATTTAAAAGTTATTTTTAGATGTCACGTTATAGCTTGAAAGGATGTTTAATGTCTCCGAAAATTAAAAAAAAATGAAGTCGGACCACAAATGTCTTCTGGGCGCCTTCGCTTTTTCCAACGGTCATTATTTCGGGGCCAGCCATGGTGATGTAATCCTTGAGGTGTGTGGCAGGCCCGCAGACTTTCACGATAGTCGTGGGGAATTCTGGAAATGCCTTGGCCACTGCCTGGGCCCCCAGCATGTTCGATCTACACGAGAGGCCCACAAATATTTCTCGGCCTGTGTGTTGTAATTTTCTTTTTTTTTTGTTCAATTATTCATAAGTCAACATACTTACGAATCAAACTATCGATCATTGATTTTTATTCACGTATAAACTTATCAACCATATAAACAACTGATTGGCTAATCAGCTGACCAGCCAACCAACCAGCCAACCAACTGACCAGTCCAGAGAACATCTCCCCCTTCAATTAGGGCTTTCTCAGTATCCACCTCCATAATTTTCAGTCCTAATTCTTTCTTCAAGACTTGTCTCATCACAGACAGCTTAAGGGCAAAAAATTTGAATACGTTATTATAATAATTTACGTTAATTTATACAAATTTATGCGAAAAAATTTACAAAAATCTTAGTCTGATAATCTAAAAGTGACGAATTAAATTAATTTCGTATATTTTTTATGATTCTCTTCTGGGGGAAAATCATAATTGCACCGACAGCCATCATTATTTCAACGCTGTAACAACCGCGAACCCTGTGCGGCGAAACAGAACGAAACAATAAAAATAATAAAATCATAAAAAGATTAAGAATAACAACATGGATAGATGGGAAAATGAATGAAGGAATAATGTAACAGCAAAAAGAATAAAAAGAATAAGAATATCATTACGCATTCGTCAAATAAACCCATTGTTATTGTCCTAATTGAATTTCTGTGTGCGCGAGTACGTGTGTGTTTGTGTGTCTGTTTGTGTGTCTGTTTGTGTGTCATGTGTCTGTTTGTGTGTTTGTGTATGTGTTCGCTTGTTTGTGTATCTGTGTTTGTGCGTGCTTAAAGGTTCAAGTATATCAGTTATTAAGTTTATCAAGTTGTTTCCCCGCTCATTCATTTGTTCACGTATTTGTTAAATGATCAATTGAATCAAACCACATTTTTAATCAACCATCCATTCATCCATCCATTCATTCACTCATTTATCTATCTATCTATCTATCTATCCATGCATTCATTCATCGATCCATTCATTCATTCATGAGTGCATCATCTCCCTGCCATCAATGATAGTTTCTATCATATCCCGTCGTATCTCATATATGGAGCAGTAACCATTATACCGATAGTATGGAATGCCAATTTGTTATTTCAGTCACGTTGTCATTATGTAGCGCAGACTTTATTGTTTTGCACGCTGGTGTGGTTGCACGTAGCCTCATCATTAATGGCGGGCTCGCTGATGTCGGTGGAGATAGGAAATTAGATTTATTTGTTGTGTTATTGTTAAATACCAAACTGCGTTGTTGTTATGTTATGTATGTGTTCGTGTGTGTGTGTTCGTGTGTGTGTGTGCGTGTGTTTCTCTCTGTGTATAATTATGTGTATGTGATTGGATGAATGTGCGTGTGTATGTCTATGAGTATGTACGTATGTGTATTTATTTGTGTTTGTGTGAGTGTTTTTGTTTTTTAAGTTGTGTGCTCACATACTTGTGTGTGTGTGTGTGTTTGTATGTGTGTATGTTTATGTGTGTATATCTTTGTGTGCAAGTGTATATATGTGTGTGTGATAATATTATATTTGTGGTTATAGGGTGCAAATTATTTTGGTGGTGTCGATACGAAAGATGTAGGAATGATGAAGCAGCATCATATTCTGCTCATTATCTCAGAGGAGTTACATTCAATATTATTGATGATGTGCCATTACGAAAATTTAAACAGAAAATATCACACATCCCAACATTTTATTCCATCAAAATAAATACCAGGACCAAATAAATTCTACAAAAATTGCAAAAATAAATGGAAATCGTAATAAAATTTAAATATAAAAAAAGCTTCTCACAAACCTCTCCTTGACGAGAGGGCTTTCCCTTCAAAGTGGGGGGATTACAAATCAGGGCTGTGCCGTTTATTATGACGGCCACGTCGTCGACGAATAGGCAGTCCGGATTTTTCTCGTCTGCCGGCAGCTCGATGACATCCAGGCCAACTCTCCTTAAGCCTTCGTTTGTGTTTGGGACATAATTATCACTATATTATTAAATTTGGTTTTAAAATATTTTTCTATTATTTACTTGTTAAGTTTTGGTTAGTAATAAATGTAAAAAAAACTTTTGAAATAATATGAAAATTAATGATGATAACCTGTTTTGAACATGAATTGAACCTAACATTAACTTTTTTTATCATGCAATCACTACAGTTGAAATAGCGATAAACTATTATTATTTTTTCAAAACCGCAATTAATAAACTAAACTAACCAATTAATTAATCAAATGCAAAAATAATTAATTAATCGACTTTAGAGTATTGATAATAAATTAATCGAACAACTAATCAGCCTACCTTCGACGAGATCTTCATGTTCTTTGCGGGCCTGGTCAATGTTGATCACCCGCCCAGGTTTCAACTCAAATGACGACGACGAAGCAAAAGAGTTCGGGATACGCGAAACTATAGCGAAATTAAATTTGAAACAATCGTTGACTTTTGATCTTTGCATCTCTATAAGTTGTGATAGTTTAGTTAAAGAATAGTTTATTATATTTTTAATAAATGTACTGCAATCCGACAATCTATTTGATTCTATAGCGAAATTAAAATGAAAAAGTGTCTTCGATTCCTGGTGTTATTTGGATAGAATTATCCCTTACAATTAACTTAGTAACTAATTAAATGATTTTAACTGAATAAATATTTTACCAAGAAGAAATCAAAATGACAAAAGGTGTTCAGTTCAATGCATCTCATGCACGAAATATATACTATTATAATTCTATAGATAATTTATAATGTATAAAAATGAAAAGAGCAGTGTACATTAGCAATATAACACTTAATGCTATGTTCTAGAGGAGCAATCCGTGAAGGAATTCCCACCTAACCACCCAGTATCCTAATCTATCATTACATCGTTGTGCTAAGTTTCAATTTCGCAACTAACTAATAACATTGTTGTAGATGTAGTGGCATCCGCAATATGTATATATATATATATATTATATAATATATATATATATATAATATATATTGAATATATATATATATATATAACATAATATAATAATATAGAATATAATATGTCATAATCAGGCTTACAACGTAGTTTTGCCTAAAATAGTATTTTGTGTTAATATATATATATATATATATATGTATATATATATATATGTATATATATATATGTATATGTATATATATATATATATATATATTGAATATATTGCAAAAAAGAAATGTTTATTTTCGTGTCTACAGGTTTGCGAGAATTTTGCCTAGTTGGCAATAAAATTACGAGTTTGCAGAGTCTCACTTTGTAAGATTTTGTTTTTCTAAATTAGAATTTTAAAATTCGTAAATGGATTTTTGGTGTTTTGGTGTATCTGTATAATTGTATATTCTTGCTGATTAAATTTGGTTGGCATTCACAACCAGAACGTAAACGTGTCCCTCACATTTTATTTATGTGTTTATTTTATTTTATTTAATTATTCCTACAAATTCTCAAATGTAAATAAATAAATTAAATTAAGTAAATTAGTTTTTATTTATTTTTATTTTACACTTGGGCTATGCAGTCCAGCACATAACTAACTTCTTAGCTTTTAACTTCTTCAAATTTGCTATTTTAGTTACCAAAATACACCAAAAGTTTGGTTTGATTGAGTCTTATAAAATCTTATTGAAATGGAAGAGCAAGTTCAACAACAGCAGGTTGGCTCCGCCTCAAATGCCACTGCCAGCAACGATAACGTAGTACTTAATAATAACAACTCTGAAAATGCAGGTACTAAAAGAATAAAAATGCTCAAAAATTTGAACTAACTCAATTATTTAATTGCCATTTCAAATCATTATTTTATTTGTAGGAGTAATTTGTTTTTAGTAGTAAATTAAATATTCTTTAAATTTGTTTCACTATTGATAAGTTAAATAAATTGAATAAATAATTTAACTTCTATTAGAAGACAAATAGTGTATTAATTTTGCTAATTGTTTGATTTCATTGGAGAATAAATTTTCTTTCACTAAAAAGAAGAACAAGAGAATACAGAAATCGACATCATAATAAACAATGTTGTTAGTACATTCTACACGAGGTGTCATTTAGACCTCAGAAAAATTGCCACAAATGGCATGAATGTTGTTTATAGGAAAGAAAATGGAGTGGGTATTTTAAATTATTTTTATTTAATTATTTTTTACTAATTAAATTATTTAATTATTTATCAGTGTAAAATTATAAATTATCTATTTTTTTAATTATTATTATAAATATTTATTTATATGAATGTTTCACTGTTTATTTATTATTTTAAAATTTAATTGATCAGTTTAAATGATTATGTTTGTTTGAATTTTGATAAATTTTTATAAATTTTTTAAAAACAATGTTTGACATTCTTGACATCTTTACATTTATATAATAGTTATGTTATATCTAGATTTTTATGTTTTTATCTAGTTTTAATTTTTGTGATTTAATAAATATTAATATTAGAGATGATATTATTATTGTTAAATTCATAAATAAATGAATTGAAGATGGTGTCAATGAAGTTTAGAAAGCCAAGCGTCACAGCTAGCATTTGGTCTTCTGGCAAAGTTACATGTACTGGTTCGACTAGGTAACGTCATTGTGTTTGTGTGTGTGTGTGTGTGTGTGTGTGTGTGTGTGTGTGTGTGTGTGTGTGTGTGTGTGTGTGTGTGGTGATTGATAAATTATTATGATATGTTTAATGGAAATTTGAAATTAAAAGTTAGTTATAATCAGTGTCTCCATTAGGTAGCAAGTAGAAGAGACTATTCCTGGTATATATCTTTTTAAACTATTTATTAGTTTCATAATTTTTATCTCTTCTTAGATATTTCAAATAATTATTTTTATAAAATAATATATTAATTTTTTTGAAATAATTAGTGAGGAGGACTCGAAGGTAGCTGCACGCACGGTGGCTCGAAGATTGTGGAGGTTGGGTTTCGAAGCTGTAAAGTTCTGCAGGTTCAGGATCGTGAATGTCCTTGGCACTTGCAGCTTGCCATTCAAGATTCAGATCACTGAGTTCTCTAGGAACAATCCAAAAATGGCGAGGTAGTTGGTTGTTTTGTTAGTCATGTGTGTTAATGCTTTTTTATGTTTCATTCCTATAAATTTTTCGTTTGGCTTGCTTGATAAGTTTTTTACTATGTCCGTTTCCGCGTTTTTGATATTTGATTTGATATAGTGTTTGGGGTGAATTCAATGATGAATCATGATTCATTGTATGAAATCACTTGCTATAACTTCACCAAACGTTAATTCGCATTACCCATTTTTCAACAGCTATGAACCAGAACTGCATCCCGGTGTTACGTACAAGATCCTCGACCCCAAAGCCACAATCAAAATATTTTCGACTGGCAGTCTAACGGTCACTGCGCCATCCGTCGCAAATGTTCAGGCGGCCATCGAACACATCTACTCAAAAGTTTATGAGTATCGAATTGAAGGCCCAACTGAGATCGCCTCAAACGACGATTACGACAGTGAAGCCTACCAATTATTCCTGCATCACACTAACAACAACACTAATCTGATCACTTATAAAAAGAATAAATCGGGTAAATGTTCGTTGTCGGGACCGCACTCAAAGAAACAAAAATTTATGAGAGGAAGGGTCGACGATGAAGAGAACTGGAGTGACTCTGATGACGATTAATTAATAAACAGAACAATTTTGGAAACTAATTTAATATTAAAAAATGTACAGTTAATAATATTTCAAATGTTTGATATACTCTGAGTTGTTAACGTTCTTTTGTATAATCAGTAATAAATGCTCGTATGTTATAGATGATTATGCCGTGTTCGTTGAGTTGCCATTACAACTGAGTCGAATAAAACGCGATATACGGAAATGTTGAAATATTGTCGATGTGAAACGACTGAACAAGTTCTTTGAATAATACCATACCTGTCTAATCGATTTCTTTACAAATTTTTATATAATTTATATTCATGAGTTATCCTTAGTAGTAGTAGTAATCGTGGTAGAGCAGTAGTAGTAGCAGCAGCGCTAGCAACATAACGTATTAACATTATTCAAAAATAATATAGTTATTACAATAAGTATAAAAAATTCTACTTAGGGGTTTCCGGGTAAAAAAGGCGAAGTGGGTGATCCGGGAAATCCGGGTGAAACGGGATTAATGGGACCAAGGGGACCACCAGGAACCCCGGTACGTTTGTATGAGTGTTTGGGCGTATGTATGTTGTTGTGCGTGCGTGTATGTGTGCTGTGTGCGTGCGTGTATGTGTGTTGTACGCGCGCGTGCGTGTGTGTGTGTGTGTGTGTATTTTTGGTGAACAAGCGTTACTGTTAAGTAGATTAATAAATTATAATTAAATTTTGTTATAGTAGTAATAATAATAATAATAATAATAATGATGATAGTGATAATGATAACTGTTATTATAGTTGTGATCGCAAAATGTACCTTAGGTTTACATCACTTTTTGGTTTTTGCATTCCATACATAAACAAACATACATTCCCACATACACACACATACATGCACACACACATACATTCACACATACACACACACATACATTATACATACATACATAAATGTTATATACGGAAATGTTGAAATATTGTCAATGTGAAACGACTGAACAAGTTTTTTGAATAATTAATTTGTAAAAATTATTACATTAATATTGTTAACGACATAGTTTTGCTTTTACAAACCGTTTACGAAAGTTTTACGAGATTACAAAACAGCCAGTTGTGGCTTTCCATAATTTTTTAAAATTTCAACTCGACTTTGTTATTTAATATTGTTCTATGCTTGTGCGATTTATATAAGGGCGAAAATAAGTGGAAGGTTCAGATCTTGGTTTTCTAAACTGCGTAGGTTATATGAGTAAGCCGTCTCGATTTAGAGTTTTGTTTACTTACTTTTTAGAATCTGCCAGTTATTGTTGAACGAAATAATGGGCGATCGTTACAACATACACAGTCAGTTGGAGCATCTGCAGTCGAGGTACGTCGGAACCGGCCACGCTGATACGAACAAGTGGGAATGGATGACGCATCAACACAGAGATAGTTACGCTTCCTATATTGGCCGTCCCGATCTTTTGAACTTCTTCGCCATTTCCGAGAACGAATCAAAAGCCAGAGTTAAATTTAACTTCCTAGAGAGGATGTTACAACCGTGTGGACCCCCACCTGAAAGACCAGAAGAATAAATAACGTCATTATCGATATCACTGACTAATCGAGGATGATTTAATGATTGAACAAATGTTTCTTATAGTGTAAATAAACTTTCATTTTTTTACAGTTTTCTTTTGTTTGTCAATTGACAATAAAAATGAAATGCATGTGCTTCTGAGAACCTCTTCATATCAATATTTATAATAAATTTAACAAATAATCACATATATTTATCTAACAACATAATGCTATTGTGATTTATATGATAAATGAAGGGGTGCATCAATAAAATAAGGGTGTGTTTTTAATTTTATTAGAACTTAAGTAATTACTGTACAATACTACTTCAATGAACATAATTAAATAAAATGAAACAAATGTTTTAAAAAAAATTAAGGTCACTTGATAACATTTGGAAGACTTTAACGATTTTTACATTATGCTTAATAAACATTCCATTTATAAAGGATTAAAACGTTTTGACTAAAAACAAAAAATACAAAAAGTTAAGGAATTTTAGCATGGATACCCATTATTACACAGAGAAAACATTTTAAAACTTAAGAAAGAAGTGGCAGGTCAACGTTTAATTTTTGGGGCTAAGAGATTTTTCATCATGTCGAAACTGTTTCCATCCGGGTGTACTTCTACTATTGTACCATCTTCCAATCGTACTGACAGGTAACCAAATTTTGTGATGCCATTTATGAGGCCCCGAGGCCCGTCAATGCTATTCAGTGTAACTTCTTGGTCACTGCAAAATATTTTTTGCTTTTGTAATATATATATAATATATTTAAGATATAAATTTATGAAAAATCAAAAAATCCATCTGTATCCAGGATTTGGGCAACTAGAACTTGTTAAACATTAATTTAAAAGAAACATACTTGTGAAGCCAATAGTTGTAATAGAGTTCAAAGAACTCTGCCCCTTCATCTGACTGGTACGTTTGAATCAATCGATCAATTTGAGATATCAGTCGGCCAAGAAACTCTTCGACAGTGAAAGTGGGGAGAGGTTCTGATTGGCCAGCACGCAGTTTGTTGTGTTGTTCTATCAGATCATTGATGCATGTTGTTGGGTACTTATTGCATATATTGATTCCACAACCTGTAAGGAGTAAGAAATAACCTGTTATTTACTGCAGCTATTTATTGTTATTACTTGCCATCAGAATAATTTATTTCATTCAGATGTTTTTTTTGCTTTAAGACTAAATACATTATCTACACTGTATTAGAACGTGCTACGACTTTTTAGTAACAAAACAACGGGAGCCAACCAAGATTGATATGAATGAGGTCCTGCATTATAGTTGATCTGATCAAAATCCCTCCTAATTTCAACTTCTCAGCGAAGTATATATCGTTTGGCCATTTGATCCTTAAGTCAATATCCTACAAATGAGTGAACAGTGTTAGTGTTATCAGATAAATTTAATTTAGGATACAAAAAAGGTTTTGAAAATTCCAAAAAAATGTCAAAAACATTTTTTAATCAATAGAATAGCGGCCTTCTCCAAATAACAGCACAAATTATTTTGACCTAACAATTTATGATGAATGAACTCAATCATAACATAAAGAAATCTTACGGACCAACCATACCAACTAACCTCATAACCTTTCTTTTCTCTGACGGACAGCACGATAGCCAGGGCAACAAGATGCTGCAAACACGACACATGTTGGCCCAAAGGTGAGTTCAGGGGCAGTCTTATGTGCAGGGAACATAAGGCGCATCCCTCAGGGCTCAACCAAACATTTCCTCCCCTGCCTAGAACATTTTTTAACTTTTCTAAATTTTATTCAATTATTTTGTAAAAAGTTAATTTATTAATTAAAAAGCATGCTATTATAAAGAGATGTTTAGTTGGTCAAAATAATTTATTAACATCTGGATTGTGTAAGCATGAATCAAATTAATATCTATTTTAAACTTCAACCTATTTGATCACAGATGTTAAACTATTTAATTAAAACTTAAAAGAAGGAACACGTTTTCAAAACGAGCTTAACAACAATCTCTCAACATAATAATAACGTGTCCATCAAATAAGATAACTATCTGGTGCAAGCAATTTAAAACACTGTAGAATTTAGCAAGCGTATCAAATATTTTTTTATGTACATGTACACATGAGAGTGTTTTTGAAATTGTGGGAAAAAAGATGTCTACCTTGTCCAGATGTCTGCATGGAGGCTATGGTGACCAAACCAAGATGGGAGGGCATGTGAATTAGGTAACTGTTGGTTGGATGGCGAAGTCACAAATTTGTTTTGTCAATAATATCTGAGTATCATAAATGTCAACGTCATCTTGTCAACGTCATTTTGACTAGTATTGCTAATATAACTTTAGCCTACCTCTTACTATTAGTATCAGTTTCATTTCCATCGCAATATCACTACATAATCAAATGTCTAAAGCGTGCTATCATCATTAAAACGATATCCTATCATCATAAATAACATCATCACTTTTGTCATCATCTCCATCACTGTCATCACTACAATCTTCATCATCCATGCAACCTACTGATCTAATGTATCCATAGTGCTAGAGACAACGTCGGCATAAAGTACAACATTACCTAAGACTTCACTTCTCAGATGCTTCTTATAAACATCTAAGTTAAATTTATTTTGTACATTCGACGAGTCGGTTATGAAGTATATATTGTTAGTATTATTAGTAGCAGTAAAAGTAGTAGTAATGTTATTAATGTTGTTGTCATTGCTAGAATTATTAGTATTTGTAGTAGATGTTGTTGCAGAGCTAGAATAATCTTGAGATGTAGTAAAATGATAGGAAAATAGTTTGTTAGCAGCGTAGACATTCCCTTCCTTCATAAGCGGTTTCATTGCAGTACAAAAGTCCGCTTGCTTAGCCTGAAATTTCCAAAAATTTAAATAAAATACCCAAATTTAATGAAGAAAAGATGTAGGAGTGCGTATAATATCTAAATAAATTAGATATTCATTAATTAATACTCATTAATCAGAATAACTTAAATATTAAACATGGAATAAAATTGCTAGCCATTCTTCAAATTAACATAAATGAACATGGATTTAGCATTAAAAATATGTTGAATTTATTTAGGAAACTATTTAAACAGGCTATAAGATAAATTGAATTTATACATATTTATGATTTATATATAATAAATAATTGATGATAAAAATAATTAATTGTAAAGTCGGAACCTCATTGGGAGCAAGCAAGAGAACAGGTGATAGTGCAGGTGGTTCAGTCTGTTCACAGTTCAACCCCAAATCATTTGAAAGAATGTTCTTGAAAATTTCAATTCTCTCTAGGTTTGATTGTTTCAACTGAATGAACTCTTCTGAGCTCGTTGTCAGGTCCGATGCATCCTTTTCAAAGTTTACCTTTTTGATTAAAATATAAATAATAAATCATTATTATTTATACATTTACTTATCTATTTATTCATTTATAAAAAATATTTACATATAAAACTACATTTATACACATGCCACGACATACAATGTTTCAAAACTCACCTTAAATGTTACGTACAAAACTAAACAGGTTAGAAACAAAATGTAAACTTGTCACAGAAAACAACATAAAATTTCTTACCTGCAAACGATCAACATATTAACCTGAGATAGCAGAGCGACACCGGAACTCAGATGATGCCTAGCAAGTACAATTAATTGATTATTAGATTGACTATCTTGAGCCAGTGGAGTACATGAAACTTCATCCAAAATGGATGGTGCTACATCGTCGTAGCCCACATTGCAACCGCTGACAACGCTAACATCATTCCACTTCCCATACTTCAGTCTAACAATATAATTAGTACCACTCATCTCTGCTAAAGATTTAACTCTTCGGACAAAAAATTCATCGAAATTGCACGCTAAACTTATCACGCACCCGCCACCTAAAAAATATCTCAAAAAAACATTTTCATCATCGTTTTTTGGGATTTTATTGACGGCTAAAATTAGCACCATGGTATTTTCTATCCATGGCGTGGTGTTGATTTGATTTCTTTTCAGATGGTATACAACGTATCTATCCCTACTCAAACATTGAGAGAGTATGGAATACGTATTCATGTAGCTTTTAGTTGTATCTTCATTGGAGCCAGTATAAATTAGGATATTAGGTGGCTTGTCGGTAAAATTATTCAAAGGTTTCATCTTAGATTTGCAAATTTCAATTTGATCATCAGACCTGAGAGGAACTGACTTTAATTTGTTACTTGTAGTAAGTGGTTTGTGTAAAGTTTCAATTGCCACGTCGTTGTTATTGTTCATTATTTTGTTTGCAATATTAAACTGATTGATAGTAGGCTGTTGAGTGCAAGTTGTCTCGACTTCTGAATCCAACAACTCGAAGGCTAGAGATTAAAAAATAAAAAATATAGCATTAAGTAAAAATTTTTACTAAAAACCATCACTAACTAAATCAATCAATCAATCAATGGCTATTTTTATAAAATTAATTAGAGTAATAATTCTTCAAAATAAAATAATAAATAAGTACTTGTGATGTTAGATATGAATGTCTCATAGGACACAAGGAAGTCACTGAGTTTGGAGATATCAGAGAACAAGTTAATGAAACTAGCGTCGTCCTCACACTGGCAGATCAGATAATTTTCACCTTTCTTTGCTAGAATTTTCACATATTTATCTAGCTAAAATTAGAGAAAAATATTTTGCATTCTGACAAAGAATTCATCACAAGTAACAATTATGTTGCTGCATATAATAGAAATAAACGAATAGAAAATAATATTATAAATAATGAGAGTGACAATTATGCTAAAGAATGAAACAGAAATAGATACAAACATGTAGGTAGTATATTGTCTTGGGCAGAGTAGTAGTCATGAAATCTAACTTCATTAATAGATGTACAGTGTTCAAATTGGAATTAACAACACCTTCAGAGTTCTTCTCTTCCTTCTTTCCAGGTGTTTTGTGAAATTTAAATTTTTCTTTCTCCAGAAATTTTTTATCTAAAACTAACTGGAATTGAAAAAAAAAGTAAATGATTTAACGATTGTAAATGAAAATGAAATTATTATTTATAAACTACTGCATTATTCATACATTATTACATATAATAAACAATTTATGAAAAAATTATTTAAATTAAATATCAAAAGGAAAATACTTTTATGTGTTATATTTTATGAAAAATTCGAATATAAACAAAATTAACCTTTTCGTTGACTTGATAAAACTGATATTTATTAATTTTAAAAACAGGCTGTGAGTTAGTTAATGCTGGACCTCCCTCAGTTGGACTCTTCCACTTCAGCCAATCAGGCCATAGATGAGATACTGGCAAAGTGTCACAATCATTTATGATGCTATTACCTTTTTCACAATGGTTAACTGGGATAATTCTGTTGACGATGTAACTGGTTTTGTTGATGTTGTGTCTCAGCGATCTAAAAAAATTCATTTTCTTTTTGGTCTTTATGTATTCGAAGATGTATTTCACTAGAATATAACTTAGGAACTCAATGAATATAATCATGATTCTGTGGATATAAAATTACATGTTAAGAACAAATTTAAAAATTACAAACAAAATTTTTGATAAATCCTTAATAAACTAATATTGCAAACTGTTTATTTAAAATCTTAAACATAGAAATGAAATTGAATAAAGGAACTAATATTAATCAATGGCATATTAAAACGACAAGCCGCGTATTATAATACAGTGTATGGATAAGAATAGGAATACCAAATGCAAATACACATGAATTATTGTATATTCTGTTATATTATATAACATATAATATATATATCACATGGAATGGATGAATGCCTTTAGGTTTAGCTTAGCTTTATTTATGTCTTAGTTTTTTTTATTTATAAAATATTATATATATATATAATTATATATAATAATTAATATAGAAATTAATACACAAGTCATTCAGTTAATTAACTGAGTGTTGAGTTAAGTATTAGAATTAAATTTTAATATAAAATACATAATTTACGTATTTAATATTTAAATTTATAAATAAATCAAACAATTTCGTCTACTTATAATTTATTTACCAACCACCCTGCCTTTTGTTTGGTTTTGTTTTACTTACAGAATTTCATTTTGGTTTTTCTTTTTTGCATAATTTTATTTATTTGGTTTATTGTTTATATTTATAATTTTATTTATATTATAATTATACAATATACGAGAAATAAAAATGAAACACACTTTTTCCGACAGCCAAGTTCTGTAAATGAACATCTTCATTGCGAGAACTCATTATTAATTATATTTAGCTAGTATTTTCTAATTAGCAATTAATTAGGCAGTAGTTTAATTAGGCATGTTGTTTGATCTAAATTTACGACAATTCCGAACGTTCACTTTTAAAGAGTAAATGTGGAATGCCAAAATTATTTTATCAATTATTATAACGTCATAAATACAAACAAGCCTACATACGCTCACAGGTACATACACAAGCAGGCAAACATACACACACACACATAGACGAAAGACTTTCATTCGTTCCTTTCTTTATTTGTTCATAATAAACTACAACCTTAAAACCTTTGATAATGACATTGACCTGATGTATAACGTATAAACATAAGGTTACCTCAAAATGTACTCAGCTGTGAAGAGATTGAACACGAAAGAAAAAGAAAGAGAGAAATTGTATAAAAAAGAAAGAAATTGAAAGATGGAGATGATGAGAGAGATAGTGAAAGAGTGTCAGAGGAGAGAGATAAAAAAAAGATTTACAGAAAGATGAGAAAGAGAGAGAGAAATAGAAAATAGAGAAATAATATACCTGCTATTTAAATTTGTTCTGTTGTTGTCTTGATAATTGATGACGAACTGTAGATAAAAAGAGTGCTTGTCTTTTAAGAGATTCAACAGAAAATAGCGTTCTACTAATAAACACTGCATCATCATGGATCAAGGATTTAGGACTTATAGATACACCAGGACTTAAAGATAAACATGCCCAAATAAATAGTTTTATACAGCTTTAACAATGAAGATATTCAAAAATGATTAAAAGATGAATAAGCATCAATGAAAGTGATCTGGTATGATCGTGCAATTGTAGTAAGCAATGAAATTTAGATTGGAATTGCCCTATCGTATTCTTCCCATAACATGTTTTATTGGAATCATAAGCAGGCAATAGTTATATTTCATAACGGGAAGCTTCCTATGATATGTTGATTTGCAGATGATTGTGTAATGACGCAAATAATTCTCAATCGACGTCATGTTGAGGTATTTCATTTCATCATTTCGTCATTTCAAATTTCGTAGAGAATAAATCCTAGTATGTTAGTTGGATTATTCCTCTTCGCTCTGTCTATTTAGTTTTATAAGAGAAACTTCTAATCCAAACAAATCCATCTTCTAGTAAACTTATGGCGCGCTATCGTGTTTTTATTTAAACGACAATACCTAGAAAACATACACACGCACGCACGCGCACACACACACACACGCACGCATATATATATATATATATATATATATAAACATATATATATATATACATATATATATATAAACATATATATAAACATATATATATATAAATGATGTTTTAAAAAATGCCAAACCGAGGTTTGAAAATGTAAGGTTGAATTTCGTAGTTCAAGATTTGCACTAGTTCGACAAACTAAGCCTAATATCACCAAGCCAAGACGCGTATCTTAAAATAAGGATTTCAATTTATCAGCTCTCATATCAGGTAAGTCTCTTCGAAGGCATTCTCTGGTGATAACGAAGTGATGATAAAGGTTTTTACTACTGATAACTTGTAATTGTAAGTAGGTATAGCTATATCTTCTTAGTATAGCTAAGAAGTTTTATTCACACGTATGGATGTAAATTTATACACCTGTGTGTATTTACAAGGATGAGATTGTCTTTTAAGATTTTATTTTATTTGTGATTTTTACCAGCAAAATATATTTGATTCATTCCGTAATAAATGATATCTGGCCCGATATAAAATGAAACTGGAATTGTTTATAGTTATTCTATCGATAGCAGGTAAGATTTTTTTATTTGTTATTAACTAATGATTAATAAATTAATCAGTTATAATTAAAATAAATTATTTGAAAATGCTTATCTCTAAACAGTGGCTTCAGTTACAGTTGCCAAGCGTAGAAACCAACTAGCGGCAACCACCAAGCCACCCACCAAACCAGCCACCCCCAAACCAACCATCACCAATACACCAACCACCACCAAACCAACCACCACCAAACCAACCACCACCAAACCAACCACCATCAAACCAACTACAACCCCCACTAGACCTACTACTACGACCACTACCAAACCAACTACCACTACTACTAAAAGTTATTGAGTTCTCAAATATTGAATTGAATGTCGTTGAAAGAATAAATTTCTTAATAATTTATAATAAAATGTTTTAATTTTAAGTTATTTTTATGTTTCGATAAACAAATTAAATATTTAATAAGTTTTAAACGTGACTTCTTTCAAAACAGAGCCACCGGCCTGTCTTAGCCGGCCATGTTTAAACGGCGCCAACTGCACGGACCTGGCGAATGGTGGCTACTTCTGCAGCTGCAAACCTTACTACACTGGAAAAAATTGCGAAACTAGTAAATTTGATGATAATTCGTCACAATTAAAGACAAATTTTTGAAGTTTTTCACGCAAACACAATAAAATTATCTTTCAGGTATGACATTTCAATAGCAAAAGACTTGACATACGATCAATGAAATGATTGACTTTATTTGAACGAGCATTGTTCATTTTGTTAAATTATTTGATTTAAACCGTAAAAATCAACGTAAGCGAGTAAATTTACAATTTACTACAGCAATATTGAAATTAAATTAATCAATATTTCCTATATAAAGCATTTTGTAACCGACTTTGTGCAAATTTTTTCCAAGACATCTTCCACCCCTGTCGAAGTGGTCCATGTGTGAATGGCGGCAAATGTATCGAGCTTGGCAACTGCACCTCTCAGTTCAAATGTGTCTGTCCGTTTGGATTCACTGGAGCGCGCTGCGAAGTTGAAGGTTGTCGTTTGTGGGATTCGCGCGTCATTACCACTTAAAATTTATATTTAGGGGGTAAATACCGCCATATCGTTCGATAGCGGTAAAGTTATTTTACAAAATGAACACCAGTGAAAGAATTTGTGCTGAACGTGACGGCCCGGGAGACATTGAGCGCTCTCTACCTGGACAGCGTTCAAATATTCAACCTGAGCAACGTTGCTGACTGGAAGAAAGTTGCAACGGTAAGAACACCCATCACCACTCGTCTCATTGCCGTCATGGCTGGCAATATTCACGATATGTGCGCCGGTTTGTTGCTTTTAATCTCCTCTTTGAATGTAGAAAAAATAATTAATTTTCCGAAGGTTTTTTATGATTCTTCTTTATTCAAACATATTTTTGCAATGCATGGATGTCTTGATATTTTTGTTTTTCGAGATAGCCACGTCAAAAATGTACAACAAAATCAAACTAGGAATCCTGCTGTCAGAAAGGAATCAGTACATTCTAAGCAGCAACATCAACTGGAAGTGTTACATTGATGCCTCGCTTGGATGGGCCAGCCTGACCTACAACGATTCACATTGGCCCACTGCCCACGTTGTCGCTAGTAATGGGCCCGTTGTTGGCTGCCCCGATTTAGAGGTTGTGAAGGACATCCATCCCGATGCTAAATGGATTTGGACAACTCGTAACATTCAGTTTGATTTGGTGGTCTACTGCCGTGGCTACATAGGTTTGTTTGATCATTTCTAGAATTCTTGCAAAGTTGATCGAATTTATTTTCGGTAGTATGTCTTAACAAACTGTGCGACATAAAAAATTTTAATTATCATAAAATTTCACGTTTGTCTTCGTTCTTGTAACTGATGAGATGTGATGTCAAATGATTTAATGTTCGGAATTGAATTCTACTGTCACGTTAACTTTTACCCATTTTATTTAATACTTTTGTTAATATAATTTATCAGAGTTAAAAAAATAAATTTACAAAGACATATGCAAATCTAAACCATGTCAGAACGGAGGGATATGCCACAGGAGTGGCAGCCAGTTGTGCGCCTGTCTGAAGGGGTTTACTGGAACATTCTGCGAGAAAGGTTAAACAACATTTCCCTACAGTTTGTAATGAATAAATACAAAAGAAATCAAAGACAAATATAATAAAGATATATATTAAATAGATTAATAAATTAAATAAGCTATAGTGGTATAATTTGCATTTACCGTGTGACCATTCAGTTTAAAGACCCTTAAACAATATCTAAACAGTCGAGTACACGGATTTATCCGTATTTGCCTACGAAAAGCTGGAATCAGTTTACATTGACGACGTTAAGATGAAGACCATTACGAACGGCGTGAACAAATATTCTCTCCACCCACTCGTTCGCCAGTTGAAGTTCATGGTTATCGATGCTAATCAGGTTTCTGATACCAAGAAATGTTACGGACTCGTCGGTTCGACGGGTGTGGGTCCCATTGATTTAATCACTTACAAATTAGAGTTAGTGAATAATTACCTTACTTTATTATTTCAGTTTAGTCTTTAGCTACTAGTGCGAGGTGCGATATTCGCTGCTTTCTCCGCTTCACTTTCTTCTGCAGAGAAACATTGTGTAGATTCGTCGTTGGCGACAGTTTTTGTTGTGTTTTAATATTCATGATATGAAGCGCTCTCGTGTGGCTTGTATCTATTAAAAAAATATACATTGTTATGTTTATTCATTCACGCAATCATGGTTGCAACAAACATTTAAAATAAAGTTGGAAAAGTGAGTACAACACGGAAGCAGGCTGGCACCGGAACGACTTCAACGACACCAAATGGGTTTTACCTGACGAACTTAAGATGAATAATGAATCCCGATGTACGGATTTGAAACCGATTCCTGACATCAGAAGCACTGCTCGCTGGATCTGGCCTCCGAAAGCATCTGACAGATATTTGGTCGCTTTTTTTAGGGCAACCACAAGTTGGTAGCATATCAAAATTATTAAATCGAAAAAATAAGATCATACTTTTGTAACATTTATACGTTTATAAATGAATAAATTTTTAAAATAAATGATTGAATTACCTACGACAAAATAAATTCAGATTTGTGCAAAAAACAGTTGAGCATCTGTCAGAACCAGGGCACATGCAGTCCTAGCAAGGGTCCGATATGCGTCTGCCCATCAACATTCACTGGACCGTACTGCGAGTACAGTAAGTTTAAAAAGATTTTTTGATTTGATTGCTCTCATTTAAATTTGTGTTAGTTAATTATAGCGGTTCAGTTAAACTGTGAATAACAATGTAATAATTTTTACAATTAGAAATTGGAGTTGATGTTCCAGGTCCGGAAGCTTCATGTCCATCCAATTTTTGAAACATCTGTAAAAGAATATTCAAATATTATTGTATTAAAAACGTTACAGACTTGAAAACATGCGTCAATCAACATTTGTTTGAAATTCATTACATTTTTATATTTTGTTTAAAATCCGCTTACTCGATGCAATAAAGAATATCAACATACAAATAATTTTCAGTAGAAACTTTTCATAGCAGACGTTCACATTGCTATCTTCATATATATTATTAAAATTTTCCTGTTTATTCATTACACTTAATATGAATACACACGCATAATTCATAAATATATTAATTCTCCATTCTTTCTGAAAGAAGGTATAGATACGCTTAACAACACGAGTCGAATAGTTTTTTAACTGATGTTCAAAATTAGCAGCTAAACTATATGCGGCCTACATTTTTTAAACTGCACTTAAATCTATATAGAATAATAAAGGTAATGGGTGGATAATGTAAGTTGGTTATGATACTAGCAAGAATTAAAGTCTTATGTGCAATATTAAATGAATTGCATGTAATAAACAAACTTTAATATAATTTTTCTCATGAATTTGACAAATAAGGGGTTATGGCGCTGATATAAGCAGCTTGTACTTTTTTTTTATTAGATTCATTTAGCATTCAATCTCCCAAGCCTGGAAAGGTTTAATTTGGTAATGTGAATCCTGAAGTCTTTGATATATGGAAACTTGAATC
The DNA here is from genome assembly GCF_000326865.2 of Helobdella robusta. Classification (NCBI taxonomy): domain Eukaryota; kingdom Metazoa; phylum Annelida; class Clitellata; order Rhynchobdellida; family Glossiphoniidae; genus Helobdella; species Helobdella robusta. The sequence goes on from NW_008704501.1 coordinate 6,680,182, forward strand.
GAGCGAATTGTTATCATTAAATATTACTGAACATATACTATAGTTAGTTTAACATTTTCAGATTGTGGCAGCGATATAATCATTTATGTTAATTCCTAGCATTATTTAATATATATGAATATGGCATTTTACAATAGATCTGTATAGTGTTCATGTGTGAATTGCAATTCTAGCTTAAAATTTCGTGTAGCCCAGAGTATAAAAAGTTGTAAACCAAAAAGTGAAAGTCGAAGGCTGAATAGAGAACTAATTTTTAGAGTAACTTTCCTGTTTTACACGGTTAGGTGTCTTTATTTCTTTACTCAAGTTTTCACTTTTTTAAAACTCTTATTAATTAACTGAAAAAGTACAGAAATTAATAATAAAAGTAGTAAAATTTACTTACACTGATTTAGTGAATTCTATTTGATAAATGAATGATTTATTTTTTTAATTAGCTTACAGCCGGTTTAGGTCTTTAGGATTTAGGAAAGTTGAGCTTGATTGAGACTTGAGAGTAAGTTGGTAAGTAAGCCATTGTCGGTGAGAGAATTCCAGAGAGAAATGGCGGCCAACAAGAAGGCGGGTGGGCAGCAGCAGGCATCTCGCATATCAATTTACGTGTCATGTCAGAATTTATTGAACAAGGATGTCACCTCAAAGTCTGATCCCTGTTGTGTTCTCTTTGCTCCTGATCACAACTTGCTTTGGTCAGAGGTAGTTAAGTTTACTTTTAGTTTTTTTTTACACTAATTACTATTTACTACAAATTTATGACTAAAATAAAAGTTAATGCTACCATTTACTACTATGTTTTTGCTTTTTTCTGGCTTTTTTCTCTGGAACTCTCTATCTCCTTCTCTGACTACTTTTCCATCACTTACAAAGTTCTAAGCGGATCTCAAGACCCATCTGTTCGCAAAATTCATTGAGGAGAGTGGAAATAACGCTTTATATAAACATAAACTAATTGATTATTTGATTAATTGGTATGTACATTTTATAATTTATTTTATATAGTGTTAATTTAATAATATTCTTAAATTTAGTCTTTTATTTAAATAATTAACTCTTTTTGGACATTTACCAAGGTGGGCAGGACAGAGAGGATAAAAAATTGTTTGAACCCACAATTCAGCAGAGCATTCGAGGTGGATTATTATTTCGAGCAAGTGCAAAAAGTTAGGTTCATGATTTATGATATAGACAGCAAGGCCCAGAATCTTTCTGATGATGACTTCCTGGGCTCCTTTGAATGCACCATTGGGGAGGTGATCTTCTATGTAATATGTAATTTTGTGTGTTTGTTTGTGTGTGTGTCAGTGTGTGTGTGTGTGTGTGTGTGTGTGTGTGTGTGTGTGTGTGTGTGTGTGTGTGTGTGTGTGTGTGTGTGTGTGTGTTTGTGTTTGTTTGCATTTATATCAACCACAGTAGCTTATTTCAAATGATTTTTGTTTTTTTTTATCAGATTATTAATTTATTTTATCATTAGTTAGTTTGTTCAGTCACTCAATTTTTCATTCATTCAATCAATCAGTTGCTTATAAACTCATACACTAATCCGTCCATACATTCATTTGTATATTCATTCACTCATATTGAGGTTATTTTTTCATTCAAATTTCAAATGAGTGAAAGTCCAAAAATTCTAAAAAAAAAATAATCTAGAAATAACACATTTTATAAATTGTAAATTGCTGTTTATCAGGCAGTATCCAATAGCCCGATGACCAGACCACTGTCTAGGAAGAACGACAAAAGAGCTGGAACTAGTACAATCACTGTAATAATTCACTATTATTATTGATATAATTATTATTATTGTTATTATTGTTATTGTTGTTGTTATTATTATTATAATTACTGTTGTTGTTGTTGTTATTATTGTTATCATTATTAATATATGCACTCCTTAGTAGTTCTTGGAGGATAATTCACATAATGTAAAGATTTAGTTTCTTGTTCTAATTTATTTTGTCTAGATTTTAATTATATTTTCATTATAATTAATGATAATCATTTGAAGACATTTAATTATCTACTTACTAATTATACCAATCACTTGTGTTAGTGAAACTTAGTTCTAAATATATTTTCTAATAAATTTGTTTTTCTAGGCTTTTTTCCATTTAAAGATTGCCATTAATTTTTATAATTAAGTCATTTATTCATATAAAGTTAAATAAATGAAATAAAATTAAATTTTTGGCTGTTTATTCAGATAACAGTTAGAGAAATGCTGATACAGCCTGAAGTGTTAAGCCTAAATTTCAAAGCCAAACATTTGGATAAAAAAGTTAGAATTTAAATATGTGTGTGTGTGTGTGTTTGAGTATGTGTTTTTATGAATAATAGTGGTTTTTATGTAAATTTAGTTACTTTATTATATGTTAATTTATAGTTAGTCATAAAATTTTTCAATCTGTTTTTTTTTATTACACATTAAGTTGTGTGTGCCTGTGCTTGTGAGTGTATGTGTTTGTGCGTGTATGTGTTTGTGCGGGTGTTTGTGCGTGTATGTGTGTGTCTCTGCCTGCCTGTCTACATATTTAAAATGTACATGTATGTACCTAAATTGCAAATGTGTCTGCTGCTGAAAATAGGATTTGATGGGCAAGTCTGATCCATTCCTTGTCCTCCATTGCATTATGCCAGATGGCTCGTGGCAGGTTGTGCACAAAACTGAGGTCTGTTTGTGTGGTGGGTTGTTTGTGTGCCTGTATGTTTGTTTGTTTGGTTGGTTGGTAGGATGGTTGGTGGGATGGTTGGTCGGTTGTTCATTCTTTTGTTTGTTTGTGTGTGTATTTGTTTGTTTTTTATAGTTTAAGTTTTAGTTTCTCTTGGATTCTCATACTTTGTTATGTGTCTTATAATCTTATCAACTCAGTAAGGTTTCATTGCAAATGAGTGACTTGGTTTTAATATAACTCACTAGTTTTTGGGTAGTTTGTTTATTGTTTACCGAACTTACACAGACATTCTCTATAATTGCTCTGATTGTGTATGCAATCTAATCAATTATGTACTTATATAAAAATTATAGATGTATGATTATTATATTGTGTTATTATTATAGAGTTTATCCTATCTATAATTATGATAATGTTTGCAAATAAGGTTATCAAAAATACATTGGACCCAGTTTGGGAGCAGTTTGATATAAGGACCAATCAGCTTGCTACTATCAATTATGATCAGCCAATCAAAGTTTGCCACATATTTAGTTTTTTTATTTAGATTTTTATTTTTGTTATGATTAATAATAATAATAATTATTATTATTTTTATTTATGATTTTTATGTCAGTCTAGAAAAAATAATTTTATTTATCATATTGCAAAAAAATTTTCAGTGTTCCTTGGTCAATCAATCAGTTAACCAATTAATCAATCAATTAACTGCCCAGCCAATCAATCAATCATTCCTAATCAATCAATCAACCAATCAATGACCATCCAATCAATTGACTGACTAGCCAACAACTAACCAATCAATAGATTGAATGTCATGATTATGATTCAGATGGGTCCCACGATTTGATTGGCTCATTCACGACCACTGTTAACGAGATCATGAGGGCGACCAATGGCGTTGAGGTTTCTTTTTTTCTTCATTTTCAATTTAAATTTTTTTATTAAATTTATTTATACATGATAAAAAAAATTCAGTAAGACAATTTTTAACTAACTTAAAAAGATTCACTGGTGCAGTTTTTTTTATATTCTTGTAATGTTTAATTTTTACAAGCAAATAATAAATAAGCAAATAATAAATAAGCATTGTGATGGAATGTGTCCTTTTTTGTGTTATCATTGTAAGACTTTATCATCATCATTATTACATCATCATTATTTATTATTGTTATTATTATTCTTGTTGTTATTATTATTATTATTTTGTTATACGTCCTACCTCGGGAGAACTGGGTCTCTGGATGCTAAACAATGATTGATTGATTGATTTGTTAGACTTAATGGTTGTTCTTAGGTGGAATGGCAATGTGTGAACCCTAAAAAGTTATCCAAGAAGGGCTATTGCAACTCTGGGATGATTTATCTGACAGCTGTCAGGGTAGATTTGAAGTTTATTCATTCATTCGTTCGTTCGTTCATTCGTTCATTTGTTCATTCATTCATTCATTCATTTTTTCATTCATTCGTTTATCCATTTCTTCATTCATTCATTTGTTTATTTATTCACTCATTCATTCATATTTTTTACAGCACTACAGAGACTACAGCTTCCTTGAATATGTCTTTGCTGGTCTGCAGTTAAATTTTAGCGTTTGTATTGTTTATTTATTGCTGTTATAAATTTATTTTTAGTTATTCGCTTTTCTAATGTTAATTAATTAATCAATCAATCAATCAATTAATCAATAGATCAATTAATCAATCAATCAATCAATCGACCAAATTAATTTATCAAGTTAAGTGATGTTGTAATGTTAGGTTGGCGTAGATTTCACATTTTACACGTAAGTTTTCTTAATAGTAATAGTAGTAAAATTAACAGTAGTAGTAATAATTGCAGTTGCATCGGCAACTTGCTTTCCTAGCATTACTATTTACTTAATTAATTAATTAGTGAGTTAATTAATTAATTAATTAATCAATCAGGTAATTAATTAGTTAATTGATGTTGTTATGGTAGGTTGGTGTGGACTTTACGGCATCCAATGGCGACCCCAAAGAGCCAGGAACACTGCATTACATCAATCCAAAAAAACCAAACCAATACATGAAGGCTATCAAAGCCGTTGGTGATGTTATTCAAGAATATGATAGGTTGGTTGGCTGGTTGGTTGAATGAGTTACTCTCACTCTCTCTCTTTCTCTCACTCTCTCACTCACTCATTCACTCGCTCACTAATAATGATGAAGAGGATGATGATGGTATTGTCGTATTACAACAGCGATCAAATGTACCCTGCCCTGGGGTTCGGGGCTCGTGTGCCCCCATCGAAAGATGTCCTCCACGAATTTGCCATCAATTTCAATTCCTCTGACCCATTTTGCAAAGGTTCTATAAATTGTTTTGGTGCTGATACGTTAATGATGACGGCGACCATGACGATAGTAATTGAAATTTTTAAAATAACGCCAGGTAACCCGGCAAAAACAGGCGTACAGGGTATATTGGACGCGTATCAAGCTTGCTTGAGTAAGGTGCAGCTGTACGGACCCACCAATTTTGCCCCCATCATCAATCACGTCGCCAGGTTCGCACTGCAGACCCAGCAGGAGCAGAGTGCTAGGGTTGGTTTCAAATGATCGGTTGGTTGGTTGATTGATCGCTGGAGACGTTCGTTGATTGAATGATTGATTGAATGAATGATTGATTGATTGATTGATTGACTGACTGACTGACTGACTGACTGACTGACTGACTGACTGACTGACTGACTGACTGACTGACTGACTGACTGACTGACTGACTGACTGACTGACTGACTGACTGACTGACTGACTGACTGACTGACTGACTGACTGACTGACTGACTGACTGACTGACTGTGACTGACTGACTGACTGACTGACTGACTGTGACTGACTGACTGACTGATTGATTGATGGAGACGTTCATTGAATGAATGATTGGTTGGGTGATTGATTGTTGGAAAGACTGGTTTTGTAGGTTACGTAAGATTGCAGTCCTAATTTATCTCGACTCCAGAACTACTACATCCTGCTGATCCTGACTGACGGAGCAATTTCGGATACAGACGACACCATAAAATCCCTGGTGTATGCATCCACCCTCCCCATGTCGGTCATCATCGTCGGTGTTGGTCTGGCTGACTTCTCTACCATGAACATCTTAGATTCCGACAGCAAGGCTCTCGCCGACAAGGATGGCGTGCAAGCTAGAAGGGATATCGTGCAGTTTGTTCCTATGAGAGATTTTGAAAATGTTCGTGAACTGTTGCGCCATCGTCGTTGTTGGTACTGTTCGTGTTTTGTCTCAGTTTTTGTTGGTGTGAATTTTGTCTTTCTCGTACTGTTGATGTTATTTTTTTCTATGGTAGGGTTTTTTCTAATCAAACAATCAATCTGCCAATCATTCAACCAATCATTCATCCAACCAACCAATCAACAATCACGCCCACAGAGCCCAGCAGAATCCCTCTCAAAGCACGTACTTGGTGAAATACCGAAGCAAGTGGTTGAATACTTCCGTATGTACACTATCCCACCGGGAAGGGGGGTGGTCAAACCCTTGGCTCCCGTCTCTGAAGCGCCCCCAGCTGATCATTAACTTCTAACTCGTACCGTCTGATTGATTCAGTAATAAGTTTCAATACACGTAATTTGATATGTTGTATTCATCATTCAGACGTGAATTTTTTATCTATTTTTGTGATTACATATTTCGTTAATGCTTAGTTAGACTACGTTTTGTATCATTGTAATTTTGTTCTTGCTTTCAATCTACTAATTGTAAGGTTAGTTGAATTTATTATAAAATTTATTATATTATATTATAAGGAATTATATACTATTTTTAACACAAATTGATATTTCAATTTTTAAACGTGTTAAGTTTAAATTCAAATGTTAGTAAGTTTTTTTTTCTTCAAATTTTGTTCATTCATCTGCTAGTCTTCCGCGTTACTCTAACGATAGTATTCTCCATTTTTTAACACTTTTCACACGGATGACTTGTTTTTCTTTGCGACGTGCTAGTGATTTTTTATGTCACGAAATGTTTTGAGGTTAACGAGCGAGCGTAGGATGGTTCGTTCCTGTTAAACCTCTGTTTCAAGTTTAACAGAAATTTATCAATATTACAAATATGAGACTTATCTGTTTTCTGTTTTTATTAGTTGCCAGGGTTAATCTTGAAGTTTATTTTTGGCGTTTTATTTTGTACGTTTTTAAACGTTTATGAATTTTTCCTGGTTTTGGATCTGAATCACACACCACACACACACAAACACACACACAAATATATATATATATATAAAACTTGATAAAATTTTATCAACAATTATAGCTTCTCATCTTGCAATATTGATATAGGCTGATCTGGATGTTTTTATATTGGATAAAATTATTTGTTCTGTGTCAAATTAAAGCATTTTTCATTCATTTTCCTTCAATTTACATGAAATAATATTATTTTTCGACGCGTCATTTTGTCTCGTTACATTAATGGACACTGTTTCTACATGTGGATAGTAAGAATTGAGGAACAGTCGACAAGATGCCAATCATGATGAGCGAAATCGTGTATAATTTATGTAATTATTACTATTTTAATAATTTTCATCTTTAAGTTATGCCTACACTTGTGTACAGTTTGTACATATAAAATGAACACTGGATTCATCGTGCACGCAGACAGCCATATTGTATTGATACATAAGCAATATGTAAAATGGAATAATACTGACATTACTAAAGCTTCAGATCGAGCACAGGTTTTTTTTACTAAAAGCAAGTTATTTCATTTTAAAATGGGCATATATATATAAAGGTACATAAATCACATCAAGAACAGACAAAAAAGACAAACCAAATATTATAAATGATGCGAAATATGCATGGAGTTATATGTTATCGATCGATCCATCACTTGCGAAGTTCAGAGTTGATCTCAAGACCCATCTGTTTTCAAAATTCATTGAGGAGCGCTGTTGAACATCGTGGAAATAGCGCTTTATAAGCTAATTGATTGATTGATTGATTGATTGATTGATTGATTGATTGATTGATTGATTGATTGATTGATTGGTTGGTTGGTTGGTTGTTGGCTTAATGCGTTGACGGCGATCCATAGAATTGCATTTACGTGGATTTTAGTTTCGTTTAAATTTAAGTTCACATTTAAAGAAAATTGTCTTGGGTTTTCATGGAGTTCTGTTTTGCTTTAGTTTGAAAATCGATCTAAAACTATGGAATGTAAATGCCCTGATTCGGTGTAGATGGTGTAATTAGTCAATAGTTTTTATTTTATTGTGCGTTTTTGTATGTATGATAAGCTTTTGGCCGAATCAAATGAATCTGGTGATGAGATAATGAGTCCCAGTAGCAACAGGTCAACAAATTCTACGTGGCCCCACGTTGTCAATCTGGCAAACAGTATCATCGGCGTGTCCGTCCTTGCTCTACCTCTCTGCTTCCAGCAAGTTAGGGTCCACTAACAATTAGTTTTAATTTTATATTATTGTATGTTATTTCTTAAATTTACACTAGTAGTTTAGAAATTAGAATGGAGATAAATAATGGAAATAACAATTATCAGTTTATTTTGACATTTCATTCAATTAATTTAATTTTTAGAAACATGATAGTCGTATTATTATATGCACACATGTCAGGCCACAATTAATTAAATAAATTATCACTGCAGTTGCAGTGTACTTATAAAATTTTCAACTCACTCTCTCAACTTCTCTCTCTCTCTCTCTCTCTCTCTCTCTCTCTCTCTCTCTTTCTCTCTCTGACTCTGTCTAACTCTGACTACAAACTAATTATAGTTAATTAAAATTAATTATAAATCCCTTTAAAAATCAATGATCTTTTCAATTCCCTCAAAGTGTGGTGTCATCTTAGGTACTGCGTTACTTTTGGGTTCAGCTTGGCTTGCATATGACTCATGTCTGCTGCTCACCAAAACTGCTACCCTCACCAAGAAGAGATCTTATGAATTTTTAGGTTTAGTCTTGTTGTTATTGTGTAATTTATATTGTTATAATTATAATTTTTCCTTTTAATATAATTTTAATTAAATCTCTATAATTTAAAATCACAATTTAATAAATTTGTTTAAATTTTGGAAGTTTTTTCTATATCACTGTTAGAACTGAATATCTGTTTTAGATCCAGCACATATTAATATTGTTTAAATATAACAACAGTTAGTTTTATTTGGTAAATTTACTCTTTAGTTTAATTTAAAGTTGTCATTATTTTGTATGATTATAGTACATTTTTTTTACATTTTCAACCACAGCTTATTACATATTTGGGCAGAGTGGAAAGTTAGCTGTTGAGATAAGGTAAGTTGTCACACCACACACTGTCACACACACACGCGCGCGCGCGCACGCACGCACACGTTCTTGCATATTTAAACTACATTTCACAAAACTTCTTAGTACAGACTTCATTACTTAAATCATTAACATAATCTTTATTCCATACTTCTTATCATTCATCATCTCAGTATTATCATCGTTACCACTATCATCAGGGCTATATCCTCATTTTTATCATTATTTCATTGTCATTATCAATATGTCATCATCATTATCAATATATCATCTTCTTTATCAATATATCATCATCATTATTAAAATCACTCATCATTCAGCACAATGGGTTTATTGTTGGGCACCTTAGTTGCTTTTTTCATCATAATCGGTGATATCGTCCCTGCTTTATTGTCACTCATCTTCAACATTGAAGTCTGTTGTTATTTGCTGTTATTTCTTCTGATTGTTTGGTGGAAATGTTGGTGAAATTGTTGGTGATAATGTGATGGTATGATGAGGATGATGCTGGGGTGCAATGATGATGGCAATGATGGAGATGGTGATGCGATTGTGTGATGTTGATGTGATGTGGTGTTGATGATATTATTATAATTTATTATAATTTATTATAATTTATTATTTAGAATTCGACGCAACTGAGAACGACACTTCTATTGAGTTTGGGTCTCTTGGTCATTCTGCCTCTCTGCATGAAATCAAACCTAGAGAGTATCAGTAACCTGAGTCTCATGTCTTTACTATTCTACATGTTGTTCTCTATTATGGTTCGTTATGTCCGTCCGTCCGGAAATCTTTTCGTCTGAAAATGTTAACGTCTGTTTGTCTGCTTTTACGTCTGTTCATTTGTCTGGATGTGTATTTGTTTACCTGGGTGTGTATTTGTTTATCGGAATGAGTATTTGTTTGGATGTCTTCCCGTCTGAGTGTCTGGATGTCTTCCTTTAAAACGAAACCACCAACAGGCAGTATCGTCATCGTCAGCACACATAGTAACGTGGGAATTTGTAACTAGAGTTAAGTATTGGGATTTTGATGGTCTCTTTAAGAGTCTGCCTATATTTGCACTCTCTTACGCTTGCCAAATGTTAGTGGAATGTGCAATGTGTGTTTGCGCGTGTGTGTGTGTGTGCGTTTGTGTGTATATGTGTGTGCTTTTACATACCATACTATTATTATCATTATTCTTAAACACGCTGATGAGTAGCCAGTTATTTCTGGTGTACCACTCGGCCCCGGACATATCACTCAAACAAGTCTGCTCCATTGTTAAGAATTCCGTCCTACTCTCGTCTGTCATCTATTTTCTGGTTAGTTAGTCATTTTCACTCACATCATCAGCCGTCATCATTTTACTATTGGATCGCCATAAACTTATCATCAGGTCGCCATAAATTTACCTTAGAATCCCCATAAATTTACCTTAGAATCGCCACAACTTTGCCATTGGATTGCCATCTGACCTTTATAACATCGCTATCACATCACATAAAACATGAAATCACCATAGAACCATCATAACATCATGTTTGAAACTCACACGCACACATACACACACAACGCAACAACGTAACAACACAACAGGTCGGGTACTTTGGCTACGTAACGTTCTACGACATTGACATCAGTGGAGATGTGCTGATGAATTACCCAACCTCCACCTTGGCTGGTTTCATCAAGATGGGCTTTGTCATCAGCACCATTCTCAGCTTCCCTCTCGTTATATTTCCCTGCAGATGCAGTCTTTATACTCTGTTTTGCTCTAAAGTAAGGACGATGAAGATGATGATGAAGATTGTATTGATGATGATGATAATGATGATGATAATGATAGCTATGATGATAATAGTGATAGTTATGATGATGATAATGATGATGATGATGAGGGTGGTGGTGATGGTGATGGTGATGATGATGATGACGACGACAACGGTGGTGATGATCGTTACGGTGACGATGATGATTATAGTGGCCATGATGATGATTAAGATGATGATGATGACGGTTATGAATGGAGATGATGACGATGGCTAAAATTGTTATTAGTTAAAATTATGCTAGCGATATTGTTATGCCAGATATTTATTTATAATTATGGATTGATGATAATCATTTGAATGAATGATGACGATGGTGAGGACGACGATGAGGAAGACTGATAGCGTCATAAGCGTTTTAGTTGGTTCAGTTTCTTTATGACGATGACGATGGTAATCTTTTTGACGATGATAATCTTTTTGACGATTGCATCTGATTTGATACATAGATATTTACGAAACTGTCCTGGTTATGACATTAAACTGACCCTCACTGCCTTGTGAGTGATGTTGGATCATCAAAGGCTAGGCCCACCGCTTATAACTGTGGTTGCGTAAGGCAGGGCGTCCTGCGTAAAAATTAGCCAAATAAATTACTTATGATGACAGAAGTGACAATGGCCCTCAGTATCCGACAAAATGGCGTCGAGGGGTATTTCGGTTTCATCATAGGTAGCCAAACGGCAACCCCCGATCTCGGGGAAAATGTCGTCTAAACGTGTGTTGTTGTTGTTGTTGTATATTTACGAAACTTATAGTATGTATATGGTATATAGGATGACGACGATGATGACGACGATGATGATCGTAATATATAAGTACCTGGAAGTTATAGCTAAATGAAATGACAGCTAGAGAGAATAATTATAAATAATAACATTTAGTAAGAAATTTTTGTTTCTCTGACGGTATAGAATATGAAAATGGTCTAGTAAATGATTGAGATTGTGAATTTAAAAAACAATCGATGAAATGTTGTCGGTTATATGTAGGAGGCTAATTATTTTTTTTTTTTCATCCATACATATTTTGCTAAACTCGATCGAAGTTTTCAGAGTGGTATCATTGTTTTTCAAGTTTTACGAATTTTCTATCGACTTTGTAATCCAAATCGGTGAGGAATCAAATTTTCAGGAATCAAATTTTCAAGACTCATTTTATAAAATTAATTCATTTGCTGACGTTTTAATCTTATAAAGCGTTAATTATTAACGCAACAACCTGATAGCTTTGATCAAATGCAACAAAATATGTATACAGAAATATTTTGCTTAAATTTACTAATATATATATATATTAATATATATACAATTATTGATGAAAATCACAGCATGTTCCGCGTAAGTTAGCTTTCTGTTTAACGCCGAACATGCTGTGATTTCCATCAATAATTGCATTTCTTACAGTCTTAATCCAATAATATATGTATATATATATATATATATATATATATATATATATATTATATATATATATATACATGTATATGTTGGAAAGAGACCATATTTTATTTTATACAGTATTATATGAATTCTACAAAATTGTTGGCGTTAATAAGTTTAACGTTTTAAACCTTAAATTGATTAATGTCAACGGTTTGGTAGAATTCATACAATACTGTATACATGTTTATATACATTAAACAAATTTTAGGGTTTAGTAAATGATAATAGTGATGATGTTGAGGAAGATGATGATGATTATGACGAAGAAGATAAGGTAATAATTATTATCATCATCATCATCATTTTTATAGTCCTCGTCATCATCACCATCATCATACTCATTTTAATTATTATTATTGTTGTTATTATTATTATCATTGTTATTTTTATTATTATTTTCCTAGATGACATCATTACGTTTATTTATCCCGTGACGTCATTTCGTTATCTATTCTATGCTGATAGTATTATTATTTTATTATCGTTGTTTATTACTAATAATACTGATAACAGTTATTGTTCAGTTAGTTATTAATTATAGTTATAATAATAATAATAACTTTAACTGTTGTTGTAGTAGTAATAATAGTTGTTATAATAATTAAAATTAGTTGCTTACACCTCTAGCATTTTGGATCTTTCAATCATTTTTAATTCTTTGTTTCTAGTAGATAAAAAACGAAATATGCCATTTTATTTGTATTTGGTCGAATAGTCGATCCACTATCCGCCTAAGCCGAAGGAATTTTTCGAACATTTTCGAAAGAAAAAATTATTTTTTAGAATGAAAAGCGCAAGATTTAAAAAAAAATCCGAATATTTCGCTAATAATTATCAACGATTATTGTTCTAGAATAAAAAAATTGATGGCATACATGAAAATTGCAATATTCGTCAATTCGGACTTTAAAAATGGCCGAATAGCCAAAGTCCAATATCAAATTTCGGCCGAATGTTTGGCGCGTTAACTTCAAAATTTGTCAAAAATTTTATTCTTAATCTTTGCTTTTATAACTTATGTGTGTGTGTGTGTGTTTGCGCGTGTGTGAAGGATTGCCGTAGAATGTGACGTATTGATTATAAAATGATAATAAAACGGTTTTAGATATGTGGTTAAATTTCATTGTCATCATTTATATAGTCTGTTTTCTGCTTGTGTCTGAGCTTCAAATTTCACTTTTCATTACGCCACATTTCATTCAATTGTTTAATTAATAAATTAATTGATTGATTAATAAATTGATCAATTTATTATTCTAATTTACTAATTAATCAATCAATTAATTTGTTGTCCAGAATCTGCACGACAACATCGGTGGCACTGTGCATATACCACTGAATCATTTTAGGTATTTGACGTGTTGCATCGTACTTAGTACCCTCATAACTGGAATACTGGTACCTAAAGGTCGATATTTCGTTTCGGTACTTTGTTTCGGTATTTTGCTTCGGTATTTCGGTTTGGTCGATATATTGTTTCGTATTTCGGTTTTTCATTTTTATTTTGTATATACTGTTTTAATATCAATAAAAATTATTGTTATTAATTTTATAATTGTAATTGTATTTTTAGCAGCTGTAGTAATAGTAGTGGTTTTATTATTCTTATTTTCATTCTTATTGCAGTTGAGTTTGTCCTTGGCTTGACTGGATCGACCCTTGGTTCGATGATATGTTACATACTGCCTGCTGTTATGTATCTAAGGAACAGTAGCTCCGATGACAGAGTTACGAGATCGAGATATATTGCCAAGGTTTGCTTTTGTTGTGCTTTGCGGTTTAGTGGCGGTTTCTGTTGTGTTGTTCTGGTACTCAACATTCATAAATCATTGACAATGTAGACTGAAATTCAAGTCAACAAACAAACACATTAGCAGAATATTCACAGACAACAAACACCCAATAACAAAAAAAAAAAACGAACAAACATCAGATAGTCTTGTTAGTTGGATTCGCCATCCTCATCATCAGCACCCTGGCCACTCTCTCCGATACGAACATGGAGACGCACAACGTGGTCGACCTTCTCGATAAGAAAGACCCCCACCGCGAACAACAACAACCACTCCACCCTCAACAAATTCAACCAATCCCTGAGGACTCTGCCAAAAAACCCCCTCCTCCGGCAGTTGTGCCCGGGAAACAACCGTTACCACCTGAATTAATCCACCCAGGAATCGAACCCGTGGCCCCTGGCAAGCAACCCGTCGATCCGGATGCTCAACCCGCTGAGCCACACGTCAATGATGAATCGAAAGATACAAAGACTAACAGAGTAGATAATGATGTCGATCGAGATGGATTGAAGGAAACAAAGATTATGAAAACGAGTAAAGATGTTAACTACGGGGACGCTGATCACGTGACTAAATCCGTAGCCAATGAAGGTAAAGGAAACAGCAAAGTTCATGTCATTAAGAAGGAAGGCGATGGTGAGCCCGTGCTGCATGGGATTGCAAATAAAGATGGTTTTGTTATTATTGTTCAATTACTATTTAGTTTTTATAATTGTTGTTACTATTATTATTATTATTATTATTGATTTCTGTCCACTTGTAAAATTATTTATATCAATAATTTTTACCGAAAATTATTTCCTTCAAAAAATCATCAATAATATTTATCATTTAATGACTTTTAAGATCCTGTCGATGACGTTACGAGGAAAAGCAACAAAGACAACAACCATGACGTCATCTATAGGAAGGAAATAAAACGAAATGACGGTAACGACGATAATAACGTCGTCAACTTACAAGGTACCAATGCAAGTATGGACAGCCATAACAATCCTATTGACAACAAAAATGTTGAACAACAGATGGATTTCTACAGTAACAACAACAACGAAGACGAAGATCAAAAACATCATATCGCAAACAAATCCCAAAATGGCGACACGCGCGTCATCAAATCTGATGACGTCATCGTCGATAAGGCTCTAGATTCAGATAGGATGGTTCCATCTCAAATACTGGACAAGCCGAAAA
Organism: Helobdella robusta; assembly: GCF_000326865.2. NCBI lineage: Eukaryota > Metazoa > Annelida > Clitellata > Rhynchobdellida > Glossiphoniidae > Helobdella > Helobdella robusta. The sequence continues at coordinate 6,695,411 of NW_008704501.1, forward strand.
ACAAAGACAGTGTAGTCAGTGTAAATAATAGCACCTTAAACAAAAATGGCGCAAATGACGATAATTTAGGAAATACAATTGCGGAAAGTAATAATAATCTCATTGATCACATTAATAATAATATTGAAGATAATAATTTAAACGATATAAATGACATCAACATCAAGGACATTAATGGGAAAAACATTAACGGTAAGATTGATAAAAACATGAATGCTGACATTAACGAAAATACGAAAGTTAAGAGCCAAAAAATTCCAAAGGACAGCAAAATCATCAGCAGTATCATTGATGACAATAAAAAAATTGGTGACATTAAGGTACAAAAATCGAATGATTTAAAACAGCAACAACCACCACAACAGCTACTCAGCAATCAAAAGCTTCAGCAAGGAAAAACAAACCTGCTGCAAATCAACCAACAACAGCAACCACTGAAACAACAACAGCACAACAACCAACAGCAACAACAACATCAGCAAGGGAACCAGCAACAAAGCAACAAACAACAAAACAAGCAACAACAACAACAGCAAGGAATCCTTAATGATAATCTTAATGCAAAAAACCATCAACAACAGCAGCAACAACAACAACAGCAAAATAATGTTAACAATTTAGCGCAACAACAGCAAAAACAGCAGCTAAACCAACCATCCAACAACTCTTTGGTACATTCTCACCAGGTGAAAACATCAACGTCTTTACTATCAAAGTTAAAATCAACACCAACAACAACTATTACTATCACACTTTCAACAACAACAACAGCAGAAACCACTACTACAACAGCGGCAACAACAAAATTGCCAACTTTGACGACATCAGCTGCAGTAACTACAACCACCCCTAAATTATTTGTCGAAGATAACTTGTGATAAAATAAAATATATTTTATTTACTCTAATTCAATTTGCTCTTACGCACACACACACACACACACACACACACACATCCATAATATTTTTATTCGCAATATTTTTTCTCTAATTTTTTTCTTTTTTTTATAGGCGTTAAAGCTATCCTATGCACGTATTATTAAACATTAAACAGTGTTTATCTACTAGACATATATAGGCATACATACATGAATGAATATAAATACATATGTATGTAATGTGTAATGTGTAAATATGTATGTGTGAGTAGTGTTCGTGTAGATGAAATATTTTAACTTGAGGATTTAAACCGCTAATGATCTGTTAGCCTTCATATAATAATACAAACATTGTATAATATGAACGCTGCCGTTCGTCCTGTATCATCACCATCGGATAAATATCTGTACGTAGTAATCACTTGTAAAATCAACACACACACACACACACACACACATACATAAAATATTATTATTACGGAAATTTATATACAGCGCTTTTTTATTGTTGAATCTCAAAAGCGCTTCTAAATCATAGACAAATAAGGCGGACATTCATTGTGCAAATAAATAAGTTTTAAGTTGACTTCGAAATTGTAAAAATGATAGGTTAGGGTCACGTAAGTATGGAGGTAAACCATTCCAAACAATCGGGCCAAGAACCGCAAAGTTGCGGGAACCCGTCACCAACTTTGTGGTTGGGATAAAAAATAAATTGCGCTCGGTTGATCGGAAGGAATATTTTGAAAAATGAGATTTGTATGATTCCAATCTATCGATGAGATAGGGAGGTGCTGTGTTATTGACACATTTAAACATCAAAACTGCCAACTTCAAGGAAACACGTTTTTCAACCCTCAACCAGGGCAACCTATTCAAAATAGGCGTAACATGATCGAACCACCCAAAACCAGCTTGGCCGCACGATTCTGTATTGACTGAAGCTTTGAAAAAGACCTTTTGGTGACACCATAAAAAAGGCCATTGCAGTAGTCCAGTCTGGAAAAGACGAAAAAGAAAACCAAGCTTTGAAGAACAGACGTGTTTAGTGATTTTTTGACATTGCGTAATAAACGGAGTTGGTTGGAGCAGACCCTCACTAAATTATTAATATGTAAATCCATCTTTAGGTTTGAGTCAATAATAACTCCAAGACTACGGACAGATGTGGAAAATTCAATGATGTCATTGCCGACACTGATCGATGAAATTTTGACCTTCGATAGCTGCTGCCAAGAACCAACCGGTAATATTTGTGTTTTGGATTGATTTAACTTTAACTGATTCATACTCATCCAAGATCCAATTTCGATGAGACAATCAGTCAGTTCATTCAGAGAAGCATCAATCGAATCAACAGGACAAGAAACCAATAACTGAATATCATCAGCAAAGGCGTGGGAGCTGAACTCATATTTTTGAATGACATCAAAAACATCAGCAGTGTACATAAGAAACAACAGAGGTTCCAACACAGATCCCTGGGGGACACCAAATGATAGTTTGTTTGTGTCAGAGAGGGTGTTGTTGAAAGAAACCTGCTGGGTGCGGCCTAAAAGATAGAAAGCGAACCACGATAAGACTGAATCAGAGAGAAAAAAATTTGTGGAGTTTATACATGAAACGAGTATGATCGACACAATCAAATGCAGCACTCATATTAAGTAATGCCAAAAAAGAAACGCATTGACTGTTAACTGAAGAGAACAGTTGGGACAAAATATCAATGAGTGCAGTTCCCGTGGAAAAATATTGACGATAGCCGGATTGATTCTTTGGCAACAAATTGTTTTTGTTTAAATGCTGTAACAATTGTTTGATAACAACTTGTTCAATGACTTTAGAAATGAATGAAAGATTAGAGGTAGGACGGTGTAATATGTATATATATATTTTTTTTTTCGTTTATATATTTTTTTTTCGTTGATCGTAAGCGTTGCTTGCAATATGTTCGTTAATTACGTAATAAATACGGAACGGAATCTTATTTGAACGTAATTAAAATCACAAATCACATGAGGAATTGATGTTACAGAGTGCTGGCCAAAGTAAATTTCTTTAAAAATTTATCCAGCCTAGCCATAGAAAATACATATACGTGCACACGCAAAACGGAGTTAACATTATGAGCAAGCCTAAGTAATGTTATAAAACAATGAAAATGGTAAAGATGAAGACAAGTAAGATGATGGTTTCTCTGCTACATGTAGTACGATGTACCCCCAACAGGCAGTGACTTGACCACCTGGTGACCCTCCGGCAAACGAGATAACACAGCCTGTCAATCAAATTTAGACACTCCCTTTCAATAATGTTACTAACAAATGGTGAGAGATGAAACAACAAATCAAATCATGCCACACGTTCATTCATACGAAAGGCACGTTTAAATCAATCAACCAGTCACATCGAGCTTCGCCCACTTTTACCTTAGCTTTTTTGTCACCGGTGCCCATGTAACCAAGGCACATGCTTTCAGTCGTATGAGCCCACATCAACTCAATAATAAAGAAGCTCTCATCATCATCGATATCGCCTTCGACCGTTCGAAGTTTATTCCATGGGTAGGCTTGTAGCCAGTTGCCGTTACTGTCGTCGCTGCAGAAATCTTTCGGCTTCGGCAAAACTTTTTCAACCGTTACTACAAGTGCGCCACCTAGAGGTTGCCTCTCGTGCTTGAGGAATGGAGAGTCTGCAAGCAGTGAGGGTGATATAATTTGTTAATTACAATTATATCATTATTATATTTATTATAATTTACTAATTTATTTGTAAATGATATTTTTAAAATATAAATAAGAGCGCGCAAAAAAATAACTTACTGATAAATTTTTTCATGAAACATTCATTGACAGCCTCCGCCAAGCCAAGTTTTTCACGACCATCTCCATTATCACTATCGTCATCACTATCTCCACCATCTTCATCGTCGTTATTGTTATTACTGTTGTTGACTTTATTTTTTTTCTTTTCAACGATGAATTCTTTCAACGTCAGTACACATTCTTTGGCCAGCATCGTCTTTGATAACTGTTCACCACACCCTTACGAAGTTTTATTTATTAATTTGTCTATGTTTGTTTACCTTTATTTATTTGTTTATGCTTATTTAGTCATCTTTTTATTCATTTAGTTATCAATTCATTTAATTATTTATGTTATAAATGGCAATGATTCATGCTACCAAAGACAGCAAACCTGATGTGCTAGCAGCCGCCCCACACTGGCCATTCTCATCATTTTCTGCCCAGCATCCACAACCGTACATGGCTGCCTGCGTGAATCAATTAACCAATCAATCCTTCCTTCAATCAATCAATCCATCAATCCATCCATCAATCAAACAATTCACCCATCAATCAATCAACCAATCAATCCATTAATCAATCAATCAGCCAATTAATTGACCAATCAATCAATTAATGAATCCATTGATCAATCTATCCAGTCGATCAACTAAAATTATATAATATCTTTCAAGAGTAAGATGTATTTATATGCTTATAAGCGTTTTTCTATCACGTTATCATTCTAATAATCTCCCCACATCATCATGGCCACATCAGTATCATCATTATTAACATCCTAATCACATTAGTATCTCAATGACTCTAACCCTAACCTGCCCTAATCTTCCGGGGTGTTTCAGTATGATGCCCCCACTCGACACGGCACTGACAATGCGACCATCTTCATCAACACAGATGGCTCCGACCGTATCATTCCTGACGTCTACTTGTCGCCTGTTGTCATCATTGCTGCTATTGTTGCAGCTGTCGTTGTAGTTGTTTTTGCTGGTGTCATCAGAATCTGTGTTGTTGATAGCGATGCTGTTAGGAATGTTGTCACTGTTGTTGTTGTTACAGTCGTTGGTTTGATGTTGATTTTTAATGTTTTTCAATTTACTCTTTTGTTGCGTCAGATTATTTTTAGAAAAAATATTGAACTTTGGAATGCGCCCCCTTACCCCATTGCCCCTGTTATCATAGGCTAAGTTTGATTTGGCATTAATCCCGAAGGTAATTTCACTACTAATTTCAACGTTGCTCGCAATTTCATCAACAAATACATCACTGGTCTGGGCATTTTTCAGTGTTCTATTGGTAGCCCTAACGGTTTTGTTGCGGTCACTGTTGTTGTTGCTGTTATCATAGAGTTTTGATGTCTTAAAACCAACTCCAGAAACACGGGCCTTCATGAGTTCCTCATTTACCAGGTCTAACTTTCTTTTGTTCTTTATAAAAGTTTTTCGAGAATTTTCTATAAAAAAAAAACTTTTCTCAAAAATTTATACAAACAACAATAATAATTAATAATTCAAATTAGTGAACTAGTAACTAAATCTAGTAACTGTAATTGGTTAGTATCAAGTAACAGTTAGCAATGAATTGACAACCTGTAATCAGTTCATTTTTGTCAATGATGACTGATAGTCCATGTTCTTTGGCCCATTCGTAAGCTCCTTGTCCAACTAGTGTACTAAATCAGTTTAGTATTAGTAGTTAATCAATTGAAATTAATCAAATGATCAATCGGGAAACGTCCTACCTCGGGAAACCGGGTCTCTGGACGCAAAACAAAGATTGATTGATTGATTTAAAATGATCATTGTGGTTAGTAATTAGTTTGAAAATTGTAAAAATTAATTTCAATATTTTACAAAAATTTACTGAGAAAGTACCAAAAAATATACAAAAATTACAAGGAAGCATGTCGGTTACAAAAATTTTTTACACGGAACCCTAACTAACCATGGGGCTATCCTCCCCAGCGGCATCTCCCCCAGAAATTGCAGGTTCATCAAACTTTCTGCCACTTTTATAGGGTTTTTCACACCTCGTAATAGTGAAAATTAAATAAAAAGATTAATAATTAAATTATGCCTAATAATATAATTACATTTCTCATATATACAATATATATTTATGCGCATATGTTTGTCTGTGTATATAATTAACAATTAATTATACATCATAATAAACTCAATAATTACTAATAATTATGTCATAATTAAATTAGTATAAATAATTACACCATAATTAATTGACTATAATTAACAAAAAAGTATGTACCAGAAACAGCTCCAACAGCTCCATAATGGAGTGACTTGCCATCCATAATGCTAGCATCACACTCTACTGTACCTGCCATAGTTAAATTGGACCCGATGCCTGCATTTGTACACTGGGAATCCTGTGCAAATAATTTGCATATATGTATGCATGTTTGTGTGCGTGTTAAAATATTTCTGTGTGTGAGTGTATGTGTATATGAACTTACGCATGTGTGCAAATGTGATTGTATGAATGAATGTATGTTGATATTTTAACTTTTAATTTATATGCTCATTAGTAAATAAGAAAATTTTCAAAAAATCTATCCGTATATATATATATATGCTTTTAACAAACAAAAATTCTTCAAGTTATAAAATTAGTTATACGCAATTAATTTTTACACATTTGACCAAAATAATATAATTTTTTTTATTGCGTTCATTTATTTAAAAAATTTTATTATGATTCAATAACAAACCTCCAACGAAACAATGGCAGCAACAACAGCTTCCAGTGCACTATGTCCTTTATTTAGCAACTGAACGGCCTATAATTTTGAATAAAATTTTTTAAAAGGTTTAGTTTAGTACACATAAAAAGAAATAAATGTAAGTAAATGGACTACAATACACATTCATATTCAATTATAAATTACTCATAAATATTACAAATAATAATAAGTAGATGACAAACATTTTATTTAATTTATGAAATTAAAAACCATTGGTTGATTGAAAGAAAAGAGAGCCAATCAAAGTAAGATTTTTCAGGCTTATTGTAAAAGTTTAACGACTTAAAAGTTTGCATCTATTAATTAATTAAAAACCATTGGTTGATTGAAAAATTAAGATACACATGTTGAACATTATTAAGTTAAAAGTGTTAAGAGAACGACCTGATGACAAGCTTTTTCGCAAACTCCCTTGTAAAGGTCGGCATTGGCAGGGGAATGATAGCCGGCGCCTTAAATACAAAAAATTATAAAAAATAATGAATACAAAATAATTTAGGATAAAAGTTTAAAAATAAAATGAACGTCTGGTCAATTACCTACGTGAACAGCAACAAATCCTTTTCTGATCATAAGGAAATTTTTGGAAATTTTTAAAATTTTAAACGCCGAGCGATAATGAATCCAAATTAGTACTGCATGTGTATATATATATATATATATATATATATATATATATATATATATATATATATATATATATATATATATATATGGATTAAACAACACAGAACTTCTAAAATAGAAATGGAGTATGTATTAGGATGACGGTATCGAATCGTACGTTCGTTCATATTAGTGAACACAAAAAACATCAATCACATTATAATTTAGTGTAATTTTAGTTTTAAACTAATCTTTGTGTAATCAGAAAAGTTGAAACATGTTAAACAACTGGTTTTTTTTAATAAATATACATTCAATGTATGGTCAACGTGTTGTGTACAATTATTCCAAGTAAAATATAATAATGATTTCAAATCGTTTAAATCTAACACTGGATAAAGATCGTATGTTATATAATAATTAAAATACATATAAATGATACACAGTTAGATGGATACATGGTACGGACTACAGAACATCAATAACTGAATACATATTGGAGCATCACCATTTTAATTGTGTTCGCTTTAGCATAAGACAAACCGTACATTTAATTTTTTGTTCATTATTTACAAATTGTTACACATGTTAACCGTTATTGTTGGTTCTTGTTTAGATCGTTAGAGGAGCTAGTTTTTGATTGATGATTTTATGTGCAAGATAGTAATAATGAGAAAAAATTATGAGTGTCTATGATTCTGAGAATAATAATTACATTATTAGCTGTATTGATATTATCCATTATAGTTGTTATCAGATATGTGATTAAAATGAGTATATATTATTTTATCTTTTTTAAAGGTTAAAGGTCAATCTCTCTTGTGCATCTGCTTCAGAGGTTTTAACGACAAACATGCACAACGTATATGAACACGCATGAAAACCATACATCACACACACGTTGCATATGATAGGCGGGGATCTCTTTGTATTCAAACCATTCAAACCAAGTCATTGCAATAGCACGACCAGGCGTCTCTAACCCTTACGCTAATATATTTTTAAATTTTATATTAATATGAATATAATAATAGTAATATAAATACTATTACATTTATTATAAATAATACTACATTACATGTTTCTACAGCTACTATTCCGCCACTTTTATTTCTTCCTGCTTTCTGTTATTAAACTACTAGGTAAAATAATATATATATATATATATATATATATATTTCGGAACGAGGTTTTCTTTAATACAAACATCATTGAAGATATATGCCCATTTTGCATTAATGACTTTCTTTAATGAACACTCAACAAGTCTGAATTTATTAAACTCGTATTTATTTAAAACAATAGACATGGTAAGGCTAACAGCGCTTTTTCGGGAAGTCCATCTTCAGAGCCTATGAAAATAAGAATAGCATGAAATATTTTTATAAAATTAGAATGCATATTAAATGTGTAATAAAATTATTAAGAAAATAACGAGAAACCTTTGTTAGTGAAAACAATGCAAAACATGTACAAATTAAATTTATGGTTAAAAATATAAATGTATATAAGAAGTTAGTAAAATAGTATTAAATTAAATATTAAAACAAATAAATTAATACTGAAATTTAGTTCAGTGAAAATTTGTTAAAATCGGATGATGTAAATAAAACGTAAATAAGTTAGTTGAATGTGAAAAGAAGACATGTGTGGAAAGAATATGGAAAATTGTCAAAATTAACTATTAAGTTTATAATGATATATAAGAAATTTTAATAAACGAATCCGTAAATGAAACAACCAAATTACAGGCTCTGAAGATGGACTTCCCGAAACAGCGCTGTTAGCCTTACCATGTCTATTGTTTTAAATAAATACGAGTTTAATAAATTCAGACTTGTTGAGTGTTCATTAAAGAAAGTCATTAATGCAAAATGGGCATATATCTTCAATGATGTTTGTATATATATATATATATATATATATATATATATATATATATATATATATATATATATATATATATATATATATATATATATATATATATATATATATATATATATATATATTAT
>NW_008704501.1:6704526-6751974 GCF_000326865.2 Helobdella robusta
TAAAAGTTCTGGAATGTTCTAGAATGTTCTAGAATGCATTCTAGAATGTTCTAGAATGTTTTAAAAGGTTCTAAATTGTTTTAAAAGGTTTTTAGAATGTTCTAGAAGGTTTTAAAAAGTTCTGGAATGTTCTAGAATGCATTCTGGAATGTTCCCGAATGTTTTAAAAGGTTCTAAATTGTTTTAAAAGGTTTTTAGAATGTTCTAGAAGGTTTTAAAAAGTTCTGGAATGTTCTAGAATGTTCTAGAATGCATTCTAGAATGTTCTAGAATGTTTTAAAAGGTTCTAAAATCGGTTTATGATGAGTATAAGTGAGATTTGTAAAACAAGATGAGATGCCCAACCAATATGTGTTGTCGATATGAAAGAATGTAGATAAGGGCAGATTTAAATTTATGTTGATCTATGTACATAATGAACTCACAATCAGGTTTTTAACAGTAATAAACAAACAAACATTTAGCACAATGAATGAATGTTTGTGTTCAATGAGCATATTTTGAATAAACGTATCGAAAATTCATTGCTAATTTTAGGCCGAAATGTATCAAACGATATTTTCATACAGTTTGTTTTTAATTATTTTCGCCAACTTGTTCTCAATAGCCCATGCAGCAATCAACTTGAAAGAATCTTACATAGGATGCTATCTAAACATCAGCTCAACGAAAACTGTTGCATCAGTTGGCTCAGTGAATGAATGTTCACTGGAGTGCACAGATGAAATTAACAATATGATCGCTTTGAAGAGTGGAAAAGAATGCAACTGTATTGGAAGGTTAGATTCGGCAGTGGCTTCATCCCAGTGTGATGTTCTTTGCGCCAATAGAGATGCTTGTGGTGGAAGGGACTCATATTCCGTTTATAAAAGCAAGCCACGAAAGACGCACGATGACTACGCCAGTTTTGAAACACGTCAGACAGATGTCATTTTGATGACATTACCAAACACTTACACATTTGAAATGTGCGCACATTTCTGTTTTGAGACAAATTGTACGTTTTTTCAGGAAATTGACACGTCGAACAAATGCGGTTGCTTTCAAGAACATGGTACAGGAAGTAGCTACTTCACAAAATTAATTTGCGATACCTGCTCAAGTGACGGATCGAAAGTTTGCAAATGTTATCATCAAGGTCATGAGGAAAAAATAACCATATTCGCAACACGCTTCCAATACGACTTCCAACGAGGAGTATCGACTTATTCTCACTGCAGAAACAGAATCAAAGGAAATTACGAAATAACTGCAAACTGTCCTGATGGATGCGATCCGGGATGGAGAGGTGATTCATGCAGAGAAAGAGATTGCTCATCAGATGGAGGAGATTGTCCCGTTGGAATGGAATGTATTGAGTCCACGGTGAATGGTAATAAGTACGTTGAATGTGTCTGTCCCCCTGGTAAGGTCAGAAACAAATGGTACCAATGTGAGGTTTTCAGGAAAAATTTAGCTTTACATAAACCTCCTTATTACAGTTCAACCTATGATGAACATGACAACCCCACAATGGGTGCTCATTACAAAATACATTTAACAGACGGCAACTATGACGGCTACCACATATCTCACATACTTGATGCCATGCCAGCCTGGATGGCGGTCGACCTGCTTAGTTTATATTGCGTAGGATTCATCAGAGCATACAACAGAATAAATCAAATGACTGAAATGCTGAAAAGAATGGACAAGTTTGTTGTAAGGTTGAACGAAACGTTCGATGTGAGTAATAGAGAAGACATCAGAGACAAAGTCAACTTGTGCGGGTACGGACCAGAAGAAGCGATACAGGGCGGAAACCCCATGATTGTCGTTTGTGAGAACTTCACCATCTTCACAAGATTTGTTTTCATTCAACCATCTGATGAGAGAATGAAAGATCATCATACAGCACTCGCAGAGTTGGAAGTATTCGAGGCTGGATGCGATCTTTTCAACGGGAGGTGCGAAGAGGTGGAGCCGTGCAGAGAGGAGAAGAAAGAAAATTTAACAGTCATCCACTGCAATGAATTGCCAACCACTAATTATACTCTATCAGGTGTGTTACTCCTGCTGCTACAGCTTGGTCTTTTAACTTGCTGTGTACTTTTTCTAATAAAGCGAAATAATAAAGATGATTCAAGCAAAACCACAACTGATTCATCTGCTTCGAGCATTTCTTAATACGAACTTTATTTTGACGTCATTTTTATTGAAATGGATTTTCAAAGGCATTTTAAAAGCTGCTTTGTTGAAAACTTAAAATCCAATTATTACAGCTTTTAAATATATAATTTGTGAATATATATAAATATATATATATATATATATATAATGAATTTTCATGTATTTATTATTTATGTGAATAAAATAAAAAAAAAGAATACAATGTTATTGTAAAATATTGTTTAATAAACGAGTTAATTATTTATTTCCTGAAAATTTATTAAAAATCGGTTTGTGATGAGTATAAGTGAGATTTGTAAAACAAGATGAGAAGCACGACCAATATTTGTTGTCGATATGAAAAAAAAGTACATAAGAGCAGAATTGAATTTATATTGGTCCATATAAAATTTATATGGATTAACAAAAATGTTTTTTTCAAGAGAAAAACTTAAAAGCTCATATTTCATTTTGTGAACATTAATTAAAAACATTTTACAAATGAATCTAGTGAATGAAAATGTTTAAAAGCCATTTAAATTATAATCTTATTTATTTGCAAACCATTTATATCTCAAATGACGTACGTTCAACTTTTAAATTACGTTTCTACCAGATAAACAAAAATAAAAAAATAAAAAGCGCAAACCCATTCGAATGTTTGTGTTCAATGAGCATATTTTGAATAAACGTATCGAAAATCGATTATTTTAGGCCGTAATGAATCAAACGATATTTTCATACAGTTTTTTTTTTAATTATTTCCACCAACCTGTTCTCAGTAACCCATGCAGCAATCGACTTGAAGGAATCTTACATAGGATGCTATCGAAACATCAGCTCAACGAAGACAGTTGCATCAGTTGGCTCAGTGAATGAATATTTACTGGAGTGCAATTTGGAAATTATCAATATGATCGCTTTGAAGAGTGGAAAAGAATGCAATTGTATTGGAAGATTAGATTCGGCAGTGGCTTTATCCCAGTGTGATGTTCCTTGCGCCAATAGAGATGCTTGTGGTGGAAGGGACTCATATTCCGTTTATAAAAGCAAGCCACGAAAGACGCACGATGACTACGCCAGTTTTGAAACACGTCAGACAGATGTCATTTTGATGACATTACCAAACACTTACACATTTGAAATGTGCGCACATTTCTGTTTTGAGACGAATTATACGTTTTTCCAGAAGATCGATACGTTGAACAGATGCAGTTGCTTTCATGAACATGGTACAGGAAGTAGCTACTTCACAAGATTGATTTGTGATTCATAAACTTTGTAACGTTAAATTTGTCATCGAGATATTTAATCAAGTTTTGTAGCAAACTTTTAAAACCAGAATAAACATAATTTAGTGAAAGTTTTCACTATAAGAAGATTCATATAAAGGCAGGCTACATGCCAATATTTGTTAGCGATGTATGATATTCACACGTGATTAAAACTGATCACAATTGTAATCCTTTGTCACCTCGTCGCCAGTGTCAGCTGTTTATTTAAATTAATAGAAGCCCTTGTCACTTATAAAATTAATAGTTTCTTACTTCTCAATTCAAAGAACAATAGGGGTTAACAATTTTCAGAGATTGATACATGAAAAGCTCCGAACATTTCTAACTACGAACTTTATTTTAACGTCATTCTTATTGAATGGGATTTTCAAAGGCATTTTAAAAGCTGCTTTATTAAAAACTTTTTTTGTCAAGGTAAAATTTAAAATTAAACGATGTAAGAATAAAATGTCGATGAATGAGGAAACAATTAACTTTAATTCACATTCCAAAAATCTATTCAGTGGAAGTTGTATGAAATGCCGAATTGGATTTCACGAACTCATCAAAAGACGCAAGCAATAAAAAAAATTCATCACCATATTTTAAGCGGACATTATAATTGTTAATCAAAAATTTCGCACTAATTAATTAATTAATTTGTTAATAATATAAATATCCTTTTAGTTTTCATAGTTGTATTTATTGTTGTATTATAGTTGTATTATAGTCCTATATTAAAATACTTAATACAATATAAACCAACCGAAGAATGCTTCATAATTATTTTTTTTTATTAAGAAGCTGTTAAAATCCTAGAACTGGACAATAAATGAGACGAAAAAATTTAATCTCAATCTTACTGAATGTAAAAACTAAAATGTGTAACTTTTTAATAGATACATTATAACTATCATTTATCAACTCACATTTCATAAATAAAAGTGACATTAAATGTTTAATACATACTTACTAATTCGCTAGTAATCGTTTTTTGCCACCGACCTTTTCACAAAGACATGTTAATTGCATTTGGTATGAATAAAACTTGACTGAACCGAAATAGAGAGCTAAGAAGAAAATGCATTAATGAAATAAAGAAATATACGTGGCTTAACTACAATTCAAATAGTATTCTAAAGTACGAAACTATTTCTATCTTATACAATGTTAAAATGATTTCACAATGGAAAGAAACAAAAGTCCATTGAAATCACGGTGAGAATTTTAAGTGCAAATTATAATTTGCTTCAAGATAATTGAATGAATTTTAAAATAGTTGTTTGTAGTTTGATTGTTAATGACTGAAGATATGAAATTTACGATAATGGTCAGATAGGTTGAAGGCGATTTATAAAAAAACTATTTAAATGAAGGATATTTGATGAAAAATGTGTGTGATCTCAACGACAAAAATGCATTTCAAGATAATTTTCATCTTAAACGGTTGACAACACAGGCCTCAAAATGTTTCCGAATTTTTCGATCTTCGCGAAGAGAAAATGTGAACAGTTCATCGACACAGTGAACATAAGAGGAGTGGACAAAATTGTGAAATCTCAAAACGTTTTCATCACTGGTTCGTGGACAGTGGGTGTCATTTTGTGCTCTGGCTTTCTACTTTGGCAGACTTCCGTACTTTTCAACAGATATTTCAGCTACCCGTACAACACCGTAGTAAGAAAAAGTGAAAATAAACCAATCTTTCCGAAGATTACGATTTGTAATTTGAATCCTAAATATAATCAGCACAATTATTCATACACGGAATTTGTCAATCAAGTGGAAAAAATCACGTCTAAGCTTGATTATGAAAAACTAAACATAACGAAAGACAAGATGGCTGATATTTTGAATAAATTACAGAAACCTATTGGTTATTTTTCCAACTTGCCAGTAGTTCCTTACGTTAATGATTCAAGTTACGATCGTGTGTTCATCGTCGATCAATCCGTTTTTGATTGGAATTTTAAAAAGTTATCGGGCAAGGAAGTAATAACACCAATTTGGCACCCGGCATATTATCGCTGCTACACCATAAGTTTCCCCACTGAAATTAGAAGTTCAGTCAGTGCAGTTTCTTTGGTAATTTATTTAAATAATTTTGGGGATTATATTTACCCGGGCACCTATGGAGCTGGTTTTACGTACTCGAGAGCTAACGGTCTGAAAGTGCTAGTGCATGATCCAGGAGAAGATCCGGACATGAAAACTGGAGTCAGTGTCGGATCGGGATGTGAGATGTCGTTGAAGATGCAAATGGTGAATAGGAGCCGTCTACCATACCCCTACCAAAAAAATGGTTGCAAAGACAAAAATCATATTAACTTAACAAGATCTGGTTTTTATTCAAAATCTTTATGCGTAGAACATTGCGTTCAGAGAATTACGCTGCAAAAATGTCGTTGTTTGTCAAGCGGATATCGATTTACCAGCGAACAGCTAAAGAAAGCCAATGAAACCATTTGCGGAAATGTAACAAAAAGTAATTTTCAACCGGTTAATAATAATGAAACACCGCAATTCATATCTCAACTGATATGTAGCGAATCAATTAAAGTTGATGATCTTTGCGCAAGCAAGTGTTTGGATTCCTGTCAAGAAATTTCCTATCACTCACCTGGTCAGACAGCTCCATGGCCTGAAGAATCTCAACAGTTAGCTTTCTACAAGCGTTACATTTATAATTCTCTTTACCCCAATATTGACAAATTCGATAAATACAAGGAACTTCAAGCCAGTTTTGTTGGTGGTTTAAAAAACGACTCGCAAATTATTCGTGAGCTAAAAAGTTTAGATCTAATCCGTGAAAATTTTGTGCAGCTAAACTTCATATTCGAAAACGATTACATCTTACACTACAACGACGTGGAAGCAATGAGTCTGACGTTGTTCATCTCATCGTTTGGTGGAACGTTGAGTCTCTGGATGGGCATAACAGCCATGACCTTCATCGAAATCATTGAATTCATTTACTTGCAGGTTGTTTCAATTTTTCTCGAGAAAAAAGTAGAAAACAATTCTGGAAAAGATGGAGAAGTAATCGAGAAAGATGAAGAATGAAGACGTACATTTTTTTAATATTTTGATGATAATTGAATGAAACTATTACATTAATTTTATGTTGTCTTGCTAAATGTTAGTGAACACAAAAAGCATCAATCACATTATAAATTGGTCTAATTTTAGTTTTAAATTAAATTTTTAATTAATTAATTTAGTTGTGTAATCAGAAAAGTTGAAACATGTTAAACAACTGTTTTTTTTAATAAATATTCATTCAATGTATGGTCAACGTGTTGTGTACAATTATTCCAAGTAAAATATAATGATTTCAAATCGTTTAAATCTAACACTGGATACAGATCGTATGTTATATAATAATTAAAATACACATAAATGATACACAGTTAGATGGATACATGGTACGGACTACAGAACATCAATAACTGAATACATATTGGAGCATCACCATTTTAATTGTGTTCGCTTTAGCATAAGACAAACCGTACATTTAATTTTTTGTTCATTATTTACAAATTGTTACACATGTTAACCGTTATTGTTGGTTCTTGTTTAGATCGTTAGAGGAGTTAGTTTTTGATTGATGATTTTATGTGCAAGATAGTAATAATGAGAAAAAATTATGAGTGTCTATGATTCTGAGAATAATAATTACATTATTAGCTGTATTGATATTACCCATTATAGTTGTTATCAGATATGTGATTAAAATGAGTATATATTATTTTATCTTTTTTAAAGGTTAAAGGTCAATCTCTCTTGTGCATCTGCTTCAGAGGTTTTAACGACAAACATGCACAACGTATATGAACACGCATGAAAACCATACATCACACACACGTTGCATATGATAGGCGGGGATCTCTTTGTATTCAAACCATTCAAACCAAGTCATTGCAATAGCACGACCAGGCGTCTCTAACCCTTACGCTAATATATTTTTAAATTTTATATTAATATGAATATAATAATAGTAATATAAATACTATTACATTTATTATAAATAATACTACATTACATGTTTCTACAGCTACTATTCCGCCACTTTTATTTCTTCCTGCTTTCTGTTATTAAACTACTAGGTAAAATAATATATATATATATATATATATATATATATATATATATATATATATATATATGTGTGTGTGTGTGTGTGTGTGTGTGTGTGTGTGTGTGTGTGTGTGTGTGTGTGTGTATGTGTTGGTAATAGACCATAATTTTTACAATATTCTATAAGTTCTACCGAATTCTATAAATTCTACACATTCGGTAGAATTTATAGAATATTGTAAAAATTATGGTCTATTACCAAACATTCGGTAGAATTTATAAAATATTGTAAATATATATATATATATATGTATATATATATATATACAATATTATTTTATGTATATATTACTATGTGGAAAAAATTTAAAAAAAAAACATAATGTCATTTTTTTAAAAATGTTTAATAAACGAGTTAATTATTTATTTCTTGACAGTTTATTAAAAATCGGTTTATGATGAGTATAAGTGAGATTTATAAAACAAGATGAGATGCCCAACTAATATGTGTTGTCGATATGAAAGAATGTAGATAAGGGCAGATTTAAATT
Source organism: Helobdella robusta (assembly GCF_000326865.2). Taxonomy (NCBI): domain Eukaryota; kingdom Metazoa; phylum Annelida; class Clitellata; order Rhynchobdellida; family Glossiphoniidae; genus Helobdella; species Helobdella robusta. The sequence goes on from NW_008704501.1 coordinate 6,712,577, forward strand.
TATGTTGATCTATGTACATAATGAACTCACAATCAGGTTTTTAACAGTAATAAACAAACAAACATTTAGCACAATGAATGAATGTTTGTGTTCAATGAGCATATTTTGAATAAACGTATCGAAAATTCATTGCTAATTTTAGGCCGAAATGTATCAAACGATATTTTCATACAGTTTGTTTTTAATTATTTTCGCCAACCTGTTCTCAATAGCCCATGCAGCAATCAACTTGAAAGAATCTTACATAGGATGCTATCTAAACATCAGCTCAACGAAAACTGTTGCATCAGTTGGCTCAGTGAATGAATGTTCACTGGAGTGCACAGATGAAATTAACAATATGATCGCTTTGAAGAGTGGAAAAGAATGCAACTGTATTGGAAGGTTAGATTCGGCAGTGGCTTCATCCCAGTGTAATGTTCTTTGCGCCAATAGAGATGCTTGTGGTGGAAGGGACTCATATTCCGTTTATAAAAGCAAGCCACGAAAGACGCACGATGACTACGCCAGTTTTGAAACACGTCAGACAGATGTCATTTTGATGACATTACCAAACACTTACACATTTGAAATGTGCGCACATTTCTGTTTTGAGACAAATTGTACGTTTTTTCAGGAAATTGACACGTCGAACAAATGCGGTTGCTTTCAAGAACATGGTACAGGAAGTAGCTACTTCACAAAATTAATTTGCGATACCTGCTCAAGTGACGGATCGAAAGTTTGCAAATGTTATCATCAAGGTCATGAGGAAAAAATAACCATATTTGCAACACGCTTCCAATACGACTTCCAACGAGGAGTATCGACTTATTCTCACTGCAGAAACAGAATCAAAGGAAATTACGAAATAACTGCAAACTGTCCTGATGGATGCGATCCGGGATGGAGAGGTGATTCATACAGAGAAAGAAATTGCTCATCAGATGGAGGAGATTGTCCCGTTTGGAATGGAATGTATTGAATCCATGATGAATGGTAATAAGTACGTTGAATGTGTCTGTCCCCCTGGTAAGGTCAGAAACAAATGGTACCAATGTGAGGTTTTCAGGAAAAATTTAGCCTTGCATAAACCTCTTTATCACAGTTCACACATTTACGAACACGAAAACCTAGTTTTGGGTGCTCATTACAAAATACATTTAACAGACAGCAACTATGACGGCTACCACGTATCCCACATATTTGATGCCATGCCAGCCTGGATGGCGGTCGACCTGCTTAGTTTATATTGCGTAGGATTCATCAGAGCATATAACAGAATAAATCAACTGACTGAAATGTTATTAAGAATGGGTAAATTTTTGTAAGGTTAAACGAAACGTTCGATGTGAGCAATAGAGAAGACATCAGAGACAAAGTCAACTTGTGCGGGTACGGACCAGAAAAACGATTCAAGCATATTGAAGTTAGTACAAATACAAAAATTGACCCAGGAAGAATGTGTGTCTCCAATCCCTGGAGAGTATGTTGCCTCCCTGCAAAGAACAATGGACGTAAACAATTTTCAGGGCAAAGCAAAGCAAAGCAGAGCAAATACATGCAAAGCACTGAACATTTCATAATACGAACTTCATTTTGACATCATTACCATTGAATTGGATTTTCAAAAGCAATTTAAAGCTGCTTTGTTAATAACATTTTTTGTCAAAGTAAAATCTAAAGTTAAAATTAATTTGATACATAGTAAGAAGAATACATGGTATAGACGTATATATAATCAATAGACAATCAATAACATATTTTAGACTACATTTTGGAGCATCGCTATTTTAACCCTGTTCGCTTTTGCTTAAGACCGACCGCACATTTGATTTTTTGTTCGTTATTTAAGGATTGTTACACAGGTTGGCTGTTTTTGTTGGTTCTTATTTATATCGTTAGAGTTGTTGCCCGCTTCATTCATTCTTTCGTTTATTTATTTATTCATTCATTCGTTTATTTTTTTAAATTTCTACATCTAGCTAACTATAATATTTATTACTATAATAATCATTATTATTTAAAATAATAATTATATTTTAAATATTTAATATTTTAATGTTTTATTAATTAAAATCTCTATTCATTTCTCTAACTAATCAGAAAGCGGGATGTCTGATAGCGTCAACGAAATCAACAAAAACAACCTCAAACACCATTCTGATTATCCACCTGAATCAGTGCTCAACGCATTATTTGTCAAAAGTGCTGACCTCCCTGTGTCAAAACCTGTGGAAGTTTGCGGTTATGATTTCAACGAGGGCCTGAATTATTCTAAACTTTTTTCTAGTTTTGCCACCACCGGGTTTCAGGCCACTAATTTTGCTTTGGGTGTGAATGAAATAAATAAAATGGCTAGTATAATTACAATTCATTCAATCAGTGTTACTAATTAAAACCACTAATTTAATTTATTATACTGTGTATGTAATTTTTTTAATTTAGTTTTTAAGGTTTTTAAAGCGTACACTGATATTTTTTCCAAATTCATCAGCTAGACAAAAAAATGGAGCCAATCCCCATAGATGAGCAATGTGAAATTAATTTGGATCCCTGTGGTCGAGCGCCAACTTCATGCACTATATTTCTTGGATACACATCGAATATGATATCCAGTGGTATTAGGGAAACAATTAGATTCCTAACTCAACATAATTTAGTAAGTTTTTTAGTTCATCTTTGGCTATGACATGTATTGTTTATGTTAATTTAATATATATATATATATATATTGTTTACCTTTTTTTCATAAATTTGTAAAAAGCATTTTATTTTCATCATTTGTTAAACAGGTTGATTGTATTGTGACAACAGCGGGTGGGGTGGAAGAAGATATCATAAAATGTTTTTCTCCCACTTATGTAGGTGACTTCCATTTTAAAGGTTCCATGCTCAGAGACATGGGCATCAACCGGATTGGTAATCTTTTAGCACCAAATGACAACTACTGCAAATTTCAAGATTGGATTATGCCCATTTTAGATCAAATGCTTATTGAACAGAAGACAGAAGTTTGTTCTTATATTTACATTTCAATGATTAGTTTACTTTTTGTGTTGAATTTACTTTTAAATATATTTACTTTATATATTTTTAAAAACTTTCAGAACTTCAAGTGGACCCCTTCTAAAATTATATCGCGTCTCGGTAAGGAAATAAACGATAAATCATCTGTATGCTACTGGTGCTATAAGGTCTAGGCGTGTTTTAATAGCAATCTTAACTGCTTTACATAATTTAAATGGCATACTCATGCGTCAAGCACTTAATGATTTTTCAATTTATTTAATGATAATTAAATATTAACTAACACTAAATGATTTTTTTATTAATTTACTATCAGTTTCTTTTTTCTGACAGAACAATATTCCAGTTTACAGTCCTGCATTGACTGATGGCTCGCTGGGTGACATGCTTTACATGCATTCCTATCGAAACCCCGGCCTTGCAATTGATATCATAGAAGGCCAGCACTTTGATTTTTACTGAGTTTTTAAAATTTATGTTTCACATTTTTGTTGATGGTTTATGTTTTTCTAGTTGCCCAAAATAATATAATAATGGTTTCAATGGCTGATGTGAAGTTTATTATTTGTAACTAACCAGACCTCTGTATGCTGAACACTCGTGCTGTTCGTGCTCGATCTACCGGTGTCATAATTTTGGGAGGAGGTCTCATCAAGCACCACATCTGCAATGCCAACATGATGGTCAGTTTTGGTTTGTGCTATTCTATTTGAATCTCTCTTTCATTCAGGCGTTAAACACAATCGCACGCACGCACACACACATAGTTTGTTAGCAATTTCTTGATTTAATCTTACAAAAACAGAGAAATGGTGCAGATTTCTGTTTATATGTGAACACGGCCCAGGAGTTTGATGGATCAGATGCTGGAGCATCGCCTGATGAAGCCATCTCTTGGGGGAAAATTAAAAAAATTGCCCAACCTGTCAAAGTATCGTTGATTTATTTCCTGCTTTTAAAATAAATCAATAAATGGTTTTTTTTTTAAATTTTTTTAAACTATACGAGGTAGTTTCTGTTTGCATTTTTTGAGGTAAAACTTTAGTAACTTTTAAATGTTTCGTTTTGTATTATAAGTTACATTTATTTCGCGGATTTCATTCAGATACACGCAGAAGCAAGCCTCGTATTTCCGTTATTGGTGGCTGAAACATTTGCTAAGAGAATTGATAAGATGAGATCCACTGAAGTTTAATTTATCTTTACCAACTCATAATTTTTTGTAATAATATTTTTTTTTTCAATAATTCTCGTTTTATCAAAAATAATTTCTCTACCGTGTTTCTTCTTATTCAAGTTAATATTTCTAATCCACTTTTTGTAATGTTTATCGTATGAGGTAAGTTCATACATACTTGATAAATATTATAGCACACATACAAAAACCACATACATAATCACGTACGTGATGCTTTTGTTTTGACAAAAACAGACAAGAGGAACCTTGACATTTAAAATATTTTTAATTAAATTCCATACACACAAACACGCACACATACGTCCATGCTCACATACACAAGCGCATACATGATGTTTTTTATTTAGATAAAACACATTAAAGAAACCGACCTTGGCATTTAAAAAATTTTTAAATTAAACTAGTTGCAAAACCGATTTCGATTATGATTCTACCAAAACATCGCGTTACTGTTTATAAACTTTGCTCTTTATTCATCAACGTGCAATCTATTAGTAATAATAAATAAATAATAATTTTATAAAAAATATTAATAAGATTTAAATGGATAAAAACCCCAAAGATAATTATTATCATTGCATCGTTCAGCATCATGCCATACGTTCATAATATAATATAATTATGTAAACTTTTTCTGTGTTGTGCACTTTATGATCTTCAATCTAATCAAAAGCAGTGGTAGCAGCTGTACTAGTGGCAGCCGTAACAGCAGCAGTAGTGATGTTAATGGTAGTAGAGTAGTGGTAGTAGTATTTTCCTGTATTGTAGTAGTGTATGTTGGCAGGCTGTTGGTTGGTCGGTTGGCATGACAGCGTGTAAATTTACACGTTTTGTGAAAAGGGATTGTCTTGTTTTTTTTTAGAATTAGAGATACGTTAAGCTAAGCCAATGTAATTTTAAATTCATAAAACCAACAAACAAACTACAGAAAGTTAGTTGGCTGGAATAAGTTGAAATTTAAGACAATCTGCGTTATTTCATTTTAAAGAAAAGGTATAACTTCGTTCTTTTGTTTCGATGACATTTAAATTAAACAAATGCTACATTGTGGCTGGCATCACTCGCTTGAGAAAGTGATTTAAAGCAGCCTAGTTAAGCTATATGTTTTGATATAATAATATTCGGTAGAAGGCTTTAAATGCATTTTAATATTAGATTAGCGTTTTTTTGAGGTTACGGAGGTTGTATCGTAACCTATCAATATACTAACTGGCAGAAATGTGGGCAAGAAAATTCTTCTGTTTCCCGACTGCAGTTCATCCAGATTCTGGTCTCTGGTATAGATTTATGTATAGCAATATGTCAGTGGTGCGTCTCAAATGGCTGATGTAGAGTTGTTTTTTACGTTCGCCCACTCATTTATCAATACACATACATATATCCACATATATATATATATATCATACACAAAATCAAACACAACATTACACGCAATCAAACACAACATTACACACAAACACAGCACTACACACAGTCAAACACAACACCACACACAAACACAACATTACACACAATCAAGCACAACATTACACACAATCAAACACACAGCAAACATTACACACATTCAAACACAAAATTACACACAAACAACACATACATACACACACATGCATAACATTCATTTGTTTAGTGTTTGTTTTCTACTTCTACTTTTCTTCTCTACTGGACTGACACCAAGAGTAAGTTGAGTTTAATTGAAAGTAGGTAAGTTAGGGTTTAAGATGAGTTAATTAATCATAAGTAGGTGAGATTTGAGTTGAGCTAATTATTATAGGTAAGCTAGGGCTTAACCGTTAATTTATAGTAGGTAGGTGACTTCTATTCTTGCTACTTCTCATCTATTGATTGTTATGTGTTAGTTTTTGTTTCACATCATCATCACACACTAACAAAACAATCAAACACACAGCAAGCACAACATTACACACAGTTTGTTTATGATTTCCAATTCAAAATAATTCAACTTTTAATTCAGGTAGTATGCAAGCTGGCTACCTTTGACGACACCAAACCGAGCATGGTCAAGTTGTACCAACAACTAATATGATAGTAAACTTCAGTATTAAAATCCATTCTCAGTCACGTGATAATAGCGTTCATTGTATAATGACATATGGTACAACTGTTCTGATCTTACAATTACGTTTATAATGTTATTAATAATTAAGCAGTTAATATTGTTATTTAATTATTTAAGTATTTTTGTTCATACTGTAGTAAGCCACTGTATTTCACCGGACAAAAAGCGATTTCTATATTTATATTGACAAAAATAATTGTGATATAAATTTATTGGTTTATTTAAAGCATTTTATGTACAAAAAACTACTATAATACTCGGTAAGCCACTGCTTTAAGCCAACGTATGGTTTCAGTAACCAATTTCTATGAGCACTAGAATGTAAAATATTCCAAATTACCAAAAATAATTTAATATAATTAAATAAATTTACTGCATTGTTTTAAACATATCAAATCGAGTAAATATTTTATATACATACATATATGTAGAGTATATATGTTATATTCTGTATATATGATCATAAACACATGCAATTTGTAAGTAAGCCAACAATCCAAGCAAGTCAAATAGCCCGACCGTCTTTTCTATGGTAAACATTGCGAAAATAGAGAGGTGAAAAGTTATTTTAAATAGGGTCATTTCATTTTAGCTTCTAGCTAATAAATTCATAAGCTGTCATAATAATAAAGAATGGGAACCATCAAAGAACAACAAGAGGTACTACTGACTGATTCAAATTTAAAATTCATTTTTAGTTGGTTAGATCCATGTTAGTTCAATTGCCACACGAAACCATGCAACAGATAGATCTCTTTATTTATAATTTATATTTATAATATAATTTATAATAGAGATCGAATATACAAAAGAAGCTTATCTTTTCCTTTTTTTTAGACATTTTTATTTTTGATTTTATTTCAATTTCATCATTTCTTTCGAACTTTATCATTTATCAATTTATGTTATAATTTTTTATTGTTTTTTTTTTGTTCAATTAATTAACAATTAATTAACTTATCTCTCCATGTGTTGCCCTTCAAAAATAACAATTTGTTTTTAATTTGTTAATAAAGGAAGAATATGAAGTTATAAAATCCATATATGAAGGAGACACAAAATTCACAGAAGTCAATCCTACAACTTTTAGTTATAAGGTTATTTTTTTGAAAGTAAAACTTAATAATATTAAATTTTAAACTTTTAAAAAGCAATAACAATTTGAATTTGCTGTAATATCACCTATAATACGTAGTAATGTATATATTTTTTACTTCATTTAGTTTAGAGTAAAACTTTAATTTTGTATATCAATAAAAATTAGACACTTTCTTTTATAATGGTTATATTGAACTCATTTTCACATGAGTAATTTAATTAATATTTGTTTAATTATTTTATTACTGCTTTAGTTTGACAGTGAATCAAGTCAGAAATCATTCCTAGTAGAATTTCATTGGTTAGAAAATTATCCTGAAGTGCCTCCCGACATAAACCTTGAATTTTTCTGTAATAAATTTTTGTAAGTAAGTAACATCCTCTAACTAATTCTTTCAATCAATCAGTTTTGTCTCATTTTTTAAAAATTTTTTTATAGGTGTAAGAAAACTAAAAACAAGATCAAAGAATTTGTGCATGATCAAGTAAAAATCCACTCATTTATTTAATCAAAGTTTGAAAACTAAATAACTCATTTATATAAAGGCTGAACCTATGTTAAACTCTGCGATGTTGTACACAATTATAGAAGCAATCAAAGAGAAAGTTGATACACTTTTAGAAAAAAATGATCAAGATGCGTCTGATGATAATGAGGTAAAACTCAGCATTTTACAATTTTATCATTTTCAAGCAGGTCACAATTGCTTTGTAATTACAATTGCAGGTGTTAACATTAGATGAATTGAACATAGAAGGGGCAGTTGCAGACACATCAACAGCATCTTGTTCTGTCAGACAAAAAGAAAAGAAAGAAAAACTAACAAAAGCACAGAAGAGGAGACTTTTAAACAGACAGGACAAAGGAGAGCTGCCCAGGGGATGGAATTGGGTTGATATCATCAGTCATCTTTCATCAACTTCATCAAAAGACTCCTAGCATTTTTAATTAATGTTTTCAAGATATAGTTTTGTCAATAAAATAATACATCAGTTCTCATACTTTTTTATCCATAGTTTTGAAGTTTTGATGATACTAATATAACAAACAAATTTAGAAAAATCGCAAGTCATCTGCATCGTCATCATTTTCATTATCCTCATCATCATCATTGTCACTAATTTCAATAACTTCTGTTATATTAGGCTTTTCACGTTTCACTTTCACTTTTTCTCTGCTAATATCTTTTGAGTTATTCATCTCTGGGGCCATGGTACACGTAGTGGATTGATCACATATACTTTTTTGTTTCTCTGTGTCGTTGTCTGATTCCAAGTCCAGACCATGCCTCATTTTGATCATTTTGATCATATGATGCCTTAGAGCTACTTCAAAGTCCAGGCGATTGTCTACCTGAATTCGGTTTTAATATTAAATGTTAAAATAATGAAGGCCCACCCACCTTCTTTCAAACCAAACATTGTAATAACTATAAGATAACCTTCATCAAATCGAAACACGCCCTCCTGAAGCTGTCGTTTGTACTTCGTTTGATGATTTCTGATACGGAACTCAGCACCAAATTAACAGCGGGCTTCGCGTTCATTATCCTCTTCTCCCTCTGAATAAAATTGGAGATTTCAATTTTAATAGTTCCCAGATTTTTACCCTTTGTGATACGTAAAAGAATAAAATCAAATCGAATACAAACCCAGGACAATACTTTTGAACCCTCTGCAGTTTGTTTCGCAGATGCTGATGCCATTTTCAGCAGTTTGAAATTTGACGTCTGCTATATTCCATTAATTACAACGTGAACTTAAACATAAATTAACTTTTAAATACAATGCTAAATTTAAAAGTAAATTCGATAAACATCAATGTTTTGTTCTTTCACGGACGAATGTTAATTGGTTCCTACTCAATTTGATCAAATCCTGCAATGAGATGGCCGACCTTGAAAACCAAGAACAATCAAAGAAGGTCGACATCTTCAGAGATACGTTGCTCAGATATTTAGGCTAGTCAAACTTTATGTTAAGTTTGTGTTTTTGTAGTCATTTTTAATAACTGTCATTGGTTTTTGTCTTTTTTTTGCTTTGATTTGCAAGGTCATAATTACATAACTTTTTTTATTAACAAGGTTATTCGAATGAGGTTGGGGAATCATTTCGGGCATTGGTTCATGTTAACTGGGTGAGGTTTAGTTATGTTGTGGCTTCAACTTATGTGTGTGCTGATGCTGCCAGTAAGGGAAAAGAAGTCTATCAGGTGCTCATATTTAGATTTAATTATTTTAATGCTATTATTAATTTTTAATGGATCAATTATTTGTATTTATTATATAATTTATCATTTTAGTTGTGACAAGTTTGTAGTGTTTACAATTTTTTTCTTTTCAAATTATATTTAAACAAATTATGTAACTAAATATAAAATCTACAGAAGACCCAAGGTGAAGATGATCAAAAGAAGAAGACAGGTATTGTGGTAGGAGATGTGTTATTGTGGCAGGGTCTGGCCTCTGTCATCATACCTGGATTCACTATCAACCGAATTTGTTTTGCCAGCAACAAAGTTTTATACAAACTAACAAAACTGCCTCCTATGACAAGAAAGTGGACAGTGACTGCTATTGGCTTGGGCTCAATTCCTTTCATAATCCATCCTATTGACAAATTTGTCGACTACCTTCTTGATAATACACTCAGAAAGTACACGAAAAGTGTTGAGGAATGATTATCTTCACTTCCCAATCATTATTTTAGCAATTTTTTTGGATCTTTTTTGGTCTTCTCAATCATGGTTCATTTTTTGACCCTTTTTTTAAAATTTTGTTTGAATTTTTTGCAAATTTATTTCTTTTTTCCAGAAATTCAGAATCATTTTTTTTGTTTCCAGTGAATTTTCATAATATTATTTTGCTACATAATTCTTTTCTTACCACCATAATCATCAGTATTTCATCATTAGCCATTTCATTTTGCCCAAGACAATTTATTTTTAACGTCAAATATCCAAAAATATTTCTAATAAATGAAACAAAATAAATGCTGTTGAATCATGGATACAACTTTTTCAGGTACATACCAAACTCATTTCATTTCATTTTTGTGCCTTCATAATATACGTCTTTTACACATTCATTTGTATCTATAGTTGGTTTTTTTATGTAATAATTGTTTGAAATAGCATAGCGAACGTTTATTATTTTACTAGAATTTAAATTTATTTATAAGCGTTTAATAGTCATTTTTAATGGTTGGTACCCTATCGTGTTTTATTTTTTAAAAAATATATACTTTAATTTTTTACTATCACAATTTTTCAGTGTTATTTTATCTTAATTTTGATAGAATGACTTCGATTTCAAAAAAGTGATCTGATCAGGCAAAATGATTTTATTGAATTTTATTAGGAATGCATTTCTTTACGTACGAACATACAAACACAAACATACGGACGTACGCACATACATACATTAAAAAATAATCAATTTACAATTGAAAACAAATGAAAACATCACATAAGCAAACATAAAAACACTGGCTCAATGAGTGTTTTGACAAAATATAGAATCGTTTTAATTCATTCAATTACATTTCACAAGAATTTATATAAATTCACACATACACATAATGCATATATATATATATATATATATATATATATATATATACACAACACACACACATGAATATATATATATATAATATATATAATTCAGCATAATAATTAAACGGTGAAATAGCATTAAGTTAAATATTTTTATAGTTATTTATTTACAGACATTTTCATTAAATGCTAAACCTTAGCGGTATATATTCGAAATACGTATGAGCAAATTTTAGAAACCAACAAATGTTTACTAGGAAAAAAAATTAAACTTACGGTAAATTATATAAACATTTAATGTAATAATAACAGTTATAATTATTGTTATAATTATTGATATAATATAAATGATAATTAATTTAAAAATAATTAAATTTAAGTACACGTAAATACGGAGTAGTTGTAACGTTCAAGCCTTCATACAAAAGTGACAACATCTATTTTAGTAAGTTTATTTAAACTAATTTGACTGACGAACAATCAACCAATCAATCAATCATTTAATCAATCAATCAATTAATTAGTCGGTCAATCAACCAACCAATCAATGCAGTGCAATCAGTCAATACAATTAACCGACCAATCAACCTTAGTCCGTCAAACAATTGTTCATCAAACCATTCAACAAATGTATGTATGAATGAATGAATTAATGAATGAATGAATAAACGAATGAATGGATAGATCGACTAATATAATGTAATATATAACTAATATAATATCAACCCATCGATTAATCAATCGACACAATCAATCGACCAATCAGTCAACACAACACAATCAATCGACCAATCAGTCAACACAACACAATCAATCGACCAATCAGGAAAGCGTATGCGACTGTTCAACAGAGAAGTATGGAGTAGCATCTTTCACTAGCATTGTGTGGCATACGTCACATACCTTGGTTGGAATGAAAAAAATGAATGAATGAACGAATGAATGAATGAAAGAACGAGAATAAATGAATTAATTTTTTTATGAATGAACGAATAATTAAATGAAAGCGAGTAGGAATCAAGCAACAAATAAACGAATTGAACAAACGAAAGAAAGAATGAATGAATGAATGAATGAATGAATGATTGATTGAATGAATGAATGCATGAATTAATGAATGAAGAAATTAGTAAAAAACCTTATTAGGCCTCATGTTAGGACCGCTGTTGACAGTTTTAGAGAGGCACTCGACGCAAAATATCTGACCACAGTGCTTGCAATGGATCTGAATGTGAATGAGTGGATGGATGGGTTGGTGGATTGATTGATGTATGAATGAATGAATGAATGTGTGTTTGGTTGGTTGGTTGGTTGAATATGTAAATGAATGAATAAATGAATGAATGGCTGAGTTGGAAAGTAAACAGAAGAATGAATGAATGGATAGAAATATAGATGGATTTATGAATACTTGGATAGAAAGATGTTTAGACAAATGAGTGAATGCATGAATGAATGGTAAAATGGTTAGACCGAAAGATGCATTGATGAATGAATGGACGAATGAATGAAAGGACGGACTGTTGAGCTAACAAAGAAACAAAAAATGAACAAACTTTTTTCTTATTATGACCGTTGAAGTGAACTTTGCAGTTGCTGCACTCAATGACGTCATCTTCATGTTGCCATCTCACTTCCGTTTCCGCCGCTCTTATCTTTTCCAGCTGAATCTGTGGTGGTGATGATGATTGCAGTGGTGATGATAATGATGATGATGATGATAATGATGGCGATGATGTCGACAAATTAATTTAAAAAAAATAAACCCAATGTTTCAGCATAGTCAAGTATAACCAACACTGACAGAACATGATCATCACAATATTCATCACCATCGTCATCACCTGCAACGTTTGTGACAGTTTGACGAAATCCCTCTGGACATCTTCACTGTTGTCGAGATCGACTTGCAGCGAGTGGATCTTACCTTTCAACTCTTGTATGTACTTGTCATTTTTGGCCTGGTTTTTATCAACAGAGATAACATAAGCAAAGAGACACCATAGACATACACAACAAACTACACCCACCACGACCACATCATGACCACCTTCACAGATGTCAGCTGTTTAACTTCGAACTGTAGGTTCTCGATTGTCTTGGCATTCTTGACGATCAGATCCTCTGCCACAGCCTTCAATTTCTCCTCCTCCTTCCTCTTCACTCTCTCACTCTCTAATTCGGATGAGAGTTGGCGGTGAGCGTCTGTGAATAAATTATTATAATGAGTAAGTATAATGTAGGTAATTAACAATTGATGACAAACAAATTGGCCGAAAGATATTAAGCGAAACAAGCAGCCAACCAACTCACTCATCCACTCACTCATCCACTCACTCATTCACTCACTCAATTCACTCACTCACTCTCTCAATCAATCACCCAATCACTCATTCAATCAATCGATCAATTATTCATCCAACCGACCAACTAATCAACCGATCAGATAACAACTCACCAACTTGACTTTGCAGCTGACTCAACTCTTGCGTCAATGTCTCCTCCATATTGTTTCTTTCTTGTTGCTCGGCTTCCAGCCTAGACTTCAGGAACGAAATCTCGCTCCTGAGCACCTCTGTGTTGTGCTCCAGCGTCACTTTGCACGTGATGAGATCTTCCCTGTACCTCAAGAGTAGCAAGTGCATCTCCTAGATTGTGGTCGGTTGTTTGTTTGTTTGTCGTGGGTGTTTTTGTTGGTCGTTTGTTGGTGTTGTTGTTTGTTTGTTTGTTTGTTGGTGTTGTTATCTGGCTGTGGTTTGTAGTTTCGCGTTGTTTGGTTGTTTGTTTAGTGCAGGTGCTGCTTTGCTGTTTGTTTCTTCTTTAGTGTAGTGGTCTGGCAATGTTGCCAAAAAGATAAACAATGCCGATAACAACAAAGGTAGCATCATCACAACATCAACAACAACAGCAATAACATCAGCAACAGCAAAAACAACAGCAACATCAGTAGCAACAACAACAACAAACTTCGAGATTATTAGGAAAGTTAATAAACTCCTCTTGCATTTCTTGAGCCTTTTTTGTGTGCTTGTCCAACAGACTGTCATTCTCATTCTGCAGTCTCGTCAACTGTTCAATTTTACATCCATTACAAATTATGATCATAATTTAATAATATTAATCATAATTATTATATAATTACAAATTATATTTTTAAATTATAATTATATTATATAAATTATTATTATATATATATATATTATATAACATCATAGCAAAAATTAGAGTAATAATGATAAAAACAACAAGATTAACAACTACGATGATGATGATAGCAATAATAATAATAATAACAATAATATATAACAACAAAAACAATAATATTAATAATTATTATTATAAGGCATGGAATACCTCTCTTTGAATTTGTTCTCTATCATGAACAAGATTTTTCTGAATGAAAAATAATAATACGAAATAATTTAATAATAATTTTATTATTATTATTTATTATTATTATAATTATTATTAATCATAATAACCAAGCAGTCGTAGAGTTCCATTTTGTTCCTTTCGAAATTGTCTTTGAAAGACTTGAGGAAATTCTCTGACTCATGTAGCTTGTTTCTCAGTGTGTTCATCTGTCAGGTAAGGAAGATTGCACATGTACAAACATAAAAATACAAATATATATATATGTACACATAGACATACGCCTACATATAGACACGCAAACAGACGTACACACACACACATACACACACACACACGCGCGATTGTGTACTTCGATAATTTCAACAACAGTTCTCAAGCTATTCTGTATTTTACAAATATATACAGAAACATACAAACACGCACACATACACACACACACATACACACACACACATATATACACACATACACACGCACACAAACCTGTACTTCGGAATTTTCAACGACAGTTCTCAAACTATCTTCTAACTCTTTGATGTAACCTCCCTGTTTATTAAGCGATAGCCTCTCCACATCCAGGTGTTTAATTAACGTTTTCACCTGACCGCTCAATTTTTTCTCAGATTCCTGCGACGATTTTAGTTTATCTTGCAATGTCGAACAGTTTAAGCAAGGCTTTGTATGTCTGTCTCGGGCTGCTTTTACCTGTACGTTTACGCGTGTGTGTAAGTGCGTGTGTGTGTGTGTGCGTTAGCCTGTATGTGTGTATGTGTGTGTGTGTGTGTGTGTGTAAACAATATACAGACTTCAATTTGTAGTTTCTGCCACTCCAGGTCGCTAACAACTCTACTGCTACTGTTTTGATGGTTGCCTGTATGTTTAATAATAATGTAATGACTGAAAGTCTCTCTCTCACTCTCCTCTCTCTCTTTCTCTCGCTCGCTCGCTCTTTCTCCTCTCCCTAATTCTTGTGGGTTTGTAAAATTTGTTGCGGGTTGGACGAAGTAAAAAAGGTATATATGACAAATTGTATACAAAATATAAATGCTGTATAACTTTTAAAAATGCAACCAAATATGCCTGTGCTAGGCATATATATGTATACATACAATTTAATAAAATTAATTAATTAATTAATCCACTCATTCATTCATTTATTCACTCACTCACTAACTCATTCATTCATACGTTTGAACAGCATGCCAAAATCACGACCCCACATAAAACCAACTACCTGCATGAGAATGTTGTTGTTGCTGTTGTTTGGAATGAGCAGCAACGTCATCAGTGACGTCATTATTCGGAACGACAATGACGTCATAGCCGTTATTTACTCCTGATGAGGATTGCAGCGACGGCGAAGATGATGACGGCGTGGAGGACTGACTAGGTATGACTGTGTTTAGATCGTCAGCGAAGACATCTTCGTGATTGCTGGAGTATGCGTGCTTTCGTGGCTGTTGCTGTTGGTGTTCCTTTGAGGTCGAGGTCACGATAGGTGACCTTGGAGGAAGTTGAAGGTCGTTCAACATTGATTCTTGTTTGTTTCCTGGAAAAAAAATTAGTATAAGCAGCTATGACAGCAATAAATACATCAGCGTCATAACAGTAACGCAACAATGACGTCAAATACCAAACAACAATAATAACAACAACAGCAATTATAATAATAACAATGATAATAATAATAATAATAGCAACGTACTGGAAGAGTGCACGAGCTCTTCTCTAATTCTCAGCTGCCTCAAATGCTCAACCCTCTGCTCCACCTTTATTCTATTCGTGTCTTTGGCTTTTAGGTCTTTGTCAAGAAATTAGACAAAGATTAAATTATTGAATTGAATTGAATAAAAAAATAAATAAATAAAAATTAAAGTAAACAAATAATCAACAAACAAACAGACAGACAGTAAGACGCACAGACAGAGAAACAGAAAAACACCGT
The DNA here is from genome assembly GCF_000326865.2 of Helobdella robusta. Lineage (NCBI taxonomy): Eukaryota > Metazoa > Annelida > Clitellata > Rhynchobdellida > Glossiphoniidae > Helobdella > Helobdella robusta. Next base: position 6,728,838 of record NW_008704501.1, read on the forward strand.
TGACCAACCATCTCTCTCTTGGTTCATCAGTTAGTAAAGATTCAAACATTTTCACATTCATAAAACAAATAACTGACACAGACAGATGGATAAAGACAAAGAGACGGCACTTCAAACAGATAAACGGACACATATACAAACAGACGTGAAGAAACACAGACCAACAGACAGACAGAAGGACAGACAGACAGGCAGAAACGGAAGGACAGACAGACAGACAAACCCACCTTCAACCATCTCTCGCTGCTCGTCGGTTAGTACAGACTCCAGCCTCTGGACGTTCATGTTCAGTAACTTCTGCACTTCAATGAAATGCTCGCTGGAGAGGTGGAGGTACTTTTTAAGTTGATCATTCTGCTCTCTCAATGACAGCACCTCTTTCTCCACTGGATGTATGGATGGATGGATGGATGGATTGATAAATGGATGGATGAATTGATTGATGGATGGATGGATGGATTGATGGATGGACAAAAGAATAGATAGATGAATGGATGGATAATTTATGAATAAATCAATCAATCAAAAAAAAATAAATAAACAACTGAATAGATTAGCAAATAAATAAATAAATGTAAAATCTGACAGGTTAATGAATGAATGAATGAACAAACAAATGAATGAATGAATGAATAAATGAATGAATGAATGAATGAACGAAACAGCTAACCAGTCTCAAGTTGTTCTTTGATTCTATCGTAATCAGCTTTGAGGACATCTTTCTGAATGTTCAGGACGGTGACGTACATCTCCAGGTCTGTACGCGATCCACGCTCTGAATGCACATTCTTCTTTAATTCAACAACCTGCGTGTGTGTATGTGTGTGTGTTTACTCAGTAAGTTGTGTATGTGTGTATATTTGAAAATGTGTGTGTGTGTGTTTTAGTGGGTAAGTTGTGTATGTGCATGTGTGTGTGAGTGTGTGGGGAGGGAGGGTATCGTGTTTATGAGTTTATATTGTGTGTGTGCGCGCGCGCGTGTAGTGTGATGTATACCAATGACTAAAAAAAACCTCATTTTTTGCACTTTCCTCATCACTACCACCACCGCCACCACCACAAGCATCTGGCGTAGAAGCATCAGTGGTTGTTGTGCTCTTGATGATGATGATGATAATGATGATGGTGATATGATCATAGTGACGATGAAAATGACGGAAAATATTTTATAAACATAATACAACAAGCCACCAAGAAGTATTTCAAACGAAGTCCAAATAACTTGATTTAAATGAAATATAAACAAAAATTAAAGAGAAAATAAAGAAAATTTATGAAAGAAGCATTGAGTTTGTTATTCTTTGAAGCAAAATAAATAAAGCTAAGATAAACTATTGAGCTCTTATCAAATGAGAATGTTAACCAAATGAAATGAATGATTTTATATTTTGCATTCGTCATCATAGCAAATATAACTAACAAAAATATATGTTATAAAATAAATCTTATGGTTAATGATAAAAAAACATTTCAAAATAAGATTCAAGCCAACCAACCATTCAATCATTCAACTATTCAATCAGTCAGTCAGTTGGTAGGTCGGTCAGTCCACCAACAAACCAACAAACCAACCAACCAACCAACCAACCAACCAACCAACCAACCAACCAACCAACCAACCAACCAACCAACCAACCAACCAACCAACCAACCAACCAACCAACCAACCAACCAACCAACCAACCAACCAACCAACCAACCAACCAACCAACCAACCAACCAACCAACCAACCAACCAACCAATCAGCCAACCACCTGCGACAAATAACGATCGAGTTGCTCCGTTTTTTCTTGCAGTTGTTTCTTCAAACTGTTGATCTCGTCTTCCAACGGCGTCACCACTGATTTCAACATTTCCACATCCTCTTGGGCCTTTACGTTGTCGTTATTTTTATTGTTCTTTTCGTTATTATCATCATTCAATCAATCAATCAATCTTCGTTTAGCATCCAGAGACCCAGTTCCCCGAGGTAGGACGTTATTATTATCATCATTATAAACATGTATTAGATTACTTTTGCTATTGTTCTTGTTGAACAAATAAAAACATTTAATTGAATTTTGAGTACCAAAGTAAAACAATCATATAAAAAACAAATTCCAACCTTCTTCATGCTGTTCTCTAAGTTCTCAGGTTCTTCTTCTTTCTTTGCAGAAGTAATTTTCTTCTGAAATGTCTTTGCTATCGTTGATAACGGGCCTTCACTACTGTGTATGAGTGTGGATGTGTATGTGTTTGGATGTGAGTGTGTGTGGATGTGTGTGTGGATGTGTGTATGTGCGAATATGCATGTCTGTGTGCTGTACATATTGAACTGTTTATACGTAAATACATTCATCAAGGTCATCATCAACAACACCAACTTAACAATCATCAACAACATCAAAAATATCGTTATCATCATCATCGTTATCATCATCATCATTCTCATTATTATTATCATCATCATCATCATCATCATTATTATCATCATCATCATCACCGTCACAGATCCAACTAATTAACTAATTATTCAGCACTCTGTAGTGCATCTAATTAGAGGGAACACCACTTGGAAGAAAACAAAAACAACAACAAAATAATAATAACAATAATTATTAATATTATTATATTATAATTATTATTATTCTAATGAAATATTTTATGACGGCATCATCACTAACATTTCATGACTTAATTTCATTTTTAGTTCTTTGAGTTCCTGTTGGATTTTGTCATTATTTTTTATCCACTCCAGCTTCTCTTCCTCGAACTTCATCGTAGCATTCTGTCTAGCCTGCTCGATCGATTCTACAGAAATAAGAACAATAATAACGACAATTAGAATTATGTAAGAAATAATAATAGATAATTATACCTAACCAATCTTATCTATATACAGGCTGATAAAATAATGAACAAACAAGACATAGATAATGAATTAAATAAAATTAAAGTCAGAAAACATAGAAAAGAAAGTATTTTCACAATTAGAAAACAAATAGCATAGATAAACCTTTTAAAATATGCTGAAATGATGCAGATTCTTCGTGAAATTTTTGTCGCATTCGAGTGATTTCATCATCTTTGTTCACTTCAGCTATGGTCATTTCACTTTTCATCTCATCAATTTTCTCTTTCAACATTTTGATCTCACATTCCAAATCTTCATTTTTTTTTTCAAGTGAGGAGTTTGATTCTTTGATGAGGTTTAATTCATCTAGGATAATGGCATAATGTTAAAGTGATGTGTGTGTGTGCGTGTGCGACTACATGTGTGTTATGAAAACAATACAATGAGAATCACTATAAAAAAAATGTCATAAAGTCTTCTTTTTGCTTGAAAAGATCCATAAATTTTGAGTGTGTGTGTGTATGTATTATGCAAATGAACATAATGAGAATCACAAATAAAACATACATGACCTTCTTTTTGTTTGAAAAGATCCATAAATTTGGCTCTTTGCTTGCCAAATTCTATTTCACTTTGTTCTTTCTCACGCATCAGAGTCTCTTCCCTCTCCTTTAAACTCTGTATGTCTGTTCTCATTAAAATAAATAATAAAATTATAAATAAATTATACATGATGAAATTAAAATTGAATAACAAAAATTTTCATTTTTAAATTAAAAAATAATTTAAAAATTAAACTAAATTAAAGTTTAAACAAATTTAATTTAATTTTCAATCAAACAAACCCATCGAAATCTCATTTTCCAACATTTCCAAATTATATCCAAAATTTGAAACTTCAAATCTGAAGACTTATTTATTAAAATAAAATGAAAAGTTACGGAAAAGAGCGGACATCTAATTATTAAAAGTACACACACGGACTGCTTACAATATTTTCTTACGCTGAAATTAGCTTGATGTTGGGCAATCATAAGTGATTTTATTGGATTAGTCTATATATATGTCTCGTGGTCTCGTCTATATACAGGTCCAGTCTCGTACACAACCTGTGATAGGTCTTGCGGGCCAGATTTGCGCAAAATGTTGATTTATTAAATTTCAAATCCTTCACTCATCAATTTTTAATGTTTTATGCATGCATCAATTCAGTGAAAATAATACAATGAATTGTAATATTTTACATGTTTGGCTGCTCTCTTTCACTCTGATTATTTTAAAAACTCATTCTATAGAACAGTTATTTCTATATAAAAATCACTTGCTTTCAAACACACTCGTTCATACATCCACTTATCACTAGCAGGTCTGTCCTCTATAAAAATGTGGCTGTTTGAAATTTGAACGCATTGTTATAAAATGTTAAAATGATTTCTTTCGTACTATTTCAATTTATAGCCGTTAGCGGTTTGGTAAATTTACCAAAACTCTGCTTAGGTTACTTATTTTAAATTACCTACCATTAATACTATAATAATTACTATTTCAAATTATACAAATCTGTTATGTTGTATGCACTAAATTTATATGAAATTTTTAAATGATGATAAGAATGAATGATAAAAATTATATGAATGTGTATTCACACGCATAAAAATACATTTGTTAATTCAGGAGCCACTCCAACTGAACAACTACCATTATACATTACTAGCAAAGATAATTTGACAGAACTTTTCATTGATGGCGTGAAGATAGCTCTGTTACCATACAACAGACCTTGGCAGACACCATTTTTTCAGTACTTGAAACCTCTTTCGCGTTTAATCGCATTGAGAGCAGCTTCAACGACTGACCTCAAGTGCCATGGAGTCCTTGCTTCTATTTCAAATTACTTCATCACGTCGCCGACCAGCTGCAAATGTGCCCAGAGTGGTGGACCCAATTCGGCTGAATTGGGTTTCGATGATTCAAAGTGGGAGGCGGCTGCTGTAACTGGAAAGAACAATGGAAATGTCTCAAATTGCCCCGTTATGGGGCACATAACAAATATTAGTGCTAACGCCGATTGGCTGTGGACTAAAGGTGGCTCACTGGCCATTACCTACTGTCGTTGCTACCTGCGTTAGTTGTACATTTACATGTCAAAAAATATTTATAATTATACATTTAGGATCGGATATGTAGGCCGCATGCACCTACCTCACATGTTTGTTACCAACCAACTGAAACACTTCGTAATTTCGATCTTTATTTCGAAGTTTTATTTTAAATTTTGTTCTGCTTCGCGTTTTCCGCTTTTTATATTTAGGATTGATACATAATTTCGGTTTTCGGTTATTTTAGTGAGTTATTTTTAAAATTACTATCTAAAAAGCACTTTGCGACAAGGCGAACAATCCGTGTTTCAACAACGGAACATGTCTGCCAAACGATAAGAACAAAATTTGCAACTGTCTGAAAGATTTCGAAGGAACTAGGTGTCAATTTGGTTAGTTTTTTGGTTTGTTTAATCTTTAATAATTAATTAAATTTATCAGCCATTGCAATTATTATATTACGGATTGCATTGTCATTATTAGTATTATTAGCAGCGTCTCAATTCTTTTAAAATTTTAAATAAAAATTTGTTAAAAATTAAATGTATATTTCTGCTTTCTAATCTGCTACTAATTCTGAAACTCTTCTCCTAACGACCTCTAACCAATCACATTTCACTTATTAATCCACCGCCCAATCAAGTGACGGTCAAAAGGGTGTTCAAGTCAAATTTCACTCCTGATGAGTTAGATTGATTATTGATAGATTGATCAAAATCAGAATTTATAAAACTATAATTTTGAATGAATAATTAATAATATAAAAAATTATTAATAGTTTCATGTGCAAAAGAGAATCCATGTGCAAATAATGGAACTTGTGTGATTAAAGATGACAAAAAGGAATGTGTCTGTAAGGCCAACTTTGTGGGAAAATACTGCAACATAAGTAAGTAATTTTGTCTTTTTTAAAATTGCAATCTAGCAAAAGTTAGGCATTCTACTTATTCAAAGTTCAAATTATTCCGAAGTAAATTGTCTCATATTAAGTAAGGTTATTGATATCACTGATTCGCTCCTTTCACTACTAGCTGGTACTTTTATCTTATCTTAAAGCTTGAGTAGTTTTTCCTGATATGAATTCATACACAAAATTGAACTATTAATTGTACATTTAATATGACGTCATGCTTTTTCTAAGTCTATCTTTTGATTAGACTGAAGAGATTTAATATTACTAGGGCCTGATTTTAACCTTTCAAAATTCAAATAAATGACACGTCCATCCATTATCAATTTAATTCAGCGTCATGTGCCTCTGCCAATCCGTGTAGAAATAATGGAACCTGCAACACAAATGATTTCAACAAGTATTGCACCTGTCAACCTGGCTTTACTGGACAATTTTGTGAAAATGGTATTAAATATTCATTTTGTTTAAAATGGATAAATTAATATTTTAATGATTTTCTGTAAAAAGTAAATATATATATAAATGAAATATTTATTTGTTGGCTAGACATAAGGAATCCATGCACGAAACAACCCTGCAAAAATGATGCTATATGCATACCAGCACCACCTATCAACAACACTTTCACAGGGGTATACAAATGCAAATGCCAGTTTGGATACACTGGAAAACATTGTGAAACATACAGTTAGTTGGAAATGAGATAACAAAATTTTCATTTTGGCATGAATTGTGTGCCTCATTCTTTTCAGTGCCCAGTTTGGATTTGAAAATAACGGCCATGAACAGTTTGCGTGCTGTTTACATAGATGGTGTGAGGATATACAATTTAACAAATGAAGATGTTTGGGACAAGCCCACCTCACTGACGATCCCTAACTACAGTCGATTAGTGGCTGTTATGGCTGACAACATTGACAGTGCATGTGCTGGGATACTGGCCTCTTCAAACTACGATTATTTTTACTCATCAACAGAATGGAGATGTTCAAATAATGCCAAGTTTGTTGATGAAAATGAAAATATTTCGTTCACTTATAAACTTGCTCTATAGAAGTAATGAATGCTAATTCAATAGATTTTTATCATGGTTTACAAAAATCAACTTTTTTTATATCTATCAGATTGGGATGGGCATCTTGGGAATTTAAGGATTCAAACTGGACAAGGGCCGTTACACGGGGCATTAACAGTGGGACTGGGATGGATTGTTCGAAAGGGATTGTGAAGGAGATCAGCTCTCAAGCCCACTGGATATGGACGAATAGCAGGGAGCATGATATGGTTGTCTACTGCAGGGGCTATTTTGGTGGGTTTCAAAAAACTGATTTAAGTTTTTTGCAGTTTCTATTTCAAAAGTGATGATGAAAATGACGTGGATGATGATGGAAGTTATGAAGATGACGGGAAGTGATGATAAAGATGATGGGTATGATGAAGACGATAAAGACATAAATGTTGAATGTGAAAGGAGTGTTTTTCAAAATAAATGTTTATAAATTGATTGAGATGTTGAATAATGAGGATAGCACTCACTTATTAACTTTCAGATGTTTGCAAGAACAAACCATGTCGCAATGGAGGGGTGTGCAACATGAACCAGCCCAACATATGCACTTGTTTACCTGGCTATTCTGGAATGTTCTGTACATCTTGTAGGGTTTTTTAAAATTCTTTTCAATTCTACTCATTAACAGGCAATTTCTGAATGATGAATTAAGAGAAAAGTTAGAGTGAAAGAATGAGAACTAAAATGTTACATCTACATTAAAATCACTGTTAGGGAGTGTTTAAAAAAAAAGTTTAATTTATAACTGAACATATAATTGAAGGAACAACAAAATATGCATTCATAATGTAAAAATCATGGAATAATTAACGTTGAACCACCTGGCAGTGACACCTAGCACCTTGGATATCACAGCAAAATCTACCATTTCTTCGTTGTACGTTGACAGTTCCGCCAGAAATCTCACCTACCCTGCAATCTGGAATAAAACTGACACACTGAGCATGCACCCACACGCTCGACTTGTGTCTGTGTTTGCACACAATGCCGACGATCTCAACCCCCTCTGCTCCGGCATTCTGAGTAAAATTTTTAAAATAATTTATATTTATTAGTATTTTACTTAATATTTAATAAATTTACTGAATATCATTTTGATAATTTTAAACTTCCCATCAACAATCACTATTACCTTAACCAACGCAGGCACCCTGAACTTGGATTGGCGATGCACAGACAAGCCCAGACCCGGCTGGTTCCTTCTCGGACACAACGACTCTGACTACCTACCGAGCGCATCCCTGGGCGTCAATGGCAACCACAGCACCTGTCCCAAGTACACCCCTGCCATTCCCGGAGTTGGAAATGATGCAAAATGGTTCTGGAACCAGAAAATAAGTGGCCTTGTGGCATTTTGTAGAGGATATATGCGTTGGTCCAATTTTCCATCACGCCTTTTTGTATGCACATTTTATTGCTACCAAAGCTGATTGTTTCAGCCATATATTTTAATAACCATCAATATTTTGTCACAGTTATGACTAACACTGTCTTAAAATCGTTGACTCTCAAAAACGTTTTTATTCGTTTTCAGGTGTATGCCAGAAGGCAGTCATATGCCAAAACGGTGGAAAGTGTAATGATAATAAGCAGAACATCTGCGACTGCTTGCCTGGATACACGGGCACTTACTGTGAACTCAGTAAGTTTTGTTTAGGGGTACTTAAATTTAACTTTAATCCTTATTTAATTCATGTTCATTCCTCGATTAATAATAATAATAATAATAGGTGACTTTGATTTTATTAAACACATGGAATCACTATTTTAATTACTTTAGAATAGAATAAGCTAAAAATTAAATCTTTATGAATAAAAGAAATTTAAATTGAAGAATTAATTAAGCTCGTTGATTAAACATACAAATATTGCCCGTATAGCATTAATAAGCATTAGAGAAAGTTCATAATAAATAAAAACATTATTAACTATGAACAAAATGAAAATCAAACAGAAATAGGTGAAGACGTCCCCAACGCAGTAGCGGTCACAGATGATTTTGGCAAGGATTTGGAAATCGAAAAATCCACTCCTAGGGCAGAGGTCGCCGATCATGTTAACAAGAAAAATTTGGCTGGTAGCGATTCGAAAAATAAGAAAAAAGATTTTCTGCAAAATTTCTTCGGCCGGCTGTGGTCAATTATATAAAATTACGAATCATTCGGCGATTACCGTCATTTTTCGTGAATTAAATTGTGTTATTCGTTAAATCGCCATCTCTGCAAAAATTACAAGACATCTATCCTTAGATTATTATTCCAATTTTATACTACAAATACATTTTTATCGGTAAAATAATAATAAAACTAGCAGCTTTTGATATAGAATTGAAATTTGTTTGAAATCATCAAGTATAAATAAAAAAATTACACAAAAATATAACAAAAAACATTGAACTGATTAGTAAATGGATACAAAATTTGACTCCTATATCAAAATTTAAGAAAAACTAAGAGAACTGAGAGAAACTATTGAACATTTGATTAATTTATCCTTAGGTGTGCATCTTTCTGTATTGGCCTCTGGTACGGGTGGCCCAACATCTGCGAAAAGCATTTGTACAATTCTGCGGGTTTTGAGGCTCCCATTATATAGGAGACCCCTTGGAAGTCCAGGGTGCATAGGTTCTTGAAGATTTGCTGTTGTGTTTGGAAATATGATGTTGATTAATATCTGAAAGGGCGAGTAAGAAATAACGTTTGTGTGTTTCTGTCTGATTGTGTGCGTATATACGTGTTTAATACGTGTCGCGATGGTATTAATTAATGGTAACTATAAAAATGACGTAGTGGCCCATGAAATTCTGCTGCACTACTAACAGTAGAATTGTTATCATTGATTGTTTCATTATAAAGGTAGATGACGTCCATTACGAATTGTTCGGATTTCTGAAAGAATTCATTCTTTAGGGGAAAAGAAAAATATTTTTTAATCTTCCAAACAAACGATTATGCTAAAACTAAGTTAAAAAATTGATTACAAGAGACGTATTTTCCAAAAAATTAATTTATATAAAAATAAAACATGTCAAACACTTTTCCAAAACAAAACTTTATACCAAAATAAATACTTGAAAAAAAATAACGCCAAAACTAACATGCACTAAATCAATGGCAGGTATGTGGAATTGCCTGGCATAAATGAGGATAGCCCTATAGACATACGCCGGGGTCTTCATTTCATCTATGGATTCCTGGTTCATGGTGATGCGCTTCTGTCTGTGTTTGAAGGGGTGTAGGGTCATTCAGGGCAAATTTGTAAATTTGAGAAAAACGAAAAATGTACGTAAATCATAATAATAAAAGGAGTATGAACTAGGATATGGTAAAATGGTAATAAAAAGAACACACACACACACACTAGTGTGCGTGCGTTGTGTGCGAGTGTGTCTAATACCTCTGAAGACTAACCAAGAGAGAATTATTACTAATACTTATAAAAGACGCCAAGTAGTATAATACTATTGTATAATATATTGTAATGTGTATTGTTTAATAATACTAATAGTATAATAATTATTGCAGACATTGTTTGAAATATTGAATTCACGTCTAATTCAACGGCATCTGACTCTGGCAACTCTTTCAACATGTCTAAAATTCTGAAGATGTCACTGGTGAAATCAGTCACCTACAATAATTATCAAATAATTGAGATAATTTAAGGAATGAAAAGAATGGATGCGTGTGTGTGTGGTGTGTATGTATGAATGAATAAATGGTTGGGTAAGTGAATAAAAGAATGCATAGACAAACTGCCTACCCATAAAGCCGTTTTACTGAGAAGGATAATGGAATATTCATGTAATTTGTTGATTCGAGATTTGTTGACCATGAAAATATGCATGGCTTTTTTAAGATACTGGATGAATGGAGGAGTATTTACTGGTTGATCGCTTGTAAGGAAGAAAAGTTTTGCTTATTTATCTTTTATTTATATAAGTTGTAAATGATTTTTTCAAATTAAATAAAAAATGAAATATTAATTTATTTTAAATAGTAATTAATAACAGTTATTATTTATAAAATAAAATAAAAATACAGATCTACTGTGAAATAATTAATGAGTCATTAAACTAATAACTAAAAATAAATAAATAAACTACTCATTGAATGTTGTATGAAACATTTCCTTTGATATGTCGATACAGAATATCTGAAATGATCAAATTAATTTTAATTTAAAATATATTAATTTAAAATTTATGTCATTCATTTCTTTGTTCATTTATATTAATTAATATTAACTATAAAATAATTAATTTAGAACATAAATTAGCCAAAGAGAGCTTGTATCTCTTTCAAAATATTGAAGAAAAAAAGAAAGAGAAAAAAGAATAAAATAAATGAGTGACTATAAGAATGGACAAACAAATAAACAACTCATTATAGAATAAATGTCAGTTATCTTTCTACCTCCACTTACAATTTTTTCTTTACAATTGATTGCAGGGACCGTCCTACTGACTTTCTTGACATTACTGCCAAACGAAAGTGACATTGGCAACGAATAAGAACCGGATCGACGGGGAACGTTTTCAGTGGCATCGGCAACGCCATCTTCACAACTGCTGTTAGGATTGTCTGTGGGTTCTCTTTTCCTAACAGTGGAATGATGAGATGTTGATGGCAAGTTTTCCTTTGCTGAGTCGTTTTTTTTCAAAAGTATTTGGGATTCGGAATGAGATGAAAATGACGATGACGTCGACGGTTTTTCCCTACTAGAATCTTTTTCTTTTTGTTTCCGTGGAAAATCGAAAATATTTTGAAATTGATAATCAGTTAGGAAATCATTTTCAAGTTTGTCAGTGTTGGGCGGGGGTCTCTTGATAGTCGTCGCAGAGGAAGGAAGGGAATTAAAGCTACTGTTGTTAGGTTTATCTTTATTAATATTACCGTTAGGATTAGGCGCACTACTCGAAGAAGACGAAGACGAGATGTTTGCGCGTTGTTGCTGACTGCCAACTCGCTTTCTTTTTTCATCTTTCGGCGAACTAAACTCCATTTTTACGAAGTTTCAATGCTAAATTTAAATTTCACAAAAAGAAAAAATTACGAATATTTCAATAGTCGATGCGGATGAATTTTTTTAATTCATCAATTCATCTTTTAATATTTATTTACGTAAAATCCATGAAAGTTGATTTAAAAGTCTGGAAAGACCAGTAGCATTTTGAAAATATTCTATCTAAGTTAAAAATTTCAAATAAACTTAGAATTATTAGTTAATAGTTAAAGCTAATTAATAGTTGAAGCTTATTAATATTTAAAACTCTTTGTTAAGAATTTTGCACAAAGTAAACCCGAAATCAAAACGAAGAATCCTCTTATCTGGTATCCACACATATGTGCTTGAAATCACGTAAAAACAGCATGACACGCCACTTCAGATTTTCAATATTTATTAATTAAATAAAACAGAAAATAAAGTAAATAACTAAACAATCATATACACGTAAATATATACACATGACAATCAATCCGCAAAAAATAGTTTCAGCTGTGGCTAGCGAGTACATTGAAAAAATGAAAAACTTCATCCCTGTCAAAGACCGCCACCTCTGTATTACAGGCTTCACAATGTACTGGGTGATACATTTCATGTTCACCGTCATCGCCATCTTCCCTGTTATCATTATTATCATTAGAAGCAGCATTAGTTTCTTCCACTGAAGCAGTTCTACCGTTTTTTTTCTGTTTCTTTGATTTGTTTTTTTCATCTTTGAGTGAGTACTTCAGAACTTCATTGCGTATTACTCTACAGTTTGTGACGAACATGGCTCTGTACTGTGAGTTGTACATGGAATGCCTGCAAAAATCATATGGAACATTTAAGAATCTTTGAAACTTAATATTGTAGAGATATGCTGTTGTTATTAGATTGATGTGGTAGAAATTATTTTTGTTTGCTTAGTTAGGTAATATTCTCAATACCTTAAGAAAAAATTATTTATTAATTATTGATGTAAAATTAAATAAAAATATAATTTAAAGAAACACTTAAAAACCTTTGGCAATCTAAGCAGAGTAAGATCATACAGCAAGGGCAGTTCAAAACAGCATCACTGTTAGGAAGCTTCAGAGATTTTTTGTTGGATCCACTTTTAGTTGGTTGATATTTTCTACGTTGTTTGTTCACCCATCTCTGATCTTCCTCATCCATGTCCGGATCGTACAATAGTTCATCATTCGTTAACACTGGGTGATTTTTCTTTTTTTCAGCTGCATGTAAGGAAATAATATTTAAATAAATGGTGGAATTTTTAATCTAACGTAAATCATTGAATTTTTAAATTCAAATTTTATCGATTTTATCATTTTCTAACAATGATCACTAGAAAACAATGAAAACTAAATCAAAATGTATAAAAAGAAAAGTTAAGTTAATATTACATGATTAAATAAATAAAATTGTAACATGTGTGCACACACAAACACACACACACACACACACATAAACCAAACACATACACACACACACATATACACACACACACATACATACCATCACTAGAGGCCTCATCATCTGAGTCGAAATAAATATTGTTGTAGTATCCCATTCCAGCTTTGTTACTACTTCCACTTTTATCTGCTGGATCTGTCAAAAAATTTTTAATATTTTAAAACACTGATATCCAAGCAATTATATAAATATCTCAACCAGAATAATAACAATAATCATACTAATTTGAATAGTTGAGAATACAATTATATAAATATCTCAACCAGAATAATAACAATAATCATACTAATTTGAATAGTTGAGAATACTAATATGAAAATACTAAATAAACTTATATATGCTATTTTAGTAATTTTAGGATAATAAACAGGTAAATCTAAAAAAACTAAATTAAAAATTGATTTAGTGACTAAACTCATTAAACAAACAAAAAAATAAAAAAATATAGCAAACTTTGAGAATCAGGTTGACAGCTTTCAAATTTTTTCATTTCATCATTCAACTCTTCACTCATTTCCAATTCAAATTCATCTTCAGTGGATGATGACACCTCATCAATCTCGAGTTTGTTCTGTTGTTTCTTCTTCTTTGGAGTAGCACCATGGGCACCATTTAAATCGAGGTATGTTGAGTCATTAAACTTTTTTCTACTTCTGTTGCACTCTTCTTCCTCTGAATCTGAACTGTTTTTGTCGTTGTTAAATAAATTTTTAATATTAATTCATAATTTAACTGTCGACAAAAGTAAAAAATAAAAATAAGAGCCAGGCATGGTTAATTAATTAATTAAATATTAAAATTAAATTGACTAACAAAAAATAATTTACAAAGCATTATTATAAAAAAATTTTAATTACCTCGTGTCATATAGGAAATCGTCAGAAAAGTTAAATTTTACTCTTGACGACTTCATTTCGTATTTGTAAAAAAAATTAAGCTGAATATTGTCAGTAATTGCTATATCACCAACACAGTGTTGTAACTTCCAACGATAGTCAAGAGTTCGTTTATCCGTTGGTTCAAGATCTCCGATAGATGAACACAACTAATTTAATCGCAAACTAAGTCGAACGTTTATTTATACTAGGAGTAACATAAACAATAAATTACTCTTAAAAATCGTAAAGTCACTTACAAAGTGACTTTTTTACAACCTTTTTTTATTAGCTCCGCCTCTTAATTAAATACTCAAGCGCTTCACTTCAAATCTTATATAGTGACTTTTTTTTTACAACCGTTTTTATTACTAGCTCCGCCTCTTAATTAAATACTCAAGCGCTTCACTTAATTTCTACCAACTAATTCTTTTTTTTCAATGAAGATTTTAACGGCACTGCAGCTACCAAGGTGGTGCCATAATGTGCCAGTAATTTTGATTATTTTTCCCTAATTTTTGTTTTATTTTAATTATTTTGTTTTAATTTTTTTAATCCTTATCTAATTCTTATTCTAATTCTTATCTCGCCTTCACGTCTGTAACAGTATTCAACAAAGACGACTATTTCAAAATTGAATTGTTTATTTTGTTTTTCTTTGAACTATTGAGGGATGTAAGTATTCGATTCTAGGTACTCTAAACACAAGAGGATGTAGAATGAAAGGAGTTTAAGCCTAAGCACGACTATCCCTCGTTACTAAATGGCAAAGTTAAACATTTCGACTTTGTAATAAAAATTGCGTACAACAGATTATCTAATCTAACTCTATGAATAGCAATGAAAATCAAGTCTGCTGCAGAACAGGAACGAACACAACTTTGAGAATTATATCTGACAACTTTATCGAAGAATACACGCGTCAATAAAGAACTTTGTGATAAAAAAAAAAAAAAAAAAATTTAATTGAAAACAAATTTTCATTGTTACAAAATTAAAAACATCGTTCACTTACATGTTTTTAAATGTTTACAGTGTTTCATATTTTAAAAATAGCCAGCCAGCCAGATGATAATGTGTTTGATAAGCTGTTATAGTCCATTAATGGTTTATATTATACGTAAGTTGAAAGGATTTTTGATTCATATTAAACACATTATACACACACAAATACATGTCGCCACAAAATCACACACACATTTAGTGCTAAATGTTTATAGTGTTGATTCCAGAAAAATTTCAAAATTACAATAAATTAACAACAAAAATTATACTTTATATCATATCATCCAAATATCTTCCTTTCACTTTCTTCTTGCATTTTCTACCTCATTTTCTCATTATTTTTAACTTTTTCTCATTCACTAACTCAATTACTCATTAAAAATTAATGAGTTAATTAATTAATTAATGATTAATTCATTCAATCAATCTCTCTCTTTTACTTTTTCCGTTCCCTCACTCCACTAATTGAATTCTCTGTTAGAGAGAACGATGGGAGCCACTAGGGTCCAGCCGTAGATAGCCAGGCAGACCCAGCTTGACGAGATCTTCACCCACATAGCCGGTTCGTTGCTCACCATGTACTTTATGTCAGCTGACGGTCTGGTGTTTATTATTTATATTATTTATTAGTACAGTATTACGTTTATTTGTTGCTTATCTGCTTATTGCTTATCTTGATGATAAATAAGATTAACAGCAAGATTTTATGAAAAATCTGACAGCAAGATTTTATGAAAAATCTGTTTAATTAATTATTGAATGACTGGAAAACGACAGACAAGTTTAAAAAAATCGATCAATCGACCGACCAACCAAATAACCAACCAATCGACCCACATACTTGTACCAATGGGTCAGGGTCATCATGATGTAGAGTGATGCGAGCAGGAAGATGAAGTGGAAGAAACTGTAGCTGTAAGCAACTCCATCACCTTCATCATCGATCGATTTTCCACCAGATTCGCCGGCGTCGGCTGATGCTGGTGACGACGATGTTGGAAATGTTTACGGTGAAGATGATGATGGTTATAGTGATGATGTTGATGATGATGATGATTATGGTAATGATAACGATACTGTTGAAGATAATGATGACAATAATAGCCATGATAGGATGATCATAGTAACACTGACGACGGCGATGATGATGATTTGAATGATGGTGACAATGATGTTGATAATGATAATTATGATTATTAATATTTCAGTGATAACAACAACAATAATAAGCATTGATCAATCAATCTTCATAATGATTTATGAAATTAACTTTTAAAATCTTTTAAAATGAGTAAATAATTTTTCATTTACAAATTATAATTAGTTAGCAAAGTTAATAAGCCAATTATGTTATAGCTAATTAATTATTATATGTAGTATAATAAGCAGAAATTAAATTACCAAAAAACTAATTAATTTTGTTAACTTGAAAAAAAAAACAATTTTAGAAAAATAATTATTGAATAAAAAAACTTTGATAGCATGGTAAATGAATAAATGAAATGAAGACAAACAGACGGACAGTGATACAGGCTAGGAAATATAGACCAAAAGACATAAACAAAGAGACATAGACCAAGAGACATAAACAAAGAGACACAGACAAAGAGACACAGACACAGACAAACAGATAGGTAGTTGAAATGTAAAAAGATAGAAGAATATACGAAAAGGATATATAGAAAAACCACAGACAGACAAAGACTGATAGATAGATAGATAGATAGATAGATAGATAGATAGATAGATAGAGAGACAGGCAGACAGACACAGACGCACAGGCAGAAAGATAGGATCGTCAGAAAATAAATGAATGAATTAAAAAAATTCCAACTAAAACAAAAGAAGAAACTAAACAAAACCAGTGATACCTTGATTAATTATCAAATCTGGAAAAATCAGGTGAACAACAATTATAAATATATGAACAAGCAAATCAAGTCTCTTTCTCTCTCTCTCCATATTAACACACACATGCACACAACATGCAAGTCAATAGTAATTTGATAATTAGCATTCCGAATTAATACCATAGACACACGTAACATGCTATTGTTGTGTGGTGCGTGTTTGCGCGTGTGTTAATACTATCTGTGTATAAATTTAGGATACTTAATTAATTAAAAAAATTTATAGAATAATAATAATAAAATTTAATCACATTATTCTTGCACATGCCGTTCTTATAGTCCTAAAATTCTTAAATAAAATAACATCCTGTATAGTAAAATACAATTGCGTCATCGTCATCATTACCACCATCATCATTATCGTTACCACCATCATCATCACCACCACGACCACCACCATCATCATCACCACCACGACCACCACCATCATCATCACCACCACGACCACCACCATCATCATCACCACCACGACCACCACCATCATCATCACCACCACGACCACATCGTCGTCGTCATCACCTCACTCACTCACTTTCATCATCTAGTATCCCATCCTGTCTTCCGGTAATGTTCAGTTTAGTCATATTATTCATCGAGCTCGTCCTTATACTATTCACGCATAATTAATAATAATAATAATAACCGTAAATGTAATAATATAAATAATAATAATAATGATAGATATATTACTGCTATGGCTGACGTTGTTGCTGTGGTTTTTTAATCTATAAAAACCAAACGGACACAAAAAAGAACATAAGTTCGAATAAGTTGCTAAATTAATTTCATTCATTAGATCGAAAAATTTAAAAAATTAAACTCGGATGAACGAAAATTGAAACAAAATAATATGCGACAACCAGCACAAAATCTGACAGGCAACAAATTAAAAAAGGTACTGACATAAAACCAAAAAAAAAACAGCACCAAAGCGCCATCTATCTATCCCCCAGCGTAATTCAATTCTTAATTCATCTAGAGAAAATTTAAAAAATTCTACCGTCACGGATACTTAATACGTTACTACTAAGTAATACTGTGTGTTTTGAGTTACCATGCTCACGACAACTACCAGAAAAAGTTACGAATTCGATCATTTATCTAAATATTTAATTATAGTTACCATTTAAATATAATCACTATTTAATTATAATATATATTTAATTATAATTATTTGTTTCATTTCAACAACCCTCAGTCAAAGCAGCAATCTCGTCAGAGGGCTTCCTCATTATTTTTCCGTACATCGTCGACTTAATGCTAATTAGTGAGCGTGTGTGTGTTTTACATATGCAAGGATTTTTGTTCATATTCAAGATAAATAAAGACAAATAATAAAAACAAATAATAATAATAACTACATTATTAATAATATTTCTCTCTTAAATTATTTTCAAAGACAAATAGCCCACACGACACAGGTGAATATATCTGAATTCACGCACTACATACATTGCATGTGATAGCTTCTGGGATCACTTTGCGTTCGAATCCAGTCACTGCAACAGCAGCAGGATCAGGCGTCTTAGCTATTACGCCATCCGTATATTCTAATATTCTTTAGGTATTTGCGTCTAGATTTATGTATTTAAATGACATCAACACATCCCATGATCACCACCAAAGACCTCGAATATAGCACACAGGCAAGGAAGATAGCCAGGGAGAGGATACTCTTCCAATCAAGACCAACACCATTCGAGATATCCATGTATCCGTCCGTACTGTTGCCGCCGGGAATAGAGGAGTTAGTGGGATACAGAGGTTTCAGGATTTCAGTGAATGAGGGATTGCAGCTGTGATCTGTTGTAAGGTACACCATCCATCAATCAGTCCAACAATCAACCAACCCATCAACCAATCAATCAACCCACCAACCAACAAAACAATTCAACCAACTTGGATTATTAGTCATGGCGGACCAAGTGAGGTACATGGTATAGAGGGTGATCAGAGAAGACTGCAGCAATCCAGATCTTGGATTGGCTGGTCGATTAATTATGCAAATAATTTATGTTAATTTATAGATAATTATGCCTAATTATGATAGTATATCATGTATATCATCGTGCAACCGACCTTCCTGTATCTTGGGTAGAATAGAGCAGACGGATAGCACAAAGCAGATGATAAGGTTGAATGAGACAAAGAATTTGTGCAATCCACAATCACCCTAAATAAATTAATTTTTTCAATTTAAATCCCCTTCAAAATTTTCAGTAATAAGCAACAACAACAATAATATATTCATCATCATCACCATCGTCATCATCATCGTCGTCAACATCACGTGACTAACATCATGGGCATAGTAAATGTAAAAAATGACGACCAGGGTTAAGGATAGGGCATAGAACAGCACCGTGAAGAAGAGGAGCCCTATGATGATGATGATGATGATGCTAATGTTATTGGTGATGATGTTGACGATGATAAGAATGATGATGGTTATAATAGTAATGAGTAAGAGGATGATGTTACGGAGATGATGTTACATTGATGATTACTAAAGTTTGACAGAATGAGTAGAAACCACAGTGAAAGATAATTAGTGACATAATGGCCGAAATCTAATTAACTCTATTTTAATTGCGCGTGTGATTGCACACTAACAAACACGCACACACGCAAAGACACACACTCAGGCAAACAGTTAGACAGACACACGCACACACATTAACGTCTCCTTACTTATTTCTTCACAATCTTCTTAAAACACTACTAACTCACAAACTTATCAACTAATCAGTTACTCATTCCTTAACTCACCATATACCAATTCATTCATTCATCAAAACCAACCAGCAAACCAGGCCTTCGACTCAGTTTCCTCATAGCGACCGATCCACTTTTCATTCCAGGAATGGGCGAAATCGACAAGAAGGATGAGTTGGATGAGGATGAAGACGAACGCTCCGATCATCCCAATCACCATCCAGGCTGTTGGTGATGTCCGTGATATGATGAGTTTGGGAATGAGATGAAAGAGAAAGAGAGAGAGAGAGAGAGAAAGAGAGAGAGAAAGAGAGAGAGAAAGAGATGACGAAGAGTGAATGAAGATGATGGTTATGAGGATGATGATGGTAACATAATGATGTGATGAGATGGTGATAAGTAGAATTCTGAGTGAGATGGTGATAGGATGATGTGGCTAAACACCTTGTCTGAACTTCAACTCATTTTCTCCAGTTATAAAGAAAGCCCCAATGCAGATCCCAACTAGCAATAGGATTTTAAAGAACCAAAACCTGCAGCAGTTATAATAATGAAATCATTTTAAAGGATGCCAAATTTTGTCAGCAAAAAACAAACCACCAACAAAAACATCAACTCTGACAACAATTCAACAACAACGATACCATCAACAACAACGATACCATCAACAACAACAATTAAAAACGTACCCATTCTGAACAGCAGATCTAGGATCTTTGGATGTCTTAACGTTGATCATGATGACGCAGAGGAGGAAGAAGAAGCAAGCCATTGAGAAACAAACCTTGTAGACAGCCATGTAGCCAACGAATGATTGACAGTCAAGAGACGGAATCGTGTAACCGGGGATGAAAGTTGTCGGCTTGCACAAAAAATCAAGCTGGAAAATTTTTAAAGAATATTCTACACCAATATTACCGCAGCCATATTTTTGGTGTTATAACAGTTTATTAATTAATTTAAGTAAATTAAAAAAAACAAATAAAACCACAAATTCCGAATCACGAACCTTGGCCAGCTGTGCACCGACGGAGGGGTTCAGCATGATGCACGCCACAATGGTGCCCAATAAGAGGACAATGGCATATGCAATTCTAGTGGCCACCGAGTTACGAGTCGATGGGCACATGCTACAGCATAAACTGCAGGCTGCATTGCCGAAGCAACAGGCCACCTAGTGAGAACACATTAATTCAATAATTAGCTAATAAAAATGTGTATTTTATATGAAAAAAGTAGTTATCAATATTTTAAAACTAAGGGCTTATCCTTATATGACAATAACACATGTATAGTAGACATCATTATAAATTATTTCATTACCATCTGCTGGCATCTGTGTGGTGGGTGAC
The DNA here is from genome assembly GCF_000326865.2 of Helobdella robusta. NCBI lineage: Eukaryota > Metazoa > Annelida > Clitellata > Rhynchobdellida > Glossiphoniidae > Helobdella > Helobdella robusta. The sequence continues at coordinate 6,750,072 of NW_008704501.1, forward strand.
ACAACCATAAAGTTTTTTCACTACTATAGTATTACTATTACTAATATAAATATTTATTTCCCACTATTTAGAACGAGATGACTTACCTACGTCGATTTTTCATGTACAAATTAAATTTCTTGTAGTTTAAAAATTTGAAAGAACTGAACAACGAAGATTAATCTTTCTTCTCATTGTTCTTTTATTTATTTTTAATTTTTTGAAGAAAAAAAACTAATAACCGAAGAAGCCAGAGAGCCAACAACACAACCCATCTTAGATTTAATTAATTATTTAATGACAAAATTGAATTATTTATCTTAAAATTTAAATATCATTTGCAGGTGCTAAAGTCGGAGATTTCCCTAATTACTAATTTTTTTCCTTATGAAAATTAGTTGCTAAAAATAAACAGATGATCTGCGTGCGCGTTCGTTACGTTTGCAACGTTCACTTTTAACCACTTTTAACCAATTAAAATTTTTTTTGACTGATGATTCTAATTGATGGTATAGATGGATTGAGCCATGATATATATGGTTTGAACTTTATAGTTTGGATCAAACTATTGGTTGTTTTTAGTAATTTATTATTTTTTTTTCATAATTTTGCATTAAAATCTGTATTAATTTCTATAAAAATAGTGTTTCGGACACTTTCTTTATGGTAAGTAGTGATAAAAAACTAATTTGATAATCAAAAAGGTTAAAGTCAAAAATCCCTTCTGGATGTTAGAATCATATGCCCAACTGCCCGTATTCACAGAGATCACATCCGCACTGCTCATTATCCGTACCACATCCGCACTCGCGAAAAGACAACCTAAATCGGCCGTCTTAATCTCATGTTTAAAATTAGAAGATAGCAACACTAGAAGGCAGTCTATTTACAATATAATTTTAGTCAGACAGCTGATAAATCTGCTGAGAAGACATCTTTCAATTTAAAAAATTTCTAATTTAATAATTGAAACAACATCGGCTAAAACAACAAGAAGAACATAAACGACGACGTAAAAACAACATTTTTTAACCTGAAAAATTGAAAATTTAATTTTGCTGGTGGTTTTTTGAATAACGCACTTTTCGCAGGGGTTTGAAAATTTTGGGTCTCTAATAAAAATGCACACCAAAATGCTCATCAAATTGTGTATATATTCAAGTGTGAGATATTATACACGTACATCAACACCGGCAAAAGGGAGCAAGCATACAACAAGATATAAAAGCACATACAACACATCCGTCTATCCATACACATGCATGTATACATGTATGTGTATATATACAAATCAAATCAAATCGTTTATTATGAACAAACAATAAATTTGTTACAAAATGGGGCATTCCAAAAGAGTAAATCTTAACTAAGCGGAATGTCCAACATTTTTCTGGTCCTTTTCTCTGGAACTCTCTACCTAATTCTCTGACTACTTCTCCATCTCTTGCGAAGTTCAGAGCGGATCTCAGGACCCATCTGTTTTCAAAATTCATTGAGGAGCGCTGTTGAACATCGCGGAAATAGCGCTTTATAAGCTGATTGATTGATTGATTGATTGATTGATTGATTGATTGATTGATTGATTGATTGATTGATTGATTGATTGATTGATTGATTGATTGATTGATTGATTGATTGATTGATTGATTGATTGATTGATTGATTGATTGATTGATTGATTGATTGATTGATTGATTGATTGATTGATTGATTGATTGATTGATTGATTGATTGATTGATTGATTGATTGATTGATTGATTGATTGATTGATTGATTGATTGATTGATTGATTGATTGATTGATTGATTGATTGATTGATTGATTGATTGATTGATTGATTGATTGATTGATTGATTGATTGATTGATTGATTGATTGATTGATTGATTGATTGATTGATTGATTGATTGATTGATTGATTGAT
>NW_008704501.1:6752024-6783853 GCF_000326865.2 Helobdella robusta
AAAATATATATACATTTGTGTGTAGGTATATACAAATATAGCAGCTCTGCTTGTTGGATGGAAGAGTAGGACATTTATGTCAATGAGCATGTATGATGATGGTACACAAACATATACACACATGTATGTACGCCTGTACATTTTGTATGCGACCGTCTTTGTATGCATGCATGTATGTGGGTGCGTGTGTATGTAACGTATGCATGCATGCATATAGTTATGTATATACGTAAGTATGTATACAATTTTGTATGGATATTTGTATATAAGTTTGTGTATGAATGAATTTAGTATGCAGAGCAATCACGTAAGCATGCATTACATAGGTGCTTGTGCCTTTGTTGTACGTGTGTGTGTATGAATATTGATTGGTACAATGCCACGGATGGTACATTTAATTATGGGGTATTCATATGGTGGAGAGGATTTTTCACATAATTTCGACTTAATTTTGAGACAAATTTTGATTTTTTAAAGTTAAATTTTATAAACTTTGGTGTATTTTTTCTTTGGTTTGATTTGTAATTAAATGTAGATCCGTAATGTTGGCAATTGACGTCATAATGAGATGATCTTGTGACAACTGTTGGTGTGGAGATTGAAGCGTTGGTTAGAAAATTAAACGTTAATGTAATGTAATGTAATCTAATGTAGTGTAATGTATGATTGTTTTTAATTATGGGTGCAAACTATATTCTTGAAAAATACTAAATTTATTTAGATTTGAAAGTACATTTAGTGACAACTAAGTATGAAAATGAGTTTTTTTTGGATTCTGCATTCCAAGCGTTAAGCCGATGTCATCACTGAAAGCTGTTTTAAAACACAATGAACCACAATATTCACTGCATTTATAACCATTTAAAAAATAACCGAGTATTTCATACCGACCGGATATCGATCGCCAAGTAACTATTTTTGATGGAAACCGTACACTTCAAAACAGACGCGAGAACGATAACCGACAACGGCAACAACACTAACAACAACGATATAACAAACAGCAGGTATGATTTTCAGGTTTTTGTTGCCAAGTTCACGTACGATCCATTCCACTTGTCCCCAAACGATAATCCGGACGCTGAACTTTCATTTTTGGCGGGAGATTATTTATTCATTTACGGAGATGTTGATGAGGTCGGTGGTTTTATTTTTAAAAGGGTAGTTTTGTTTTTCTGAATCGGTATTTTTATAAATTTTGCAAGATTTTTAAAGTAGTTGTTAAACATTAAACTCATTAAATTAAACCATGCAAAATATAATGCAACCAAACAGTAACGCACGCACACACACACACACGCACACACACACACACACACACACATACACACACACCAGGATGGGTATTATGAAGGAGAGTTGATGGATGGAAAGAAAGGATTAGTACCATCCAATTACGTGGAAAAAGTTCCAGGTATTTTTTTGGCCATATAAGAAATTTTAGTGCTAAATCTTTAGTATGACGAGTATTTGTATTGATATCTTTTTGTATTCGTGCGTATTACGCATCATCATTTGTATTATTACTCATTTTGTGTAGTTTTTCACACAAATAAATTGCTATTAAGTCATTATTCTAATGTACAAATTTAAAAAAAAATTCAAAAAACAGACATTTAGAGATAGTTTTTTGTAGGTGTAAATTATTATACCCCTCTTCCCCGCCAGACGATGATTTGAAGGATTTGGATCGCGGGGAAACAAACGGATACGAATATGACGTCATCGGAGATGGACCGCCGGTCGGAATCGAAACTACCGAGCAACCGGTCATTACTGAGATAATCGACAAGCTATCGATCGGTTTGTACTTGAACATTGAATCACATTCAAATCGAATCAAGTTTCCAATGTATAATTGATAATTTAGAAATCTACATACTTTTCGTAACATAGCTGGAAAAATTTATCAAGAAACATTGCTAAGCAATGCGAAAATGACACACTCAATGCAAAAGAAATTGTTTAAATGAATGAGAACCACCAGTCAGATAATTCATTCACCACAGTACCTCCACCAAAAGACTTGCACCAAGAGCGTCAGTTAAGTTGTAGCTACGTCGTGGCCTGGTTTTCACCAGAGGAAAGTATTCTTGCGGCCGAAAACATATACATAGAATCGTACAATGTCTACTGCAACGACCAACTGGTTTGCACCATACCAAGAGGGGATAGGACGAAGGCTCTTCTTGAAAAACTGGACACAACTAAGGTTTACTGTGTAAATGCTAGTGCTGCTGCTTCTACTACAACTTCTACTACTGCTGTGGCTACTTCTGCCACTGCTAATATAAGTGATAAGCATGTCGTGGTGACCTAGTTATTTTAAAAACCAACCAGAGTCATCGAGTGAGCGTTAGGGCTGTCGCATCGGACGGTCGAATGTCCTGCGAACAACTCTGCAGCATCACCATCGGCAAAAGTATGAATATCATAGCCACCAACTTCATCGTCGTCATCCTTATGTCACACCCTCATTACGATCGTCTTTAAAACTAACAACATCAACAACAACAACACAACAACAACAACAACAACAACACAACACTCATGTAAACGGATGAATCGCAAGCATACCTAGTCAAACACCTACCAAAACCTCTCTCGCAGACGCCAGACTAGCCCCATCAGCGATCGAGGTAGTGGACATTGCAAAAAGATCAGCCACAGTTCAGTGGTGTGTCGCCAGTAGCTACCTCCAGCATCGAGTGAACGTGGATGAAAGATGGGATCATATCCTGGCCCCCGGAGTATTCAAATGTCTTATTTCCGGTTAGATTCACGAATGGATGGATTGATGTAATATAAATGCTTTGTTGTCATTTTATTGTTTATAAACTTTTCTATATTTTAATTGCATATATAAGTTTAAAATATATAGAAAAGAAGATTACATGATCGAGAAATAATCATATGTGTGATTTTGTACGCACACTTGAATGCACATTCGATACCAATATATTTCACACAAACACACAAACACACACACACACACACACAAACCGCACACACACACACAACTGACTGGATGAAAAGGTCTTCCACCAAATTCCTCTCATACCGTAAGCATAAGTTGCGAGGTCAACAACAATGAGGAAAGGGCTTTCGCGTCATCCTCTGTTTCATTCGTCACTCTACCCAGAGGTTCGTTGCTCGGATGGATTAGTCTGAAAATCGAATTAAATCATGATTGAGTTAAAAAAACCGATTAACTAAATTAATTAATTTAGATCATTTAAATTCAAATCTTAGATAGCACTGCGTCTTATTTATAATAACTGTGGTTAGTTTTTAAAAGGTTGATTTGAATTCTTGTATTTTATTCGTTGATAAAAGTATGAATAATGAAAATTTTAAAAATGTATTTCCTTGTTTGGATTTTAATACTTTTTTAAGATTTCAGAAATAGAGCGGACTGAGCCTCCACCTGCGTTTTTAATTTTGTCATTCATCTATTTTTATTCAATTTTTAAAAATATTTAATTCATCAATTACCCCTTGTTTTTTTCTACATTTATTTAAGTAAAATTCAAACTGTCAAACAACCTCTCCCTCCAGACTTTCCAGACCCGCCATCCGAGGTTCAGGCAGATATAGGGCCCCAAAAAGGTACCATTCTGGTGACGTGGGTGCCTGCCTACAAAGAGCCACTGGATGCCAAGCACAAGAGGACCAACATCACGGGCTACAATGTCTATATTGACGGGGCAAAGGTCAAGCAGCTGCTCAGTCCGACGAGTTAGTTCGGCTGTTCACGAAATTATTTGCTTGATTTTTAAATGTAATGTGGATGATTGCAGAGGAACGCTTAATTATTTTATTGTAACTATTGCTACTTTAATTAATTAATTAATTAAATGAACATTTCAGTAAAAAAAACAAATAAATTTCAACCCAATAGCAGCATTTCTGGTGACATTTCAAACTACCATCACCCAGTTAACACCAACACCACCACATCAACTCAGGCGATCATGTTGTTTTAAACTGGAAAAGCTTCCAGACATCATCAAACGAGCCCAGAAAGTTAACAATACGTACAACCACCGACAGATGGGAGTCTCCGGATTCGACTCCTCCCACTACACTATCTACCGCTCTCGTGCAAGAGGTAGTAAAGGGTCGTCCCATTAATTGTTACCAGGGGGGTGACAGCATTCGAGATAGTGGATATGGAATTGATGAGAAGTTTGATGATTACGACGGAGTGGGTTGTAGTAGTGGTGGCGGCATTCTTGGCGCTGGTAGTTCCAGTACCACTCGTTATGAGGTGATTGGGGTTTGTTTGTTTTTTTTCGATGATTTATCTACCTCTTAATATCCTCTTTGTTTAATTTTGAAATTTTGTTAGAGCAATTTTGGTTGCTATTAATATCATTAAAATAATTTTTTATTTTATATAATTGTTGCGCCAGATGTCAGCAGCAATCAACATCGTCAAATATATTATGATGATGATAATAATAATAATAATTATTATTATAACTATGATGACAACAACAGCATCCAAGACACTGATACCGACAACACCAACACTAGCAATACAACAATTACAATAACAAAACTATATCGGCAATAATAATAAAAAGAATCATAATAATAAAAAATAATCATAATAATAAAATAATAATTATTATTATTAGTCTGGTGGCCGCCACATTGTCTCTAAAAGAAATATTGCCAGCGAGGAAGAAGAAGAAGAGGACGACGACGACGATGATGAACGTAATTTGATCAATAGAACGAGGACAAATGTCCCTACAATTGGTATTATTGCAACTAATACTATTGCAGCAACCGCTGCTGCTGCTACTCCCACTACTACTTCTAGTACTACTACTAGTACTACTACTAGTACTACTACTACTACTACTACTACTACTACTACTACTACTATTACTACTACTACTACTGCTACTGATCCTACCGCTACCACTGCTGCTACTACTATTGCTGTCGTTACTACTGCTGCTAGCACTGCTACTACTATTACTACTACTACTTAGAGTTTATACTTCTATCGATTTACTGTTAATAATTACAGCAAAAATTTCACTGTCGATACGCTATTACTATTGTTTCAATAAATCAATATCTAAAATCAATGATAATAATAATAATAATAATCAATAATAATAATAAAAATTAATGTTTTAATATTAATAATAATAATAATAAACAGAAATAACGAGAGAATCGAGCTTATCCGAGTCGAGTACAGATAGGGCGATAAATCAGTCGGATAATTGTTAGTGCATTACTGTTATTATTGTTCTTTACAAAAATCTCATTTTGTAATTGTTGTTACTATTATTATTATTGTTGTTGTTGTTGTCTGCAGTATTAGTAGTAGTAGTAGTAGTAGTAGCAGCAGCAGCAGCAGCAGCAGTAGTAGAAGTAGTAGTAGAAGAAGAATTCGTCGTCGTTATAATAGTCATTTAGGCTATGTTTTTTATTGAATCACCAGCCAGTGTTGATGACGTTTTTGTTTTGATGTCTTTGTATATATTGATGTTTTTGTTTTGATGTCTTTGTATATATTGATGTTGTTTTGATGTGATTGTATTACAGATATCTGTTGCTGGTTTCATTAACTGTGATTTTTATCTTTGGCGTCTTGAGAATTGGACACAAATATAACATTAATAATGTTACTAAGAAAATGTTCACAAATCTACAGCCAAACTGAAAGATAAAAAGACGCAAACCTCGCCAAAATTGTTGAAATCGTTAGACAACAACAACAACAACAACAACAATAACAACATCAGCAACAACGTAAACATGGTTTCAAAGTCGACAACAACGACGCTAAGGAAGAAGAGAGATTCGTGCGTGGGCAGCGATGACGTCATGCCTCTGCAGCAGCAGCAGCAGCTACGCTACAGTGACGCTGCTACTACAACAAACACTTTTAGAAAGAAGGATAGTAAAATTAAGGTTAGGTGATAGTGATGATGACTGTGACGATGATGATGACGACGATGATGATGATTGGAATGAAGATGAAGACGACGACGATGATGATTGGTACGATGGTATGACTGTGATAAAATAAAATAATAATAATGATGATAATAATAACAATAATAATAACATAGAATAAAAAAATACTAAAAATATTTTCAACAGCCTGCATATGAAGAGGACTCTCTGCTTGGTAGCGATATTGAAAAAGTTGACATGAACAGGTCTGCGAAATATAATCCAATCCAATAAATATAATTTATATTAGTGTGTGTTTGTGTGTGTGTGTTTGTGTGTGTGTGTTTGTGTGTGTTTGTGTGTGTGTGTATGCGTGTGAGTGTGTTTGTGTGTGTGTGTGTGTGTGTGTGGTGTGTATGCGTGTGAATGTGTTTGTGTGTGTGTGTTTGTCTTAGTGTGTATGTGCATGTATGCGTCAATAAAAATTAAAAAAACACTTTTGCACATAGGGTGCGCTTGTTTGTTGGTTTGTTCGACTACAACCCCCTCTCTATGTCGCCCAACCAGGATTGTTCAAATGAGGAACTGCCCTTCTGTGAAGGTCAACTTATCAAGGTCATTTTCGTTTTTCAATTATTTGATATTATTTATTAATATATAAAATCACAACAATCCCGTAAAACGCTTAAAACGTCCAAATGGCCAAAGGTCATAGGTGACAAGGACGCAGACGGATTTTACATGGGTGAATCCAATGGAATGAAGGGCCTGATTCCATCAAACATGGTCACAGAGGTCCTGGTCTACAACCCCCTCACAGCCGAACAACTCCTCAAAGACAATTTGGCCCTCTGCCGAAGTAAAAATTCTTCCCAAAAAAGTAAAACGCTTAGTATCGGAAATAGTAAAAAGTTACCGCAGTATCCGGTTATGCAGGGCGGCAAAGAAAAAAATGGAGCCTACGTTGGTGGGAGCGGAGGAGTTTATAGGGATGGGTGGTCGTCTGGTGCTCGAATAGGTTTTTTTTTATCTTGCTGTACTGCTTTTAGCATTTTTTAGTTTACAAGCGATTTATTGTGTTTAAAAATAGTGGAGACTTCAGTGATAGCGTTTGGTTTTCATTAATTGTATTAGTAACGTGTGTGAGAAAACAATGGTATCAATTGCGTGCGTTATGTAAAAATTATACATAGTGTAGTTGCAAAAACATTGGCTTTAACGACAGCATCAGTCATCCTTACAAACTTTTAATAAATTTGTTTTAGTTATTTACAACTGGCTCTGTATAAATTATGTATAAATTAGCATAATTTTCACCAAGCCCTGTCTAGCTTATAAATAAATCAACATAATTATTTCTCACTAAGCCCTGTCAAACAATCGGCCGAGAAGAATGGTGGCCATCTACAACTACAACCCTGATAAGAACCTGCCAGCCACTGATACTGAAGTGAGTTGTCGTCGTCATCACTACCACCGTGGTGATCATCATCAAATCAACACCATCATACACATCACTACCACAACTACTACCACCAAAATATCATTATCATTATCAACATCAAACTTTGAAGCAAAATTCTTTCAAACTGTTATTATTATTATTTTATTTCTATCATCTTCAAATTTCAACATTTTTGTTTAACAGTACGAGCTGTGTTTGAAGCAAGGCGACAGAGTACTGATATTTGGCGAGCCAGATGAAGATGGTTACATCAAAGCAGAAATTGGTTCAAGAAAGGGCCTTGTACCCCTCAACTATTTAAGACCTGCAACCCCAATTTCGAGACCACCAAATCCTCATTATCCCCCGAAAAGCAAAATGGGTGGTTACCGCAGTGAAGGAGGGAAAATGCTCCCTCCCTATGGTGGCGTAGGTGGCAAGTACCGAGGTGATGTGAGTAATATGAACCGAATGGCGGGAAAGTATGGAGTGGGCCAGCCAGGGCAGTTCTCACAGGGACAACCTCATGATGGGACAGTTTCTCAGCAGCAATCTTTTTACGACCAGGGACAGGACTATGGACAAGCGCAGCAAGAATTTCAACTAGATTATCAACAACAACAACAACCTCAACAACAGCAACTTCAACAACAAGTTTATCCACAACATCAGCAGCAGCAGCAACAACATCAGCAACAACCTTATCAACAACCAATACAAGCTCCTTACCAGCAGCATCATCAACAGCAACAGCAGCTTCAACCTCAGCAGCACCATCAGCAACTGCAACAGCTACCACAGCAGCCACCATTTCCGCAGCAGCAGCATCAGCAGCAACAACCTCATTTACCGCCAACAATGCCCGCACAAAATTATTGTTCAATCTCAACATTATGAACAATCCATTTATAAAACGTGATTTCAACCTGAGTATTATATATTATATATATTAATTAGTATTTATATAATAACAGCACATTTGTATAGATTTATAAGTATCTACCTTTTATATATGAAGCTTTGATGTCTTGCTGTACGTTGCACTAGTTAATATTTTTTGTGATTTAGATAAATTAATATTTATTAATCATTGTGAGAAGATCCCACCAAATACAATCTATTTTAGATGTCCTAGCTAGAGATTAAATTATTCCGACATATTATTTTTTCTCAAATTTTTAACTCTCAAGTTTGTTATCTCAAAAATTTCCTGGTTTTAGTTATGCTTGATATATTGGTTATTACTATTCATATAATCTTTTAAAATAATTACACGGTGGCGCCGTAATAAATCAAATAAATGATTAGTTCTGCTGCATTTATCATACGATCGAAATTTCAAATAATCGCTTCTTATTAAAATTCAATAAACATCTTTCTAAATTTATTAATTATAACCTTATTTATGATTTCTAAACGATTATTTTTCTCTCTTCTGTCTGTCTGTCTACTCCAGTAGAGGATATAGGGGAGATGGGGGCTCATTGATCTCTGGGGCACATTGATCTTTAAGCAATAACATAGCTATTTCTAAATATAAATGTAGGCCATCACTATTTTAGTTTTCCTTTTGTTTCTATTCTACTTTTAATCCTATTTGTTTATGGACTTTCTGCCGCTGAAGTTCGAAAAATTAGTAAGTTTGATTTTACAGGGAAAAACCAACTATTCACAACAGGTTAGTTTTGTAAATTAAAAATCAGTTAAATATTTGTTTGATAAATTAAATTTTGCAATGTGTAAAGATATGTCAGAGGCTTATTTTATTATTTAGTTCGATTTTCAATCACAACTTATTGATGAGATATCGCCATTATAGTGTGCTCCATGCCATGGGGGCTCCTTGATCTGTACTAGTAAGGGGTACGTTGATCTGAAGATCAAAGTGCCCCTACTGTCCTCAGATAATAATTCTCCAGGATGTTTAGTCATTTTTCTCTAACCATGCAAAATGCTATTTTTCCATTATTGTAAAATGTAATTTGTGTACTTTGCAGGTTTGGTTTCATAATGGTGAGATATCGGGAGCGAAAAACTAATCGAGGTAAAACACCTGTTGAAGTGATGAGAACAGCAGTTGATGAAGTTCTGAAAAAGAACAGAGCTATCAATGCTGTTGCACGTGAAACTGGAATTGACCGAATGACATTGAAGCGATATGTTCGGAAGAGTAGTCTCAGTCCAAGTGTAGGTTTGATACCGAATTGGAATACAAGGTAGGTATTCAATTTAGAACAAGAAGAGATGCTTGCAAAGTATTTGCTGCAAGCATCTAAGATGAACTATGGACTATCCACCAAAACAACTCGCCAGTTCGCATATGATATGGCCGTTGCGAATAATATAACATGCCCATCTTCATGGTCAATGAAAAAAACTGCTGGTATTGATTGGCTCCAGGGTTTTATGAAAAGAAGACCCGAGTTGTCACTACGTGCAGCTGAAGCGACTAGTCTGGCAAGAGCAACAGCAACTGGACTCACAACTGTGCAAAAGCCTGTTAAAGTTATAGCCGGTCGAGGATTGAAACAAGTCGGAAGGATGACATCTCAGGAAAGAGGGAAATTAATTACAGTATGCTGTGCTATAAATGCAATTGGTAATTCCATACCACCTTTGTTTATTGGCATAGAACCTTACAATCCGGACATTTTTACAGATGATGATTTTTTAGCAGCATCGGTTACAGATCGCCATACACCTGCTACAGAAATGGACACAGACAACAGTGCTTATGGAGTAACAGCTACATCCAATAATGTGGAGCCATCACAAATGGTTCTAGCTGATGATGGAGAACCAGAACAAATGACTTCAAATCCACAAGTTTGTCAAAAAAAATTACTATTTCTTAAATATTTTAAAAATTCTTGTCTGATGCTTAAATTTAGCAAAACTGCAAGATACGATTTTTATTTGAAAACAGAATATTTTTTTACAGACTGATGATGTTAACATGGTTCAATCTAATATTCACTTTCCAATATCACCAGAAGTGTTGAAACCATTTCCAAAGGCTTCAGCCAGAAAAAAGCTATTTCGGAACAGGCAACAAAAAACAAGAATTTTAACTGACACTCCAGTTAAACATGAAATTTTTCTTGCAAAAGAAAAAAGTGTGAATAAAAAAAAACGAACATCCGATACAGTAAAAAAAACAAAAGCCATGTCAAGCGTTGATTATCTTGGAACACTAGAAAGTGATGACAGTGATGGTGATGCAAGCAATCCTCAGTTGACAGCAGAAGACCCAAGTCTGGACTACGACTGTTCTGCATTAAAAAATAATGACTATGTTGTAGTAAAATTTAAAACTAAAAAGAAAGTTATTCATTACATTGGCCAAATAATATCGGAAGCTGGAGATTTAATGGTAAAATACTTGAAAAGGGAAAAGATGTCATCATTCAACTTTATCTGTAGAAATGCTGAATTATATCAATTTATAAAAGAGGACATTGTTTGTAAAGTTCCAGATCCAATTCAGCATGGTGGGACTGCTCGAGTCAGTCGTCACTTGGTTTTTCCCGTTGATTTGACAATTTTTAAAGATCTTAATTAATGTTAATTTTTATTAAAAATTATGAATTATTATATCCAATGTGTTTTAACGAGTTTTTTGGAGGCAAATGAACATCAAATCATATTGATTTATACCTAGGATCAATGTACCCCATGGGAGGGATCATGGTACCCCGTATATGGGGTGCTTTGATCCTTTGTAGGGGTTGTACCAAAGTTAAATTTTTTTAAAAATTTCTTGTATTATACAATTGAAACTGAACTTAATACATTAAATGAATGTTCCTCTGTAAATTGCACAAATATTAATATTCACTTTTTGGTTAGTTTCACTGTTGTTACAAAAAAACCTCAAAACAGATCAATGTGCCCCCATCTCCCCTATATATATATATATGGTCCTACAGAGAGAAGGTTTCTAGAAGAGGAGTATTTGATGCGAAGTTGTAGCTGTGTGATTTATGTAGTTAAAGGTCATATACACTCTTCCAAAGTTCAGAGGACTAGTTTCTTGGATTGGTTTAGTTACTTGGATTAGTTCAGCGTCTCGATTGCTGAATTTGAAAATTTTCTAACCGTTATAAAACGTTTTTGTTTGAATTTCTAAAGTGTCGATGATAAATTTTATATACATGTCACCGTTTTTCTTCATATGGTTATTTTATTTGGCTGACTTACTGTTGAAAAACTCGTTTAAGTAAGCATAGCGATACAAACAATATTCTCATTGTGGTTAAGCGCTTGGTAATTATTTGTTTAAACTTTACAATGAAAGTTAGCTTTTAATTGACGTCTCAACATTACTTTTTATTACGCAATAATCGCGGTCATTTAGCGTTCAAATTTAGAGTTATTCATGATATGTTAATGCGTTTATATACTATAAAAGTCATAAAAGCGAAACAAAATGAAAATTGCCGATAGCCATCCTAATTCCTAAATTGTCAAATCAAAAGTGAAAAGAAGATGAATGAAGTAAGAAGTTTAAAACAAAACGTGTTTCTAGACTTCTAGAGACATTTTGTTTTTATATCTTTTGATTATCGTTCAACTTTAGTTTTATTTTAGCAGAAAAGGCCACTGATTTTATAATTTATATGTAAATATTTTTGCTATCAGTTTTTGTGTTTGTGTTCACTGTTTTAAAATAGTGTTTTAGTTTAGTAATGAGTTTTAAATTTTTAATATTTTATTTATAGTATTTTTAATAATAATTTATAATATAATATTATAATTAAAATTGTAATATAAATTTTTTTACAAATCATCTATGAAATGATCAGTTTGTGTCAGATAATACATAACAGTAAGGTAAGGAGAAGCTTTTTTTAAAACAAAAAAAATCAGATTACATTACTATTACTACAAATTACATTATTATAAAATAAAAAATAGAAGTGAAATCTGAAAAGACTAAAATAAATATAATTTTACGTTTTTTTTCTGTAACTTAAATTTAAAAATATAATAATAGTAAATAATGTACAATAATTTTTAATATTTTCATTCTTCAGAACACAGATCTCATAAAAATCTCCAAAAGGTTATCCTGGTTACTGCGGCATGGAGCTCACAAGTCAGGTGTACTCATGACAACTGGTATGTATAGTGGTTTAATAAATTTTTTTCTTTGGTTTATTACACCAATCAGTAAATAAATTTGAATTTTAAATTAGTAAAACTAATGATTTGGGGATAGATTAATACATTTATTTGAATTGTAACTCAAATGAGTGTTTAAATTTATATTTTACATGGTGTTTAAAAGTCAAAACTTCATTAAATAATAATTTACTTTAATTTATTTAAAATTTTGCAGATGGTTATGTCTATATTGATGAAATATTGGCACTTGAATCTTTCAAAAATGTCAAGTTGGACCAAATAAAAGAAATTGTCGATACAAATGAGAAAAAAAGATTTGTATTGAACAAAGACTGTGAGGGAAAATTAAAAATTAAGGCATGTCAAGGTCACTCAATTGAGGTCAGGGGTCAAATATTTTATTTTGATTCATTTGGTGAAATTTATTTCAATTTATAAATTTGTTTAAATTAATTTAAATTCTTTATTGAAACATTGCAATTTTTGTTTTTGTTATGTATGGCTTATTTTTGGTTTGATCTCTATGTTATAATTGTTATGTTATAATCATTCATTTCAATACCATTATTTAATGATAGGTTCCTGATTTAGAACTGACCCCGATAACAAAAAGTAGTGATGTACCAGTAGTTTTGCATGGAACAACTAAACAAGCCTGGCAGTCTATAAAAGATGAGGTAGGTATGTCTATATAGACACACACACACACACTCAAAGACACACCCATGCACACAAATACACACACATATGTTGTTTCTTTTTAAATTTTAAAATATTCATTTGAAATAAACTTCAAAACAATTTACACAATTTTATTTAAAAATATCTTTTATACATTTTTTTCCTAATTGATGATCGAAAGGGTTTGAGTAGAATGAAAAGGCAATACATACATTTCTGTCCCGGTATACCTGGCCGGGATCAAGTCGTATCAGGTTGTTTTTTTCATTTATTTTGGGTATTTTCATATTTTTTAAACTTGTTTATTTGTTAATTTGTAATTATTACATTTAAATTATAATTAGCGCAGCATGAATAACGAATTACAATTATGTTGAAAATTTTTTTTAAAATGTTATTCCTACAGGGTATAGGGGATCTTCAAACGTTCTCATAAGCATTGATTTAGATAAGGCTTTGAAAGGTTGTTAACTTTTTCATTTTCAACGGAATATATGAATGAATGAGTGAATGAAAATGAATGAATGAATAAGTGAATGAAAGAATGAATGAATGAATAATACGTTCCTTCTATTTTCAGATGGTTTGCAATTTTTTAGAACCCCTAATAACGTAATCTTGAGCCCTGGAAACGAAAAAGGCTATATTTCTCCATCCTACTTTAAATTTGTTAACTTCATTTGAACATTTTATTGGCCGTTGGTTATTTTGGCGGGCATTGTGTGTGTGCAGTTCTTTCGCGTAATTTGTAAATTTTAAATATTTCGCCATGTAATTTTTTAATGTGTTTTGTGAAGGTCGATTGGCTCAGAAAATAATGTACCAATAAAACGTGTTTGGTCAATTTTCGATGTCTTGGTTTTGATTCTTGTTAGAAAATGTTCAACTAATTTGAGACAAATTTTATATTATTAGGTAAAGTCTGCGAATGATATTGGGTATTGAGGTTTGAACGTTCTAATCACCCTTAATAAAATGAATTTTTATTTTGTAATACAAAAAATATATTCAAGTCATGTGAAATCGAAACTGTGTGTGATCATTTTTCAAGTGCAATTCAGTTGAGTCATGTTAAGTTTGTTATCAATTAACGCGTGAAACATCCGCGTGTAGGATGACGTATAAGATGAAATGAATCTTTTCCTTAAAACATTGCGTTAAACTTCTGCCTCTGCATCACCATCTTATCCTCTCGGTCCTTTTTAGGGACTCCGACGCCATCAACTCCCTGATTGAAAGCTGCCGTCTTCGCGGTTTTGTTGGCGGCCGCACCTCTGCCAACGTTGGACCTGGCCATGTACATGCAAATGGGTAGGATGCTGAGTGGCACCGAAGGAGTCATCATAAAAATGTGGGCTGCCTTGTCTGCCTCACTCTTACCCGACAGTGCTTCTTCTTTGGCGATTTTTGGCAGGAACGGTAGAGGTTCGACGCCTGGGATGTTGTTAAAAGATTTTTAATAAATAAAGTAATTTTATTACCAATTTATGTCGATGGGTTACAATAGTTTTAGTTTTAATATTAAGCAGTTCATGGGCGTATGGTTTTTTATCGACTGAACAGAGGTTCGACTCACTGTTTGGTATCCAGGTAGGAGAGAGATTTTCGTACATGATGCCCGTTGTTTTATTACGCTGTTCTATTCTTTTCGTCAGTCGCTTCAAGTCGTTTTGGAAAGTTTCTGTTACTTGTTTGGCTTCTGTTTCTACGAAATATGTTTCAGAACTATCTCCGAATGAGTTCTGATAAATTCAACATTTCAAGTTGTTTCAGCGTGCAGTTTAATCGTGAAACATGTAAGTTGAATGAAAAAATTGTTAACCTCGTCTGGTTTGTGAACTTGTAGTAACGTGACCAAAGATCCATAATACGCATCTGGAAATTGGTCCGGAAGTGTTTTATGAATGAAATCCTTGGTGGTCATCTTCCTGCGTGACATGGGAGGCTGTCTCATCATGGCGGGCACTGTGGGAATGAATCCGTATAGATCCATGGCTTCCGTGTGTGTGGCCGAGTGCTGACACGTCGACACGAAAATTAATTTTGTGATCAAGTCCGAGAGCTCTTCTACTGTGTTGATATCTGTCGGTAGACGGAGCATTTCTCGCTGTCTTGGTTGTTTTCTTTTAATCATGGTGTTGGGTATGACAGTTGTTACGGACGATGTGTTGGAAGAGGAGGAAGTTTTTGAGTGGGCAGGCGAGTTTGAAAAATATTTATCTGATAGGAAGTTATTACACTTTTCATAACTGGGCATTTCCTTATTGGATTTCGAAAACTTTTTCAACTGGCTTTCCAAGAGATATGGCTTAGAAGGTCTTCCATTTGAATCGTTCAAATGACTGATGGTTTCATTAGTTTCTTTCAAGTCGTTTTTAAAACTAATCTTATCACCATTTTGTTCGTTTGGAGTGTTAGCCAAATCACTGCTCACTGATTGTGTGGCGTCGTTCAAATCTTGTCTCGTAACGGAACTTTGCATTATAGAGCTCTCTCGCTTGCTTGACCTGCTTGCATCGATGTCGACATCCAGACCAGGGAAGCCATACTCCGAAACATCAGCGACCCAACTTTTCAGTTCCGTGTCTTCCATGACATCGTCGTTAGATTTGTAGAAGAGTAGCAACATGTTGTTGACGTATTTGTAAATTAAGTTCCACATCGTCGTCGCGTCATCTCTGTTGTTTAATGTTGTTTTTTTAACTGACTAAAAATATTTCAAGTTATAAAAACCTGTAATAGTAATAAGGCAGATGATTTTTGTCGTTAGTTCCTCTATTTTCCAAATCACATCTGGGATCCAACTCGTCCCAAGTGAACTCTCCCTGGAGATACTTCAACATGAGATGCTTCACCCCCTCCGAGCCGATTGACGTGTACTTATCGACTGCACAGTTTCTTCTTAAAATATGTCTTCTCAAAAGTGTATTTGTTACCAGGGAATACCTGAATATTTCATGTCGTTCAAATGTACTTAAATTAATTTGTTATTCCAAAATCTATATAAATTTCGAACCTGAAATGAGGTCTGAGCAGTTTATAAACCGGATGCGAGGATGAAAGTTGTCGCATCATGGCCACAGCGAATGGTTCAGCAACAAAATGGCACTTGAGAAGATGAGAAATGACAAAATGGTAGTGGAAATCAGCGCATTTAACCCACAGTTTTGCCATGATCCAATCTTCAGGCGTGTCCCGGGGTGTCCAAATGGGATTATCAACATCCGGAGTTTGGTTTAATTGAATGGCTAGCGGTATTATGTCGCCGAATTCCCTTTCGTAAAACAAAACGATGGGAGCCGCTAAATATCTGTTGTCGGAATCTCGCCTAATTACTGGAATGTCTGAGAGGATGGCGTAGTCAATTATGTACAACAATCCCTTCTGGAAAAATTATTAATTAAATTTTAGACAAAATTTTTTCTAATATACTACATGACTCAATGATTGATATTATTTTGAGATAATAAATTAAAATTTTTATTTTTTAGTTTGTCGTAAAAATTTCAAACTAAATGACATTTTTGTTAAAAAATTTCGGGCTATAGCGACATTTAAAAATTGCTTCGTACCTCAAGTGCTGATTGTAGAGTGAGATCCAGGCTCATGTATCCAGCGCACATACTGTCGGCAATGGGAAAGTTGGAAGGAAGAGAATTTCTCAACCTTCGCAGCATCACAGGGTTGGGCCCCATGAGGAAGTATCGACCGAAGTCAACATCATCCTGTACCGATCTGCACATGTCACCCTTCGGACCATCGGGAATTCTCACCTTAAAAATTTTGATTTAATAAAAGTTGTGTTTAAATGAGTTAACAGTTTCAAGAGATGTTTAAAATATAAATTTATTATCGCACTTTTGTAATGAATGCGATGGCGAATCTTATTTTCCTCCACCTACGTCGTGCAGCTTGTGAACTGGGCTTCAGTTTGTTTGAAGGCATCCTCGACTGCCGGAGCAGGGGTCCAATTGAAGGTAAGTTGTCACCGGTAGCGGATGTTTGTCGATAAAATAAAGGTATATTTGGAAGAAGACCCCTAGAAGCAGCTGTTGCCAAGAACGGGAGCAACGTTTCCATGGCGGTTGGATCAACATCCCACGGCATTCCAGCAAACTTTTCTGCTTGTAGTCGATCACTCAGTGGCAGATCTCTGACGGTTTCAGCACCTATCCAACCGAACGGTTGTTCGGAACTGGCATACCATTGGTAGTCTGATTTTCGATCGCGCAGCTCCAACAACCTTTCTTGACGAATGAGTTCGTGACAGTCCTTTTGGGGCAAGCTGACTGGTCAAAATACATGTTTTTATAATCTAAATTTTAAACTAAAATGAAATTAATATTTGTAGTTTTGTGATTGCCCGATTTATTTTTTCAACACAAATATGAACCCACCTTCGCCAGGCCTGAGTGTGACTTTCGACAGCACTACATTGTAACAGGGGAAGTGCTTAACATTTGTCTTATTTGGATCTGATAGGATGACATATCTGAGGAACCATTCATCTGTAAGATGTCGGTGACGCACTGTCAAACTGATGGCCAATATTTCACCAACTGATTCCGTGTTGATGATGAAGTTTTCACATCCTTCAGCTGACGATACATCATCTTCTTCCTCCTCGTCCAGGTGGTAATCCAATTTCTGCGGGGCCGTTCTGCCTCGAGTGCCTACAATATTAATATTATAATCAATGTTAAAATGAATTGTTGAAAACATTTTCAACAGTTGTTTTACGGAAAGATATTAAAATTTTAACTATTTAACTGTTGTTTGATTTTCACATCTTGAAAAATATTTAAAGGCAACATACCTATCCATTTATTATGAAAAATGATTTAAATTTAGTAAAACAACGTAACGACAAACGGCACCAATTAAAGTTAAGAAAACGTCCACACGAGATTTGGTATCCTTAACGGGAGCTGTACAGAGAGTAACAAAGTACTGAACTCTCCCTCTCTTTGAACATTCCTTCTGCAGACAGCTGTCATTCTTCCAGACGACAATCTGAAGATGGTCCAACTCAAGTCTGGTGTACATATTTGACAGGCAGTACTGGAAACTGTGGAAGTCGTAGGCTGATTTGGGATGTCGGAATTGCAAACATGAAGGTTTATCGACGATGTTGAAGTAAGTTCGGCAGAGAGCCATAAACGGAATGGTTGTAGTCAATTGTATTCGCATTAAATCAAGCCAGGGACTTTCTTTTTCATCCCAAATCTGTTTTTGAAGTTTTTTTTTGATAAATTGAATAAATTTTACTACAAATAAAAAAATTCTACCATTTGAGGATTCCAGAATAATTCTTCGAGTCGTGCACTTAGTTGAATTTGTAGTGTGTACTTGACTGCTTCGTTGTTCTCCATTCTTCTTTGAAATTCTTCTCTCAAGTAACATGTTGATCTCAAATCCTCCTCTTTCCTGTGCCTTTCAAAAATTTTTAAAACTTTTTTTTTATTGAAATTACTCGAAATATTGAGATTATTATTCTATCACCATCAGCTTTCTACAGATTACGGTTTACAACTTCGATAATTGCATTCTTGATTCGAAGTGTTGCTAAAAATCATTCCAACACTATAAAATTATTAATAATAAAAAATTTTACGTTTACTATAATTCAACAACACCTGAACCAGGGAACTCTTTGTTCCTCCCTATCTAGCAAGCCCCCCTCAACGTAGGGGCTGTGGCCTGGGATCAACCGAAATTTTGCCAGCATTTTTCGTTCGTTTTTTGGCACGAAACAATAAACTAGCTGACTGTAGTAGATCAGTTTCGTGTAGGACTCTGGAGCTCTCCGCGTGCCATCCACCAATGCAAAGTGACTTGAGGAAATTTTGTAAGACGATGAGAAGAAGTTTATTGAGTTTGAAAAAACTAAATTTTAAAGATTGTTAATCCAATCTAGTGATTTATTAAAATGCATTTAAAATGATATATTGTTGAAAATTTAAAACGAATCTATTAAACACTCAAATAGAAACCAACAAAAGCGGATTGCGCCGACAAGCAATTTTGAGTTCTTCGGGCCTAGCAAGGGTCATGACATCGGAGAAACTTTTACAGCAGTCTCCCAATGTTATTCTTCCAGTGTGTAGGATGAGGTCGAAAGGGCCGTCCTCGTTTTGGTCGGCAAACTTGATGGCTGTCTCACGTTGGCAAGATGATGCGTCATCGCTGTTTTGAACGCTGCTGTGCCTGGTTCGATAAAATGTATTGTTTGTGCGTTGTTTCGTATTAATTTGTTTTACTTGGCATTGATTTGTATTGCCTTGTATTGTACTGTTCTGTCTGGTATTGAATTGTCCAGTTGTATGGTGTTGAGCTGCATCGTATGTTTGTGTTTGAGAAGTGATAGGAAATATGAGTATAACAGAAAATTAAAAAAAAATTAAAAAGAAATAAAATGAAAAAATACAAGAAAAATAAACATGATAAAGAACAACTAAACAAAATGTGCGCTTTTATTAATTGAAAGCTGCCTACACGAAATGATGAATTGATATTATTTTCTTGAAGCAGCACTGAATTGTATGCAGAATGAACCTGGGTTAGCCTTAACTGGCAGCGATAAAAAAACGCTTCAACAATGAGCACCATAATTTTGAAATCAAATGAAACAAAACAGACATGCCCTGCTCAAGCTGATATTTAGCACATATTTAAGAATTCAAAACCGCTTCTGTTTATAATTTTACAAAGACACAAAGCAATCGACTGAAAATAATTTAGAAAACAAATATTTAAAAATAAAAAAAGAACACAAGACCCATCGTATTTTTTCAATTGATTTAAACATTACATCAGGACGTCATACAATCGAACATGTAAACAGTTGAAACGTATGCAAACATGAAAGCTAATTTTCAATATTTTTTAATGTTAAATATCGTTTGTGCATTTGTAGTTGTCTCCATCAACCTGTCCTCATCAGTAGCCCATGCAGCAATCGACTTGAAGGAATCTTACATAGGATGCTATCGAAACATCAGCTCAACGAAGACAGTTGCATCAGTTGGCTCAGTGAATGAATGTTCACTAGAGTGCAAAGGTGAAAGTAACAATATGATCGCTTTGAAGAGTGGGAAAGAATGCAACTGTATTGGAAGGTTAGATTCGGCAGTGGCTTCATCCCAGTGTGATGTTCCTTGCGCCAATAGAGATGCTTGTGGTGGAAGGGACTCATATTCCGTTTATAAAAGCAAGCCACGAAAGACGCACGATGACTATGCCAGTTTTGAATCACGTCAGAGAGATGTCATTTTGAAGACATTACCAAACACTTACACATTTGAAATGTGCGCACATTTCTGTTTTGAGACAAATTATACGTTTTTCCAGAAGATCGACACGTCGAACAGATGTGGTTGCTTTCAAGAACATGGTACAGGAAATAGCTACTTCACAAAATTAATTTGTAATACCTGCTCAAGTGACAGATCTGAAGTTTGCAGATGTTATCATCAGGGTCATGAGGAAAAAATAGCGATATTCGCAACACGCTTCCAATACGACTTCCAGCGAGGAGTATCGACTTATTCTCACTGCAGAAACAGAAACAACGGAAGTTACGAAATTACTGCAAACTGTCCCGATGGATGCGATCCGGGATGGAGAGGTGATTCATGCAGAGAAAGAGATTGCTCATCAGGTAGAGGAGATTGTCCCGTTGGAATGGAATGTATTGAGTCCACGGTGAATGGTAATAAGTACGTTGAATGTGTCTGTCCCCCTGGTAAGGTCAGAAACAAATGGTACCAATGTGAGGTTTTCAGGAAAAATTTAGCTTTACATAAACCTCCTTATTACAGTTCAACCTATGATGAACATGACAACCCCACAATGGGTGCTCATTACAAAATACATTTAACAGACGGCAACTATGACGGCTACCACATATCTCACATACTTGATGCCATGCCAGCCTGGATGGCGGTCGACCTGCTTAGTTTATATTGCGTAGGATTCATCAGAGCATACAACAGAATAAATCAATGGACTGACTTCCTGAAAAGAATGGACAAGTTTGTTGTAAGGTTGAACGAAACGTTCGACGTGAGCAATAGAGAAGACATCAGAGACAAAGTCAACTTGTGCGGGTTCGGACCAGAAGAAGCGATACAGGGCGGAAACCCCATGATTGTTGTTTGTGAGAACTTCACTATCCTCACAAGATTTGTTTTCATTCAACCATCTGATGAGAGAATGAAAGATCATCATACAGCACTCGCAGAGTTGGAAGTATTCGAGGCTGGATGCGATCTTTTCAACGGGAGGTGCGGAGAGGTGGAGCCGTGCAGAGAGGAGAAGAAAGAAGGGACAGTCACCATCAGTTGTTCATACAAAACAACTACTGCATCAAACGCCAATGAAGAAAGCAACGCAACAACTGAAGAAAGCAAATCAACAACTGAGAGAGTATATGCAAGACTTCCGTCAAGTCATGTATCTGCAATTGTCGGAACCATAGGTGCCCTGTTTGCTGTTTCAGCTACGTCTGTTTTGTTGGCTTTGATTTTGAAAAAAAGAAAAAAGAAAGAGGAAGAGAAAGAAAGTAAAAACGCGCAGTCGGAAGCTTCGCCTGAAGAAGATGAATTGTAGATGGATAAAATGTTTTGTAATCAACTTCATCCACAATAAAATGATGATATGGTTAAAAATTGAAACGATGAAAAAAAATTTCTTTAAAGACAACATCGTTTTAGTGTATTATTATTTTTCTATTGGTGCAAAATTTCTTTCTTACGAATAATGCTTTACATTGCATAAAAATTGTTTAAAATCCACAATATAAAAGAGTAATGGTACAAAACTGTTTGCTATTCTTAATAATGATGGTCATAATGATTGTGACGATTATATTGTTGACGTTGCTGCTACTGATGATCATCATCATAAGGATGATGATGATGATGGTGGTGATGACGACGATAACATAGATAATTAAGTGATAATTTGTTTCACATGGTCTTTGTAGCACCCCCACTTGCAATTTCATAGCTATTTTTATATTATCGTCTATCTGTTGATGCTATTATTATTATTATTCTTATTATTGTTCTTATTATTATTATTGTTATTATTCAAGAAACTACAAAGTGGATGAGTACAAGTAAAACCTCAAGAATAACCTATCGAATGATTTAAAACATTGCAATATTTTAATCAACACTTGAAATTTCGCCAATAGGACTTTATAATTCTTTCAATTTAGCTCAAACTAAAATAAACTGGCGTGACGATTTTAGATCTAGCTTAATCAATTCTGCGATAGCATCTACTTACGCAATATATTGTGACAGAAATAAAGCTTGACTCTAGTTTTTATATTATTTTACCATGTTTGTACACATTCATACTGACTAGCATTGATGTTAAATTATCCATTATTTCAATCTTTTAACTTATAATAATTGATCATTTTATATTTAATTGTAATTTTCATTCATATTTTGGCTTTTGTGGAAATAAAAGAGTTCTCATTATTATTATTATTATTATTATTTTAGTAGTTGTTGCTATTGTAGCAAAAGTTGTAGTAGTCGTAGTTATCTCATTCAAACATTCAATTTTGTTATAGTACAAATTGCTTGTTGATATTTTTAATAGTCTGTTTTTGTGGATCAATTACACAAGTGCCTATGTTTGTTTTTGTATATTTTTGTATGTACGCAATTGTGTATGTTTTTGTATGTATATGTGTGTGTATGTATGTATGTTTGTATGTATGTATGTATGTATGTTAAAACCAAAACATGATGAGTGACACTGAACCGTCAAACATCAAGTAACAAATGGATTAACACTTTGATTTGTCGTTAATTGCACATGTCGGCATTCAGTTGGATATACGTATGTATGTATGTTGTATGTATGTATGTATGTAGGTATGTGTGTATTTATGTATGCGTGTATATATTTTCGTGCGTGTGTGTATCTATGATTTCCACATATAAACAAAAAAACTTCCACATGCAATAAATTATTTATGTTACACCTAAATTGAAACCAACCGGTCAATTGATCAACTATCTGACCAATCAACTAACCAACCAATCAACTAACCAACCAACCAACCAACCAACCAACCAACCAACCAACCAACCAACCAACCAACCAACCAACCAGCCAGCCAGCCAGCCAGCCAGCTAGCCAGCCAGCCAGCCAGCCATCCAGCTTACATTAATAATCATTATCACTTAATTATGCTATTAATCAAATGAAACAGACATGCCCCGCTCAAGCTGATATTTAGCACATATTTATATTTAGCACATATTTAAAAATTTGAAAACGTTTCTGTTTATAATTTTACGCAGACACAAAACAATTGAATAGAAATACTTTAGAAAACAAATAGTTAAAAAAAAATAGAACACAAGACCCATCGTATTTTTGTAATCAAAACCAGGACATCGAAACGGAACTATCGTAACCGAAAACCGTTAAAAACCGAGATTTTGCTTGCTCGGAACAAAAACCGTAACCGAACCGAAACATTGTTTGCTAGTTTAACCGAAAACCGTAACGAAATAAATAACGGTTCGATGCTAAAAATGTGAAAAAAAATATTTTTGTCAAATTCTGAAAAAAAATATTTTGATAGTATTTCATCTTTTGAAATTCTATATTAATTTTTATTATCTTTGAAAATTTGTTATCTCTCTTTTCGCTCGTTTTCCGACTGAGTTTGCCGATAATTTGAGTAAGTTGCCGCGTGAAGAGAAATCCAGTAATAATCAGAGAAATTAGAGATCAAGTGCGATCATCTTCAAAATTTTGAAGTACCAGCTACACAAGTGAGCCTGAAAAATCTGTTTTTAGGTTAAAATTTATCTTCAGAGACTGCAGAAGTGTTTTCAATAAAAACATTATAAAAGATATATTAATAATCAGAAAAAATTTCATGTTATTTGAAACAATCTTATATTTATATGAGGGATTTCAAAATATCTTTGTAATGATTGTTTTATTTTTTAGAAAAAAAATATTAAAAACGATTCCTTTTATACTGACAACGTTTAAACATTATTTTTGATATTGATTTCTTATTATTCACAATCTAAAATTTAATTCAAATTGACATTGTGGTTGTAGTTGGATGTCTGTATGTCCGTTACATGCGTTTAAAGAAATATGCTAGTAAAAATTAAGTTTGGAACGAGAGCGAAACCGAAAACTAAAAAAAACCGATATTATTCCAGGAACGAAAACCGGGACCGAACCGAAATTCGTTTGGCTGATTAAACCGAAACCGTAAACTGAAACGAAAAAAATTACGGTTCGATGCCCTGATTCAAACATTAGAAAACCTGAGTACGTCATACAATCGAACACGTAAACAGTTGTAACGTAAGCAAATTTCATTTTCAAAGCTCATTTTCAATATTTTTTAATGTTATATATTGTTTGTGCATTTGTAATTGTCTCCACCAACCTGTCCTCATCAGTAGCCCATGCAGCAATCGACTTGAAGGAATCTTACATAGGATGCTATCAAAACATCAGCTCAACGAAGACAGTTGCATCAGTTGGCTCAGTGAATGAATGTTCACAGGAGTGCACAAATGAAAGTAACAACATGATCGCTTTGAAGAGTGGGAAAGAATGCAACTGTATTGGAAGGTTAGATTCGGCAGTGGCTTCATCCCAGTGTGATGTTCCTTGCGCCAATAGAGATGCTTGTGGTGGAAGGGACTCATATTCCGTTTATAAAAGCAAGCCACGAAAGACGCACGATGACTATGCCAGTTTTGAATCACGTCAGAGAGATGTCATTTTGAAGACATTACCAAACACTTACACATTTGAAATGTGCGCACATTTCTGTTTTGAGACAAATTATACGTTTTTCCAGAAGATCGACCCGTCGAACAGATGCGGTTGCTTTCAAGAACATGGTACAGGAAATAGCTACTTCACAAAATTAATTTGTGATACCTGCTCAAGTGACAGATCTGAAGTTTGCAGATGTTATCATCAGGGTCATGAGGAAAAAATAGCGATATTCGCAACACGCTTCCAATACGACTTCCAGCGAGGAGTATCGACTTATTCTCACTGCAGAAACAGAAACAACGGAAGTTACGAAATTACTGCAAACTGTCCCGATGGATGCGATCCGGGATGGAGAGGTGATTCATGCAGAGAAAGAGATTGCTCATCAGGTAGAGGAGATTGTCCCGTTGGAATGGAATGTATTGAGTCCACGGTGAATGGTAATAAGTACGTTGAATGTGTCTGTCCCCCTGGTAAGGTCAGAAACAAATGGTACCAATGTGAGGTTTTCAGGAAAAATTTAGCTTTACATAAACCTCCTTATTACAGTTCAACCTATGATGAACATGACAACCCCACAATGGGTGCTCATTACAAAATACATTTAACAGACGGCAACTATGACGGCTACCACATATCTCACATACTTGATGCCATGCCAGCCTGGATGGCGGTCGACCTGCTTAGTTTATATTGCGTAGGATTCATCAGAGCATACAACAGAATAAATCAATGGACTGACTTCCTGAAAAGAATGGACAAGTTTGTTGTAAGGTTGAACGAAACGTTCGACGTGAGCAATAGAGAAGACATCAGAGACAAAGTCAACTTGTGCGGGTTCGGACCAGAAGAAGCGATACAGGGCGGAAACCCCATGATTGTTGTTTGTGAGAACTTCACTATCCTCACAAGATTTGTTTTCATTCAACCATCTGATGAGAGAATGAAAGATCATCATACAGCACTCGCAGAGTTGGAAGTATTCGAGGCTGGATGCGATCTTTTCAACGGGAGGTGCGGAGAGGTGGAGCCGTGCAGAGAGGAGAAGAAAGAAGGGACAGTCACCATCAGTTGTTCATACGAAACAACTGAGAAAGTATTTGCAAAACTTCCGTCAAGTAATGTAATTTTAATTGTAGGAATCATAGGCGCCATGTTAGCTGCTTTAACTACGTCTGTTTTGGCGGCTTGGTTTTTTAAAAAAAGAAAAATGAAAGAAGAAGAGGAAGAAGGTGAAGACAAGCAGTCGGTAGCTTCGTCTGAAGAAGATGAATTATAGATGGATAAAATGTTAATAAAATAAATAAAATAAAATGATAAAATAAAATTTTTCGTAATCAACTTCATTCACAATAAAACTCTGATCAAAAAACTTGGATTCAATTCCAGACACCCTGTAAAAATTCGCGAAAAAATATTTGATTCAGCAATTGCCGACCAACACAAATCTGTTTAGATAGGGGAAAACCGTTGACCTGCTGTGTCCTCTCTGCGGCGCTAAACAGACGAACTAGCATGTGGTGTCCAACTGTGGATCCACAGTTGCTTTGAAACGTTATATTGAACGGCATGAACGTTTGAAATTACTCCGATTGGCTTCTTTAATACTTTCAATTTACAATTAATAAGTAATTTATGGCCTGCTGGTTTTATTGACAAATTAATTGATTCTGCAATTAAATCGATATACGCCATCTATCGCGACAGAAACATTGTATAACCGTTTAAATATGTCACCTAACAACACTTTTCATTGATAATGGGTAATAGGGTTTTAGTGTGCATTTAATTATTTGACAATGACCATATTTCATACTATTTTATATTTTAAGTCACTGATTTTCTCTAAAAATGGAGTTTTAATTATTGTAATAGTAGTAGTAGTTGTTGTAATAGCTGTAGTAGTTGTTGTTATCTCATTCGAACTTTCAATTTAGTTATACAAATTGTTTGTTGATGTTTTTATTAGCCTGTTTTGTTGTTCAATTACACAAGTACCTATGATTTTTTTTGTATATTTTTGTATGTATGTTTTTGTATGTATGAATGTATGTGTGTGTATTTAATTTTTTATTTACGTGTATGTATGTATGTATGTATGTATGTATGCACGTATGTATGTATATTATTTATGTGTATGTATGTATGTATGTATGTATGTATGTATGTATGTATGTATGTATGTATGTATGAATTTTTTTAATTTTATGGAGCAAATAAAATATCGTTTCGTTTCGTTTCGTATATATGTATGTATGTATGTATGTATGTATGTATGTATGTATGTATGTATGTATGTATGTATGTATTTATGTATGTATGTATGTATTATTATTATTGAAACATTTATGAAGCGCTAAATAAACGAATCTCAAAAGCGCTATCTAACAAAAACTGAACTTAACAACATAATTGAAATAACAAACGAGAAATCATGATGCATCGCACAGAAATAAGATTAAAATTTAGTCATAAACAGAAAAGTGATCGATTCCATATAACGAAAATACGAATGTATGTATGTATGTATGTATGTATGTATGTATGTATGTATGTATGTATGTATGTATGTATGTATGTATGTATGTATGTATGTATGTATGTATGTATGTATGTATGTATGTATGTATGTATGTATGTATGTATGTATGTATGTATGTATGTATGTATGTATGTATGTATGTATGTATGTATGTATGTATGTATGTATGTATGTATGTATGTATGTATGTATGTATGTATGTACGTCTGTATGTATGTATGTATGTATGTATGTATGTATGTATGTATGTATGTATGTATGTATGTATGTATGTATGTATATATTTTCGTGCATGTGTGTATCTATAATCTTCCCATATAAACAAAAATACTTCCACAAGCAATCAATTATTTATCTTACATCCAAATTGAAACCCACCGGTCAATTGACCAACCAGCTGACCAACCAGCCAACCAACCAACCAACCAACCAACCAACCATCCAACCAACCAATCAGCTAACCGGTCGGTCGGTTAGTCAGCCAGCCAGCCAGCCAGTCAGTCAATTACTCAACCAAAAATTCAAGCAAACAACAAACGAACTAATCAACATAGGACAAAAATTACAACCACTAACCTCAACCTAATCCTGAATCTTAAATCCGGCCTGAAAAAATCATTATCCGGAATGCGGCTGTCACTCAAAACAACGCCGTACCCCACAGCCCCCACGCTGTTGCACTGACGAATAGGAGACGAGATTGAGGTCACGTGCTTTTTCGCGCGTTTTATTTGAAGGTTGAGGTAAGTTCGTTTGGCGAAACTGTGTCTGGTTGCGTGATGCTGTTGTTATGATGATAATGGTGATGGCGGTGATGATGATGATGTTGATGAAGAAGAAGATGATGATGGTGGTGACAATGACAATGAAAATAACGACGGTGGTGATGATGATGGTGTACAAGCAAAGCCACCCAAAAAACAAATTTACAGACAATAAATTAATTATTTTCTTTCCGAATTTTGTCAAAACATCTTAAGAAAAAAAAAGAAAAAAAATTTGCCTTAAAAATTTTTCGTAAGATTAGTAAAAGTTTCAAGAAGAAAAAATTTATGATAATAATTATAGCACTACTTCACTAAAATTACTACACAACAATTACTAATACTGCTGCTGCTACTACTAATACCACAGCTGCTCTTACTAATACTACAGCTGCTACTATCAATCAATCAATCAATCAATCAATCAATCAATCAATCAATCAATCAATCAATCAATCAATCAATCAATCAATCAATCAATCAATCAATCAATCAATCAATCAATCAATCAATCAATCAATCAATCAATCAATCAATCAATCAATCAATCAATCAATCAATCAATCAATCAATCAATCAATCAATCAATCAATCAATCAATCAATCAATCAATCAATCAATCAATCAATCAATCAATCAATCAATCAATCAATCAATCAATCAATCAATCAATCAATTAGCTTATAAAGCGCTATTTCCGCGATGTTCAACAGCGCTCCTCAATGAATTTTGAAAAAAGATGGGTCTTGAGATCCGCTCTGAACTTCGCAAGTGATGGAGAAGTAGTCAAAGAAGTAGAGTTCCAGAAAGAAGGACCAGAAAAAGCAAAAGCCGATTTGGCAAAAGAGTGTTTAACACGAGTTAAGAAAAAGCGAGAAGAAGAAGACGATCGTAAACCGGGGCGTTTAGGTTCAATTAATATATCTGATAAATACTTAGGAGATAATATAGATTGAGACTTATACATGAACGTGCAAATTTTAAAAATTATTCTATATTTCATAGGTAGCCAGTGCAAGAGAACAAGATATGGAGATATATGAGAAAAGAAAGGGACACGAGCAACTAGACGAGCAGCTGAGTTAAAAGCTTTACATAAAGGATAGAGTATAGAGTCAGGAAGACCATAGTAGAGCGAGTTACAATAATACATCTGCTAGTACTAACACTACTACTGCTGCTAGTAATACTAGAGCTGCTGCTACTTAAACTACAGCTACTACTACTCATACTACTGCTGCTGCTGCTACTACTAATAACAATTATAATAACATTTTAAAGCGTACATCTTCTCATATTTTCTTTCGTCCTATAATTTTTTATTCAGCATGCCAGAAAACATGAATAATTGTTTTACAAATGTATGAATAATATTTTTCCAAATGTATTATTATTATTATCGTATTTATTATTATTATTGTCACTGTTATTATTACTATTATTATTGCTTATTATTTTTATTATTTATTAACATGGAAAAAAATTTACTCCAGTCCTTTGATCATTATTGTCAAAATCACCTTTTAAAAGTATTTAAAAAGAAACAGACTATAATTAATAATGACAATAATAATAATAATAATGATAATAATAATAACGAAGAATAAGTTGTGATAAGCCATGCCAGTGAGCTGAATATAAATTTTTTTTTCTTTAAAACCGTAATAACGTTGAAAAATAATTAAAAGCTTATAAAAGTTGTTGTTGTTGTTGTTATCGTTTTGACGTCGTTGTAGTAGTAGTAGTAGTAGCAATAATAAATGCAGTATTAGTCGTCGTAATAGTAGTGGTAATGGTAGTTTAAGTAAAATTGGCAAGCATAGAGTATTTATAAATATTGGCTAGTAATTTTACTTCTTTGTTAGTTATATTAGTTTGCCGTATCTGATTTATAGATGCCAGTATTTTTGGTAAAGAGTTATTTTTTCTCTGTAATAACTAACTCCATATGATATACGCTGTTTAACTAATAAACAAGCTGATAAAGATGCTCACATATTTATGTGAAGAAATGTCTGTATGTGTGTGTATGTGTGTATGTATGCGTGTGCATGCGTGTGTATGTGTGGCGTGTATGTTTCTTTACGTATTTGCAGTAAGTTTGGCTCTAAATATGTTTACATCTGTCTGTGTTTCGGTGAGCTTGTGTGTGTATATGCGTGCGTGTGTGCGCGCGTGTGTAAGTACGTGCGTGTTTGTGTATGTATGTACGCATGTGTATGTGAGTGCGTGCGTGCGTGTGTGCGTGTGTTTGTTACGGGTTAGGCAGACTTATAGATCAAAGTAACGATTGGTTGCGTTATCAGTGTCGATGGATAGGAAACAGGATTCCGTGTTATTATTATTATTATTAATTATTATTCGTTGCTGTTATTATTATTTATTATTATTCTTTGTTGTTGTTGTTATAATTATTATTATTTATTATTATTATTCATTATTATTATTATTTATTATTATTTTTTTATTATTTATAGGAATATTACGCTATAGTTCGTTGACGTGATATGTTATTGATGTCAGCATTATTGCTATTATTATTATTATTATTAAAAATATTATTATTATTATAAATGTTTATAAATTCCTATGTTTATGTCTCTCGCAAATATTCTTGTCGAATGATATTCTCATGTTTATTATGGGGTTTCATTCATTCCATCTCTCCATCGTCGTCACCATCATCAACATCATCTGACCTTTAACCTCTTCTGCAGTTTCCTCGCGAACGTTTCCGGCCCATGCTCTTCCCGCCAAAGTGCGAACACCTCGTTACGCCATTTTGTTTCTTGAGTAATGATAATGATGACAATGATGATGAGTGGATAGTTGGATAAAAGAATGAATGTAGAATGAATATATGAAACACATATAAACAGACGAAAAGTGTAAGGAATTGAAATGAACGAATGAAGGGACAAACTAATAAATGAACGAACGAAGAATGAACGAACGAACGAATGAATGAATGAATGAATGAATGAATGAATGAACGAATGAATGAATGAATGAATGAATGAATGAATGAACGAACGAATGAATGAATGAATGAACGAACGAATGAACGAATGAATGAATGAATGAATGAATGAACGAACGAATGAATGAATGAATGAATGAATGAATGAATGAATGAACGAATGAACGAATGAATGAATGAATGAATGAACGAATGAATGAATGAATGAATGAACGAACGAATGAACGAATGAACGAATGAATGAATGAACGAATGAACGAATGAATGAATGAATGAATGAATGAATGAATGAATGAATGAATGAATGAATGAATGAATAAACGAACGAATGAACGAATGAATGAATGAATGAATGAATGAATGAATGAACGAATGAATGAATGAATGAACGAATGAATGAATGAATGAATGAATGAATGAACGAATGAATGAATGAATGAATGAATGAATGAATGAATGAATGAATGAACGAATGAATGAATGAATGAATGAATGAATGAATGAATGAATGAACGAACGAATGAACGAACGAATGAATGAATGAATGAATGAATGAATGAATGAATGAATGAATGAATG
>NW_008704501.1:6786403-6807779 GCF_000326865.2 Helobdella robusta
ACTCCGTAGATACAGGCCTCGACGAATTTCTAAGAGATGAATCGTCAGAGTTTAAAAGCTTCCTTTTCGATTTTTTTGAATTTTTTTCCGTCGCGACTGTCTCGCAGCCTAAGAAGTGTCTAAATAGATGTATATTCGGTTCGTTGATGGTGTTCAAGTCTGTGACCGTTGGTAGAGATCTGTCACGCCGGCGGATGGAAAGTTTTTTAACGGGGTCCATAGGGGAGCCATCTGGGAACTTTTTTTGAGAGGGCATTAATCCGTTTCCCATGTTAATTACTGGTGTTTAGTTTGGGTTGTTCGCCTATCTCAGAAAATTTGTGCCATCTAGGTTATAACTTTTCATGATTGAGTGTTGGATAGAGTCTGAAAATTAAAAAAAAAAATAAATTATTATTTATAAAAGTATATATTTTAAATAAGTAATAAATATGTATGTGCGTGTGTGTGTGTATGTTGTTTATATACAATGAAGAATTACATTATGAAAAGCACATTGGAGTCTAACATTATTATAGCGAAACAATTTCAGACTGCATACTTACGGTGGAATGATGTTCTGGAGATGGAGATGCTGAGTTCTTTGTTTCAACTTTCTAGATTTCAACCAAACTCATTTTTCGGAGCACAGAACAATTTCTTTAAAATAAGTATCTTGAAAACTTAAAAAATTTCAAACATTAAAAGTATTTTAAAAATTTCGAAAAAAATATTGAAAAAAGTTGCTAATAACTAAGTTAATATCTTTAAAAGACGATGTTAAACATTTATACATGCCTACAAATATGCAAACAATGTATTATATATATATATATAGAGAGAGAGAGAGAGAGAGAGAAAGAGCAAGAGAGAGGAGACGCATCCAGGAATTGTAGAAAATTTTTAACAGCAACAAGCATTGAGAAATATGGAGTTTTTCTATTTTAACTGAACAATTTATAGTAGTTCTGGGCTAAAGTATACTGTACATACATGCATACATAAATAGATACATACATACATACATTCATTCATACATACATCCATACATACATACAACGATTGCATGCCTAACCATGGCTTGTTCATCAAAACGGGTTCATACATACATCCATACACACACACATACAGACATTTGTTTATATATATATATATAAATTATACATACATTATATGTATAGATATATACTTATATATTTTTCCTCTTATGTGGTGTGCATCATACACTCGATTATATAAATATATAAACATACACACACTATTATATACAAACCACATATACAATATATATACTTTTATATATATTAATGCATACATACACACCAATATTTTTATAAAAAGCATGTGTTTTCATCTATAAAAACTGAAATAAGTCATCATTACATCATTACATTACATTATATTACATCATTACATTACTTCATTACATTACATTAAATTTTCATTACATTACATTACACGCACATGCAACATATGCCTGGTCATTTGAACGTGGTTATAATGATGCAATAAACTCAGACGCCTAATCAATCAGAGAATTAAAAAATCAATTAGACTAATTATCATTAACTAAGAACTAATTAATAATATCAATTAAATCTAAAAAAAATTAATTAATTAATTAATTAACTAATTAATTAATTAATTTCTTCTCGATTCACGCCAACACTTAAAAAAGTTTTTATGAATTTATTGATGATTCTAGTTGCGTAGGAACCATGTAAACACACTCTTCATATATATGTATATATACATATATACAAATATATATACTTAATTATATATACAATATATACTGTAGATATATATATATATATATATATATACAAATTTGTATATATATATATATACAAATTTAACGGCAAACGTTTGTCGATTTTGTTGCAGATAATTAGGTAAATCTGTTGTATCCATTACCATGGTTGGTATTTATTTATTTTTAGTGTTTTTATTACTACTATTGCTGCTACTACTCCTACCACTGATACTATTTTTACTACTACTACAACTGCTATTACTACTGCTGCTACTACTACTTCTGCTACTGCTACTACTTATATTACTACTACTACTACTACTCTAACTACTACTAATACTACTACTACTAATAATAACAACAACAATAATAATAATAAAACCTACAGACTTCCGAGGGAGAGGAGATATTGAAAAGGATTCAGAATTATAAAGGAGTCACCGGGCTGTTGATCGTCAACAAAGAAGGTTAATGATGATAAGTAATTATAATAATTATAATTATCATCGTCGTCGTCGTAATCATCATCAACCATTAAAATCAACATTTAGTAACTGAAGTAACTTAATTGAGATAAGTTGAAAAAAAACTTAAAAATAAGAGCAAATTCACAATTATTTTAAATCAGAATATAAATAATAAATTCAATTTATTCGCCGCTAGGCGTGCCCATAAGAACCACCCTGGACAACTCAACCTCCGTCCAGTATGCTGGTCACCTGAGGAGCCTGGCCGCCCAAGCACAGCACTGCGTTCGTGACATTGACCCACAAAATGACCTGACCTTCTTCAGAATTAGGTCAAAGAAGTACGAGGTCATGGTCGCACCAGGTGGGGGTTTATTTATAGTTTCAACAGAGTAATTTTATAGCGTTGCTTATAATTTTTTTCAATTTGTTGGGGTTGTTTTTACGTAATACTTATTTATTGTGACCAAGTATTATCTTATTGACAACATTTTTGCGTATCTATATAATTTTCATTATATCTTTGGCTAAAAATTACAAATTATTTTGCTCAATTAACTAATTAGTTAATTACCAAATTGGTTGATTATAATCAGAATTATTGATTAAATTAACTGAAAAACGTTTTCATGACAGATAGCGAATATCTCCTCGTAGTCATGCAAAATCCACTGAACTGAACACTGAAAAATTACATAGAGAAATCCACTAGATTCTTTTTTCTCTATCTCTCCCCCTTTTCTTTTTATTTCCATCTCTTACTTTCTCTCTTTCTTCTTTCCTTATCATTTTTTCTTTCTATCTGTCTCTCTCTCTTCATTCGTTCTTTTTTTGTGTTTATAAAGTATGAAATAATTTATTGAAAATACAAACAGACAGACCATGAGTAAACTGATATGGAACGTGCCTAAGTAGACATGGGTAAAAATTAATAATAATAATAATAATAATAATAATAATTCGCTGTTAATTCTAGTTAATTTCTAGTTTTATTTTGAAAGATTTTCATCAAACGCTTACTCGTTCAAATTTGTTTTTATTGGGTCCTTTAATGGCATGCTACAGTGATGACGATGACGACGATGATTTATATCATTACAACTTTTAAAACTTGATAGATAAAAAAAATTTATGGGCGCAAATCCTATTGAATTGAAACATAAAGTGGAAGGCAGACATCTTGTCGCTAAACCGTTATTATTGTTATTTATTATTATTATTATTAATATTATTATTGTTGTTGTTGTTGTTTAATATCATTTCATTATTATTATTCAATAATTTCTCATATATATATATATATATATATATATATATATATATATATGTATATATATATCCACACACGCACCCACACACAGACATTCACGCACGCACATACACACACGCACACAAACAGAGACATACACACATTCAGAAGAATACAAATATACAATAAGTAAACAGGCAGACAAAAATATAAAGCTGAAGTTGGGGTAAAAATAAAAATTCAGTCAAACAGAATCATTACTGCTACTATCAGCTGTTGATCCAACATGAACTTCAGGATTGGAACTTCTTGATTCTCGGTGTTTCTTTGGGACTTCTGGTTTTTGGATATTTTTTGGTTTCTGGGATTTTTTTGTCATTTTCTTGAGTATTTGCTGAATTTTCAGTGTTTGGTGTTAGGTCTTGTTTGTCCTCATTTATCAAAAGAATCGGTTTGGCTAGTTTGTCCAGTTTGCACCGAGCTAAGACTCTTCCTTTGTCGGATGTGTTTACATTTGTAGACCAGTAAAAAGATGATGGCCACCAGGAAGAATAGGAAGCACGCCCCAAACAGGACTACGTACTGTGGGGGAGAAATCAATTTAATACTTATTTATATTTAATTTTTATTTATTTTAATTTTTTTTTATGCTTTATACCTCTAAAAATTATTATAGATAGAATTGTTAACGTACACCCAATTGCTAATAATCTACTCTTTCTTTTAAATTTATCTATATTATGAACCATATAAGTTAGAAAATGGTTAAAAAGTGCCAAACTATATCACAGATTTTTTATCAAATTTTATTTTAAATTAGAAAATTAACATATCAAAGTATTTGTTGAAAATTTAAAAAAATATATTTTATTGTTAATTTTAAAAAAATAAAATTTCTGACCGCGAAGTACTTGCGACCTCTTGTCAGACGACGATTTTTCATGGTATAGTAGGTGAAGTTGATGAAGGTGAATGTATCGGGATTGGACTTGTTGCAGAAATTCATGTACCTGTGCCGTCGTTTGTTTTCAGATATAAATATTATTTATTTATTTAATTAATTATAATAAATATAATTAATTAATTATAATAATAAATAATTATTTAATTTATTATTTATTAATTTATTTATTTGTGTCTTAATAAATATTAAGACACAAATATTAATTGTGGTGTTTGATAATTTTATCCAATTGTTAATAATTTAGTATTATTGGCGTTTGTGGCTGTAAACTAACAACTAATATAATAATAATAATATTAAGAAACTGCTTACAAATAAAAAATATTTATTTTTATTAATTGACAATGTGAAAAAGTGAAAATATAAGTACACACGCGCGCACAAAACACACACACAAACAGACAGAAGCGCATTTTTTACGTAATATTATAAGTAGAGTTTAGGCACATAGTGAGGTTAGCTCCAATCAGCAACTCCTCCAGTAAATTTAACTCCACACCTTCCAAACTTAACTGCTCACACTCAAAGTCAACGTTACTAAAGGCGTTGATGACAATTGATTTGATCATTTTCTTGATGATCATTGTTATGTTCATGTTGCCCCTATCCAACTGCCTGATAATTATGTTGTGTCTCGGCTCTATGACTCTGTGGACGTAGGACATGAAGCAGTTGACGGCGATGGTCTGGTTGTGTAGGTGTATCATGTATTTGCAATCGTTAATTGTAAGCGAGCGATTGTCGGTGTACTTGCATGAAAATTTCACGAGGTCCACAGGCTTCTGTAATACTTTCGTTATATACGTACCGTACGCCCAACCCAGATGTCTGCAGAGCAGGTTGGTCGCTAAATCATTCCAACCTAAACAACCAAATGTCGTTTTTTGCATATTATTTAAAAATTTACAGAAAATTACATTTTCATTTGATTATTTTTTTTCATAATTAAACGTAACATATTTATAAAATTCTACCTTCGGCGCTGATAGGAATGAGTTTTCCATCGAGCATGTAGGAAGCGGCGTGATGCACGCCATCTTCTGTCTCCTTCATTGACTTCACTGACGACGGGTTCGCCTTTAGACAGCGCAGGTAGGCTGGTATGAAACTTTCGCCTGCAACAATTCGTTCCAAAAGTTTCAAAGAAATCAAATAAATATTTTAGCTTTTACGTTAAAGATGGGTTTTGTTCTTACAGCATTACCTCTGCACTCCTCACTGGGTTGCATTATATTATAGCAATTGTCAAAATTCCCATGCGATTTTTCGCAGTTGATGTATTTGTCGTCAGTTCTGTGGTTGTACTCCGAGAATCCCATCATGTTCCTGACCGTTGTTCCCTTCTCGTAATTCATGGCTCTACACGCGAGGTCAGCACTAACCGCGTCCCAATCGACCCCGCATACAGTCCGCCATATCTTGCGACCTGTTAAAAATTTGCACTGCTTTGTGAGACTGCAGTTTTCATTAAAATTTGCTAATCATGCTGTTATTGGGGAGTAGGCAACTTATATGCAACAAATATTAATAAATAGTCAGTTTATTTTTAATGAATACGACTTCAACCAATTGTGTGATTTGAAAAAAAAACTTCCTTCACTACCTTTCCTGTCCTTGCCACGAACTTCAAGAAAACCGTAATGAACAAGTTTGCGGTCATCATTGACCAGTCTGAATTTTGATGAGTTGTACATCGAGTTTGGCTGACCAGCTACACTATTCAAGGCCGCAGATGGATTCTCTCTCTTCTCCATGCTCACAGTTCTGCGGCCTGTTAAAAGTTTGCACTGCTTTGTGGGACTGCAGTTTTTTTTTAAATTTGACGGATTCTGTTTTTTCTCGAAGCTCACAGTTCTGACGTAAAATCGATTATTCGTGAAAGTGTAGTTGTAGTAGCGTCTGATGTCACGATTGTCGTCTAGTCTTGAAAAATTTTCCCTACTGTCAATTCGTACTTCTGCTTTATGCGTAACGTTGTTGTAACACAGGCTGATGTCTTTTTTTAATTGACGGAAAACATTCCCATTTCGAATGTGAGATTTCATGTGTTCGTCATTTTCATATATATCTTTGGTGTCAGAGTTTGGTAATGTTGGCTTTGAACGGCTCTCTACACGACTTTTATAACTTTCGGAGTGATTGTTGTTCGAATTTTTGTTAAATTTGTTCATTTTAAACTCACCTAACTTCCTTCCAATAAGTTCAATAAAGGTTAATCTCAGCGCTTGCGTGTAGAGGTTGATGGAGACAATTAACAAGGCCATTATTTTAATATTCAGTTTAAACATGTCAGTTATTTTGCGGTGAAGGTTTTGCACTCGTGTTTACGTTCACATTGTTTACAAACATCGTGTGACTACTGATGGCCAAGAAGAAATGAATGAATGAATGAATGAATGAATGAATAAATGAATGAATGAATGAATAGATAAATGAATGAATAGATGAACAAAATTAACGAATAACTAAATGAATAAGTGAATAATTTTAGGGCTAAAAACAGTTTTTAGGTATACGTAACGGTAATTCTTTCGGCAACTTTTTTAAAGCGTAATTAAAAAACACATTTTGTTATTTTTTTACCACCGTGTATAAAGTAAATTTACAAATGTTCGTGTTACAATTTCAAAATCACACACACTGCAGCAGTTAGTTAATTAACATTCAATGCAGAAAAGCCAAAAATTAAAATTAAAAATCAAAAAGAAGGTAGTTAATTCACACCTATCTTAATAGTCAAGTCACATAAATTTGTTCAAAGTCAGATTCAAAAGGGGACAGGGACTTGGGCCTTCCAAAAAGAAAAACTTTCCCTCAGAGCATAATTTTTTTATGCATTTTCGGCTAAAACAGTAGTTAAAGATACTTGTTTTAATAAAAAAAATAAATTGAATAATAATTTCTTTCTACAAAATAAATAGGGATCTCCATATTTTGTTGTTGTCCCGTATCTCTGCATCTTTAACTCCTGCTCTGGACATGTTGGTTATGCCGGCAATATCATCTGATTAGTTGGATACATCATCTGATTAGTTGGATACATCATCTGATTATTTGGATACATCTTCTGATTGGTTCGATATATCATCTGATTATTTGGATACATCATCTGATTAGTTGGACATTTCATATGATTAGTTGGACAGATCATCTGATTAGTTTGTATCAATGGATCTATTATCAAACAAGTTCCTGATTCTCCTTCTGAAAATTAGTGCAACACCGATAAAAATGACACCAATGGTCGAAACTAGAGTGAGTATAGATGCTACTACGTTTATCAACCTCGGTTTTTCGGTCTGTTAAATTGGGAAGTTCGTGGTGAAGATGAAGATGACGTTGATGAAGGTGATAGTGGTGCTGATGTTGTTGTTGATGATGAAGGTGATGATGTTGATGTTGATGATGATGATGATGGTACTGATGATGTTGTTGTTGATGATGATGATGTTGATGATGATGGGGATGACGATGGTGATGTTGTTGATGATGATGGCGATGATGGTGGTGGTTAAGAAAATGAAGTTAGTAAGATGTTACAAAAAATTTTTAATCAATTTAATTTTCATATTTACGGCTCGTTACAAAGACAAAATTTTCAGTTTGAGAATCTAAATATTTTGATATTTATTATTATTAGAAAGCTTATTGGAAGCGAAAGTTGACCTGTAAAACGGTAATAACGGTATTAAGAAACACACTGTGTCTACTTATAGGCCAAGTTTAGGCGCTTGCTATATTCTTCTTCATGCGTTTGAAGAAATCTGTAAAAACAAAAAACAAAAATAAAAAAAAGATCTACTTTTTTGAATTTCGAGTCCTCAACTGATGCTCTGGCACGACGACTGAAGTAGAGGGCGAATGCGAATTCAGTGAACGCCCGGGATTCGCTTTTACTGCAACTGCTCGTATAACTAAAAGAAAATTTATTAGAATAAAAAATAATATAAATCTAAAAATTATGAATATTGTAAATTATACGATTGTTTAAATGTTTAAAAAATTATTAAAAACACCGATCAATGTAGTTTTATTACGTGATAGTGAAGGAGATATTATTGGAGCTGTAGTTGACGGCCAAGAAAGGGGAATCCAAAAGATTCTCATCGTTTCCAGTCAGTGAGAACTGCTCACAGTCGAACTCAACATTACGGAAATCCATCATCTGGACAAAAGCAATTGGATATTTGGAAACGAGTGTGAAGTTGATGTTGGAGTTGGCGGACTGGTTGTAGCTGATCATTTCACCTTCCTTACTGAAATTGTGGTAGTAGCTAAGATAGCAGTGAATAGCCACAATCTTGTTGCTTACTGTTTCCGAGAACGTGCAGTGTTTCAATTCGCTTGTTGTGTTCCTCGGGCAGTTGACGACTGCCAGAGCTCTCTTCTTAGAAAGCAGCACAAATGTGTACGTGCCCTCCGTCTGGCCAATGTAGCGGCACAACAGCTTCGTGGTCCACAGCGTCCATTCTGAAAATTTCGTCTCAAATTTCATCGTGCAGTTGAATTCGTTACGTGTAAATTAAATTCATCTCATCGTACAGTTGGATTCGTTACATGCAGTTGGGTTCGTTACATATAATCAAATGCATTTCATGCAATTAAATTTGCAATTTATTTTTGTCAAAGGCATTTTCAGTCGAATAAATAAAGAATTTATTTATAATAAAAAGTTCAGTGGAGCGCTTTCTACACGCAGAGAATCTGCATTCGAATTGACAAAATTTGACAAATTGAAAAATGTTAAAACGCTTCGTAGGACGTTTGTAGTTTTACACATTTCAAAAAACTCTGCAAACTTTCAGCGGAGATTTCGACATGTTTTGAGTCCTTGTATAAGCTGTAGGACACAATGCTGTGGACGCCATCGACGTCTCTTTTCTTCCACATCACTTGCGCAGACGAACCTCTAACGCAATGTACATACGCTGGTATGAAACCCGATTCTGTATGCATGTTTCCGTGTGTGTTTGTGTGTTTGTGTGTGTGTGTGTGTGTGTAAGGAGCTGGATATTCAAAGATTGAAACATAAATTTGTCTATTTTGTCAAGATCACCACAAAGAACCGTCAAAAATAAAAAATAAATTCATTTTTACAAACACGCAATCTCAAAATCTTTAAATCAAAACTACGAATTGGAAAAAATGGCAGAAAAAACAACAATTTTAGATAAAAAAAGCAAGCATACTACCACATCTACTGTCGTCCGTCATTTTGTCGTAGCAGCTTTCGAAGGATTCATGTTGTCGGCTGCAAGTAATAATTTTCGTATCCACTCGCTCATGTACGAATCCAGTGAAACCCATCATGTTCCTCACGGTTGTTCCAGTTGCAAAACCGAGGTCTCGACATACCAGTTCCGAGTTTATATCGGTCCAATCGATACCACACACGCTCAGCCATTTCTTGGATCCTGTGGTCGTTATGATGATAATAATGATGATGGAAATGATGTTGATGGTAATGATGACGGTAGTAGTGCTGATGATGATGATAAGGAGAGGAGTGGTGGTAGCGATGATGAAGACATTGAGAAAATTATCGTCCTAAAATCCAACATAAACAATACAACACAAAAAGACAATACAATACAAACGGACAATAATCTATACAAATTATACAATACCCGATACAAATGATACAATACTCTATACAAACTATACGATACCCGATACAATTGATACAATACTTTATACAAACTATACAATACCCGATACAAATGATACAATACTCTATACAAACTATACAATACCCGATACAAATGATATAATACTCTATACAAACTATACAATACCCGATACAAATGATACAATACTCTATACAAACTATACAATACCCGATACAAATGATACAATACTCTATACAAATTATACAATACCCGATACAAATGATACAATACTCTATACAAACTATACAATACCCGATACAAATGATACAATACTCTATACAAACTATACAATACCCGTTACAAATGATACAATACTCTATACAAACTATATGATACCCGATACAAACGATACGATATCAAATACGAAATAAACAAACCATTATTTAGAGTCCTTGTAACTTCTAGGTAGCCGTAATATCGACCCTGTTCCTCCTCTGCGTTTATCAATCTTATCGAGATTGCTACTACCGCCTGGCTGACATCGTCGCGTCGATATCTGAAGCTGTGGTTGTCGCCAATGAAGTTGCCGTTGCTGCCGCTTTTGTAGTTACTGCTTCTGAAGCTGTTAATGATAGCGGCAATAATTTATTACAACTATTATTATTACAACTATTATTATTATTATTAATTTTTTAATATGACTTTAATATAAGCATACCTGTTTAAGTCGTGGATGATATTATCTTTGTTGTCGTTGTTTGTGTGATTATTATTATTATTATTATTATTGTAATTGTTGTGGTCGCTATTATGTTTTGTCTTAATGCCTTTGCAGTTGTAGTTGTTACTATTATTAATATTGTTGTCTTTGATGAGATTATACATGATATTATTGAAATTATGATTATTGTTGTTATTGTTATTGTTGTTATTGTTATTATTGTTAATATTGTTACTTTCAAACCGCAAAAATGTTTCGTTCATGAGATTTGCATTGAAATAACCGTTAATTCTAAAATGGTTATAATTATATCTACGATCAGGATTGTAATAATAATAATAATCATAATAGTTATTATTATTATTATT
This sequence comes from Helobdella robusta, assembly GCF_000326865.2. Taxonomy (NCBI): domain Eukaryota; kingdom Metazoa; phylum Annelida; class Clitellata; order Rhynchobdellida; family Glossiphoniidae; genus Helobdella; species Helobdella robusta. The sequence goes on from NW_008704501.1 coordinate 6,797,517, forward strand.
AATATTATTATTATTATTAATAGTTCGAATGTTTTTGTAGTTACAATTATTATGATTATTATTTTTATTATCGTTACTTTCACAATTTGAAAAGTTATAGCAACAATTTTCATCTTGACAAACGCAGTAGCTACATGTTCTTGAACGAACTCGATGATGACGACGATGAAGTTGCTGCTGCCGCTGCTGCTGATGACGATGATGAAAAATTCGATCGTGATTATGATCGCGAAAAAAACTTTCCAATTTGTAAAAAAAACAATGGCATGGCTGAATTGAGTTTATCGTATTCGTGTTGCAATTGTTGGGGTTGTTGTTGTAATAGCAATTACAACTATTGTTACTATTGTTATTATTATTATTAATGTTGTTGTTGCTGTTGTTGTTGTTGCTGTTATTGTTGTTGTCTTCGTGAAAACAACAACTCGAACACGAACTCGTCATCGCTACAATTGCTATGATTATGCTGAGGAAGAACTGTGACGATGTGCTGACGAACTTAAACATTTTATTCAGTAAAAAATAAATTTAAATCAAATTAAATTAAAGCCAAATTAAATTAAAAGTTAGTTTAGCGTCGGTGATGATTTTGAAGATTATTAAAGAGATTTTTGAAATTTTTATGATTTGATTTTTTCCAATAGCTATTCAATCGTTTATCTCCCTTTAGTTTCTTCATTCATTTATACCTCTTCTCTCTCACTTTCTCTCTCTCCTCTCTCTCTTCATCTCTACTCTTTCTAAATGGTTATCCTTTTGATTAATTAATTTGAATTATACCCTAAACGATTTGATTGTTGTTATTATTTTTGTTATGAGCGTTGACGTAGTTTAACGCAGAAGACATAAAACCGTAAGTTGGTAAATATTAGTAAAAATTTTTCGGGTCCAAATTATCATAAAATCAACTATAATTTTAATCATCATCGTCGAATCTACTTCTTTATCATCATCGCCGTCGTCGTCATCATCATCATCATCACCAGTGTGTCGTCGTCGTCATCATCATCATCATTATCATCATCATCACCATCATCATCATCATCATCATCATCATCATCGTCCTTATCTCGTCGTCATCGTCATCAGTATCATCATCACCATCATCATCATTATTATTCCTTGTTCTCATTGTCAACAACATTCGCTTTGTCATCAAACTCATCCACGGAGTCACGATTTAAAATATTTTTTGGTGGCCTGGTATCATTTATATTTTTCTGTTTCAGCTTCCTTCTCAGCTTGAGGACACATTTGAGGCTGCAGATGGTGGTGCAACAGAAGATGATAGTTAAGAGTAAGAGAATGGCTATAATTACCAGAAGCGTCTTGAGGTAGTACTGTTGGATTGATTGGTTGGTTTGGAAGATGGCTGGTTGGTTTGGAAGATGGCTGGTTGGTTTGTAAGAATGATTGGTTAATTGGTTGTGATGATGATTGGTCGGTTGGTTGTAAAGATGATTGGTCGTTTGGCTGGTTATGAAAATGATTGGTTGGTTAGTTTGCTGTTAGGTTAGTTGTTTGCTTGTTTATTTGTAAGAATGATTGGTTAGTTGGTTGTGATGATGATTGGTCGGTTGGTTGTAAAGATGATTGGTCGTTTGGTTGGTTATGAAAATGATTGGTTGGTTAGTTTGCTGATAGGTTAGTTGATTGGTTGTGTGGTTGGCTGATCGACTGACTGGCTGGTTGGCTGTTCGTTGATTGGTTGATTAAAGTTTATTATTTTTTTAGTAGTTTGTCTCTGAATGAGTAAAACTATTTTTATGCATTATCATTTTAATCACCATATATGAAACATTATCACATTGAATAACCAGCATTCATCAGATATCTACTCTCAAACTCACCAAACTTAAGCCTTTAAAAGAATCAGCGACCGCTTTAACATCACTTATATTAGCATCATCATGATCGTCACCACCACCACCGTCGTCGTCGTCAGACGCGTAGTTGTGGTAAGTGAAGTTGATTATGGAAAAGTTGCTGGGGCGTTTATTTTGGCATGCATTTGTGTATCTGCGGCAATTTTTCATTAAATAAAATTTTAATAACGTTTTTTTCATATCACGTTATTTGAAGATATCACAAGTAACAACTACGGTACATATATCTATCTACGAACAAGTGTGATACACAGCTCATGTGTGTTAGGTAGAGCTTCGTTTGCATTCGAACCCGGTAACTTCAACACTAAGCGTTTTTATCACTGCGCTATATTACGGCCAGAGTTTTAGTTTTTGAAAATGAGAGTAATGAGATGTGAAAAATGTATGTCTTTGTTTGAAACCAATATTCTAACAACTATTATTCGTAACATGATGGTCATAATGATTCGAACATCACCATGCTTACCTCAATACATGAGAATTGTTAGTACCGACCGAGATGTTAATCCCCAAAAACTCGACGTACAAAATGTTTACATACCGATTCGGTACACTTCCTACGATTGCCATTCTTTCGCAATCCGAATTTATATTGTCCATTCTGTTCAACAAAATTCTCGATATCGGTTTTCTAAACATCATGGTGATGTTCATAAAATCGGTATTCGTCTGTTGAATGAGTACGTCCCTACCGGCGTGGTCAACTTGGTGCTTGTAATCGTTGTAGCATGAAATAGCCACGAATGAATCGGTATACCGATACGAAACTTTACATCTGAATAAATCTTTCGGTACTCGGCCGAGTTTGAATATAAAATCGCAACTGAATTCAGCCATAAGTTCAGTTCCGATTTTCAATTTGTAGACCTTGAAGACACCGAGTAAATGATGGTTCTGTCGGCAGAGCACGTCGCTTTTTGTTGCATCCCAATCTTCGTCATAATTGTTAATGAAAATTTTATTAAAATGTATATTATATGTAAATTATTTTTATTCATAATTTAAATAATGTTACTTATTACGACATTAATTATGTTATTAATTGCACCATTCAGATTAGTTATACTACTAAAGTTACCTGGTTACATAATACCAACGTGACGATGAATAGAGAAGTATGCTCAATAACATTAAAACACTTTTATCACGAAGACGATGTTGAACATTATTCACCTTATCTCGGTCAAACGAACGAACAAATAAACAATCCAACTAATGAACGAACGAACAACAAACCATTAGCACTAATCTTCATCGTTGCATTGTTAACCATGGAATCATTCAACTGCGCGTAGGCGATTTTAAAAATGACGTCACGATCGTAGTCATTCTGGGAACCGCCTGACCAATTGAAATCGGGGTGGTTGTCATCTATGACGTCTCCCAATCGTAACCATCCCCTTCCGAAGTTGACAGGAAAACAATGTAGGTACACTGGCTGAAGTGTTTTCTCTAGGTTATGAGTAAGTATTTTTATTTCTTTTAAATTTTTATTCTTGCCATTTTAGTTCATTTTAGATATAATGATATATATCTATATATCGTTTTGTATGAGTATTTATGTTATTTCATAGTAGTAGTAGTTGTTGTAGTAGTAGCAGTAGTAATAGTAGTAGTATTAGTAGTAAAAGTAGTAGTAGTAGTAGTAGTAGTAGTAATGGTGTGCTAGATAAAGTTTTTGGTCCTTTCCTTCCATTGCACGCACGTGTACGTAGTTGCTACTTTTGTAAATAATAATTATTGAAATAAATAATAATTATTATTAAAATTAGTAAAATAAATAATAATTATTATTTTTTTTATTATTTAATTATTATTTTTAGTTAACATTATTACTTTTTAGTACTTTTGCTGAAAACAACTTTTTTAGTAAAGATAAATACCATTGTAGTTTTTGTTCGGTAACATTCTTGTATAGCAATCTTCGAATGATTTATCAGTAGGCTCGCAGACGATCGAGACATCGTCGGTATATTTGTTTCGATATCCGGTAAACCGGATCATGTTACCGACTATCATACCGCCATTGAAGCCGAGACTCTGACAGGCGAGTTTCGTGTTTACGTCGGTCCAGTTTATACCGCAAATGCTGTACCATTCTATGGTCAGTTGGGTCAAGTTGATGTTGGTCGGATATAAAATTTAATAATAATAATAATAATAATCATCATCATTATTATCATCATAATCGTTTCAAAAGAGGTTTAAAAATAAGTAACGAACCCTTTTTATAAGCTTTGAAAATTTCCAAATAGCCATATGATTTCAAATTTTTACTATCTGAATTAACGAGTCGAAGCATTATTGGTTTTTCTAAGCTGTCTGTATCTCTTCTAACGTTGTTGTTAATGTTGTTGTTGATGATGTTGTTGATGTTGCTGATGTTGTTGTTGTTGTTGTTGCTGCTGCTGCTGATATTGATGTCGTTGTTATTTACGTCGTTGTTGACGTCATTGTTGACGTTATGTTTGTTGTTGTTGTAGCTTTTAACATAGACTTCATTTTGACCACAGCTTTTATTCCCAATGTAATTGAGGTAATTATCGCTGCTAATGCTATTGCTAACATTCATAGTGGCCAAATTAGTTTCATTATTGTTATTTTCATTAGCCGGGAGGTTATTTTTACATGTTACTGATTGAACTGCATAAGCCATCAGATGAAGAATCAGTGTCATGGCCAATGGAAGGTTCAAGGTCATGTCAAAGTTAAATAATAATAATAAAATGTAATTTTACTAATTATTTGTATGATTAGTTTGTTAAAGTTCAACAAAATATTTTACAATGATGACGAAATATTAAATTAAAATTTTTAGTATTGTTTAAAATGTGTACTAATTTATGTAAGTAATTTAGTATCTAAAGTTATTTGTTTGTATACGGAGATGTTACTATGAAAAACAAACATTGCTTATTTATTTGGTTTTTTGTTATTATTGATGTTTGTACACGTAAGATAAATAAATGTTTAATTTATTTTATGTCTTTGTCTAACTGAATATTATACGTTACGTATATTTAAACATATTTTTAAAAATTTTTAAAAATTAAAATGAAATAACTGTGAAATTGAATAAATAAAAATTCATTTGTTGAATAAGTATAGAATGATTAAAATATGGGAAAATATTCTCCTCGATACGTCATATCACCGCATACATACATCAGATTCGTAACCATTTCATCATAGCTATCGCATTTTTCTAACACAAATATTGAATACCACACAATCATACGAACACACACACAAAAAAACAAACAAACACACACACAAACAAACACACAGACAAACACACAGACAAACACACAGACACACACATACACACCAAATCAGTTTTATTCTCCTTTGTTTGAAACATTCGTAAGAGAGTTGTTAGACTTATCCAAGACGCTTGGACTCGGAAGTTTTTTAGCAGCGATAAAGTTTTTCAGCTCGTCTTTCCAACGAGATTTATTCTTCTGTCTTGCATTTTTCGTCTTCACTAGAGGCTGGTAAACGTAGTTGGCATATATATTCCGTGAAACTTGTCTTGCATCTACTGTTACCGTACTACCAGTAGATACTTTACTTTCTTGTTGTTTTTTATTCTTACTAAATCTATTACGTTCGGTTTTTGAATAAGTTGTTGATGTTTTCATCTGTGGTGGCTGGCTTCCGTTGGTGGCTGGAATTTTTTTGGATGCGGCTTTAAAGACTGCGAAGATGATGAAGAGTAGGGTGGTCGCCAGGGGCACGAAGGACCATTTTATTTTCTGGGGATGTTTGGTTGGGAAGGATGTTGTTAGGTTTGGGTTTAGTTTTTCATGTGTTTAATTTCATTTTTTAAAATTTGGTAATTGGATCATTTGTCGTAAATTTCATTGCTGTAATTATATTTTCCGTCATCATCATCATCATCATTATCATCATCATCATGATAAATCATGATCATGATCATCATGATCATGATCATGATCATCATTATCATCATCAGCAGCGGCAGCATCTTCACAAGCATCATCACCATGACTACCGATGTTACTGATAAATGGTGACTTAGGTAGGCCCTGAATTCAATGCTGGAGAATATGAAAACATCCATTGCTGGGCACATGTTCGTATACCTTGCACAAATAAGCAATTTATATCATTTATGTGTTACATACATTTGTCATGTTAGCTCATGTGGTAAGAGTGCCACGTTTGGAAATTGTTGTTGCCAGTTGACTTGGTTCGAATCCAGTCTGTCCGGAGCTGTTATAAGGCTTGCCAGGTGCGTGTGCGTCTTGCTTGCGCGTAAAACAAAAAGAGGCGTAAGTGCGCTGCGTGGCGCTTCTATTATAAATGCAGTCGTAACTGTTAGATCTCTTGTGAAACATCATTATTGCGAGTTATTTGAAAATTTGAATTTGAAATTTCACCGTCAGGATCAGAAGCACCAACCAACCTCAACGTGTATGAGGTGTCATCTTTCAGGGCGAAGACCATTGCTGCAAAGAGAGGTTCCGTGAAGTCCAGTGTCAACTCGCTGTCCGCACCGTCCACTATTATTAATTCTTCGCAGTCGTAATTGACGTTGGTCAAGTTTTTAACGTGGATCGATTTGATTGGTCTATGGTAGCGTAAGGTTATATTTATGACGTCAGCATTACGGCGATTGATGGCGATGAGTTTGTTGTCGTCGCTGATCAGCAGCACAAAAGATCGGTAGCAGTGCGTGGTCACGTAGTGATTGTCCAAGACCAAATATCGCCAGCACCTTCTGAATGTCAGCTCGGATTTTAAACCTGACCTGCTTTCGTCCAATCCGTAATCGTCATTGGAGTAATACCGGGCAGAGGAGGTTTCGTAAAAATCGTTGTCGTCATCTTCAGTGCACGAGTATTTCACCATTGTTTCTTTCCTGTTCTTTACCTTAAAGAGTGGCTGGCCGTGAGTGTATTTGCGAAGTCTGCACAGTATGTCAGTCTTTTGCTGGGTCCAATCTGTGTGCGTGTGTGTGTGTACGTGTGTGTTTGTATTTATGGATGTGTGCGTATGTGAACGAGAAAAATATTAGCGAATACCTCCGGCGCTTATTTTGAAGTATGATTTCGTGTCAATACCGTCGTAAACAACTTTGTGCAGGCCGTCGGTTGTTTTGTTCCTATCCGAGAAGAAGATGTTGCCCGCCGAATGGAAGCACATGAGAAACACCGGGATGAACGTTTCTTCTTTTTGCGGTGGTGAGGAAATTTGTTTGACGTTTTAGGATTTTTTTGTTTGACTAAATTTTTTGTTTTGTTATTTTTTTCACATTTTGTTTGTTTATTTAAAATTTCGTAGAACCAATTAAGCGTGATAAAATTTATCATTTTTGCAAGAGGGAATGCATGAAACCATTTAAAACGAAAATGAAAATACAAAAAAAAACTTCATACTTATGAAATCGAAAAAAAAATCAAATTGAAAAAACCTTTGCATTCGCTAGAGTTTTTCATTTCCTCATAGCAAACCTCGAAAGTTTCGTGCTCAAGAGTACAATTGAGCAGCCTCATGTCTCTACGATCATCTTTGTAGACGGAGATGCCCAACATACTCTCTACTAACTCACCCCTCTCAAAGTTGAGAGCCCTACAGGCCAGCTCTGAGTTAAGGGCTGTCCAGTTCTGCCCGCACATGCTGTGCCAATTCTTTTGACCTTGACATTCATCAAACATTCAGTGGCTAATTAGTCTTTTTTAGTATTTTTAATCAATTTAGTCTGTGTGATAGAAAAATTTTATTATTTATTATTGTTTTTTTTTTTTTTTTTTCTAACTTACCGAATTCATCGTCTCTAAGAATTTTGAAAAATCCGTAATTCTTAAGGTACCTATCACCATTCACAAGTCGTACTATGTCAGACTTATAGATTGGATGCTTCCCACCGAATTTGTTTCTACCAGAATCATGATCGGCGTTTCTCTTGCGTATTGTATGATTGCTGTGGTAGTGGTAGTAGTGGTAGCCATTGCTGCTGCTGACGTTTTTGTGGCTGTGGTTGTAGAAATTAAACTCATTTTTATGCCTATGGAAGTAGGTATAGATGTAGTTATTAGCGTTATGAGTTGTGTCAATGTTATTGTTGTATTTAATGTTATAACTTTTATTTATATTATTGTTGTCAAATAAGATGAATGATGTGATATTAATGAGACTGAAAAACGATAGTACAGTAATTAGGATGAAGAACATTATGCTTGTGTGCTTGTTTGTTTGTGTGCTTGTTTGTGTGCTTGTTTGTGTGCTTGTTTGTTTGTTTGTGTGCTTGTTTGTGTGTGTATTTGTTTGTGTGTGTGTTTGTATGTGTGTACGTTTGTATGTGTGAGTGTGTTTGTACGTGTGTGTGCTTGTATGTGTGTATGTGTATGTGTGTTTGAGTCTGTATGTATGTGTTATGGCTGTAAACGCTAATTGTTTATGAAATTGTTATTGTTGTGCTTTTCGTCAAGATATTAGTTATTTCTTTGGCGCTTAATTTAAAATAATAAAAGTATGGTGGTTATTTGAAAGTAAATTTGTATTCATAAAAGCGATATCATCATCATCATCACCACCACCATCATCATCACCACCACCACCATTATTATCATCATCCTCATCACCACCACCACCATAATCATCACAATCATCATCCTTCTCATAATCATCATCATCATTGTTGAATATTACCAGCACTGCTCAGTTTCTAGATGATGATACCGATGATGATCTTACTGACGATGATGATGACGACGACGACGAAGACGACGATGACGAGGCAGCGTTTTGATTGAGCAGTTCGGCAAATTTCATCATCTCTAATATTCTCTTGTAACCGGATTAGACCACATCGATAGATAAGACGACGACGGTGGTTAGGAAAGTGGCCACAGCGGCTGTTATTATTGTAGCTGTCGTCTGGGTAATGATAATGATGATGATGATGATGATGATGATGATGATGATGATGATGAATGTAATGATGATGATAATAATGATGATGATGATGGTGGCAGTGATGAAGCTATGAAGGTGGTGTAAATAAGGGACAGATGGTGATGGCTATGGGGCGATGATAATTTGAAAATAACCACACCAACAACAACAATAATAGCAAAAACAACAACAACAACAGCAACAACAACAGCAGCAGCAACAGTAACAACAACAACATCAAAGTAAAGACAAACCCACTGTTTCTACGCTATTAAGTTTAATTAAGGAGATTTCTTGAGCGTAGTAGAAAGTGAAGTTAACGTAAGAAAAAAAATTCCTATCCGTTTTCTTCCATGCGTTTGTATGTGTGTATGTATGTATGTACGTACGTACGTACGTACGTACATACATACATACATACATACATACATACATACTCATACATACATACATACATACATACATACGTACGTACGTACGTACGTATGTATGTATGTATGTATGTATGTATGTATGTATGTATGTATGTATGTATGTATGTATGTATGTATGTATGTATGAGTATGTGTTTTTGTTTGTTTTAGGAAAGAAATATTTGTTCGGATTTGTTTGCAAAGTCACACAGACTCTTTTCCCCCTCATTTAAATGTTGCCTTGCAAAGCAACTGTAATGCATCACAATCAGATAGAAAATGATTAATGGATGGAGGGATGGTGAAAGGATTGATGGATAGAGGAAGGATGAATGACTGAATGAATGAATGAATGACTAGGCGGGTGAAAAGAATGAAAGAATGATTGAATGAATGAATAATAAATACACACGTTAGCTTATCGCTCCTAGCAGTTACATAAATCAACAAAAGTTAAACACATACACATGCATACATGCAAGTTGAATTAAAAACAATACGTCTTACATACAAATTGACCTATATACAATACGACTTACATACAAATTGACCTATATCCAAAAGTATTTATGTATAGATACGAAAATTGTATACAGAAAAAAAAAACAAATGTTAACACGATAAATATTTAAACACACATAAACGCGCGCTTAAAAATACACAAACAAAAATGTTAAAATTTATACACACATAGCAACACACACACAAACAAACACACACGATGATGATGATGATGATAATGATAACGATTGGATTGATGATGATTATGATAATGTACGTTTTTATGATGATAATGATATTAGTAAGAATGATGATTGCAATATGGTTAATGACGATGGGTAAATAAATAGAAAGCCATCTATCTAATCCGTAATTTTGACGACCCCAAAAGAGTTTCATCATCATCGTCACCGTCATCATCGTCTTCATCATCATCGTCATCATCATCGTCTTCATCATCGTCTTCATCATCGTCATCATCATCGTCGTCAGCAACGTTTTGTAGCTTGTTGTATTATTACAAACTCATCCTCATAAAT
>NW_008704501.1:6808756-6811246 GCF_000326865.2 Helobdella robusta
ACTTATTTACTTTCGTTCGTCAAGGTTTCTGATTGCTTTTTATTTACAATGAGCAGTTTATCAAGATTTTTGCCTGGCTTTTTAATATTTTGCGGAATTTAACAGTGACTTGAAAATTTAATTATTCATTTGCAATGTCCGAGTGTTCATTTAGATGTATCAAACCTTTTATCAATTCATCTATCTGTTGATCTATCATTCATCTATCTATCCATCTATATATCCATTCATCAATCTATCTATCCATCTATATATCCGTTTATCAATCATTCAATACATCTATTTATTCATTCATTCATTCATTTATTCATTCATTCATTCATCCATCCATTCAACCTTTATTAGTTCTTTTCAGGATTTCCAGGAACTCATAGTTCTTCAGTACAGGATCATCATTAACAAGAGGCAAGTTCGGACTGATATACTCCTACTACCACTACTACTACTACTACTACTACTACTACTACTACTACTACTACTACCACTTTTATTACTATAACTATTTTTACTATTACTACTACTACTACTACTACTACCTACTACTACTAGTATTTTTATCGCTACTACTGCTGCTTTAGCTGCTACTACAGCTGCCACGGCTGCTAATTTTTCTCCTTATCGCCATCATCATCATCATCACGATCATACTCAACGATTCCCGATGACGTCACCGTTGGCATCCGTTTTATTGATGTGACGTAATAGTTCGTTGTTGACGTTTGCAAGATGGCTGATACGTTGGCGTCACTGTTGATGACGTTTCTCTTGTAAATTGAATATTTGCGTGTTGCTGTTGTTGTTTTTCGTGTTGTTTTTCGTGTTGTTTTTTGTGTTGTTGTTCGTGTTGTTCATGTTGTTGTTGTTCGTGTTGTTGTAGTTGTTAGTTAGTGTGTTGTTGTTAGTGTGTTGTTGTTCGTGTTGTTGTTAGTGTTGTTCATGTTGTGGTTGTTGTTGTTGTTGCTTATGTTGTCGGCCACAAAAACCACCATTGTAACAGTAATAACAATCATTAACAGCTGCCGCAGTGATAAGGGTAGCGACTTCACAAGCCATCGAGGCTTTCTTACTTGATGGATTGGCAAGTTTGTAATGCAAGCTCGGGCGCCGGTGGAGGCATTTGTATTTTTTTATCCTTCTTTTTCTCTTTCTCCTTTCTCTCCCTTTTTTCTTCTTTTCTTCTTCTTTTTCTTTTTCTCTTTCTCTTTTTCTTATTTTTAAAGTTTTTTACTCACTCACTCATTCACTCGCACACACACACACACACACACACACACACACACACACACAAACACACACACAAACACACACACACACTCTCTCTCTCTTTCTCCCTCTCTCTTCACACACACACACTCTTTCTCTCTTTCTCTTTCTCTTTCCCTCTCTTTCTTTTCTCTCTCTCTCTCCCGCACACACACACACACACTCACGCACAATGATCAGATAGACCGACATAAAAGCAACGGTTCGTGCAGAGCTAACGATATTTGGCCGCTTCTCATATTTCAGTTTTACATTTACCCTGCCATAATATTTTATAATAATAATAATTAATAATAATTATACTATAATTAACATAATAATAATAATAATAATATAATATATATATATATATTTATTGGATAATAAAACTTCTTGTTCTTTCCTTAATTATATTACTGTTGGCATCTTTGCTTTGAAATAATGTTTGGACATTAATAAAGAAAATTGTTATCAGCTAGCCTAAACCAACGATGCTAATGTGATAATAAGGATGATGATGATGATGATGATGTGATAATGATGATGAGAGTTATGATGATGATAGCATGATAATGGCGAACGAAGTGATATTGATGAGGATGGAAACGAATGCCAAATAGAAAACTCTGACAGTAATAATTATAAAGTAGATAATGATTATGATGGTGACGCTAAATGATGATGATGGTGATGATGATTAAAAGATGATGATAAGAAAATGATGGTGATGGTGATGATGATGGTGAAAAAGATGATGATGGCGATGGGGATGATGATGGGTGTTGGGTATTTTTTTTCTTCCCACTTATTAATCAAACGTTGACTGAGTTGGGGAAAAATGTTGACATTTTTGTGACGTTTTGCCGGCTGCTAATAACAACAACCACAACAACGTCAGAAGCAACTGCAGCGACGACAACAACGACACCAACTACAACAACATCAACAACAGCATCAACAACAACAACGTCATCAGTACATATACATCAATAACGAAGAAAGAACTACCAGATGCAAATTTCGAATTAATTCATTCTCAACATCTTCCAAACAACAACATCAACATTAACAACAACATCTTCAATAACATTAACAACAACAGCATCAATAACAACATTAACAGCAACATCATCAACAACAACATTAACAGCAACAACAACAGTATTAACAACAATAACATCATCAACAACAGCATTAACAACAACATCATTGACAACAACATTAACAACGACAACAACATTGACAACA
>NW_008704501.1:6812152-6813974 GCF_000326865.2 Helobdella robusta
GATGATGTTGATAGAGATGATGATGATGGTGATACTGACCAACTACTGATAACGATGACGATGATAAGCGATCCAGCAAACAATGAATCAATTAAATACACGCATACGTACATACAAATTACACTGTTTTGTATTTATACGTACATAAAAATGTATTTTGTATAATTGTTCTGTATTTTTTTGTATCCTTTGTATTTCTTTTATTTCTTTTTCTTCAAAATGGCGTTTGAAGGGAAAAATGATTTTCGCTGCTCATTAGCGAGGCATCTTCACACGCACATTTATAAGTTATTGTATGGTATTCTAAGGTTTGTATATTTGTTTTTCTACATCTGTGTTTTTATTATTGTATATTTGTATATGTGTGTATGTGTGTGTGTGTATGCATGCATGTATGTATGTATGTATGTATGTATGTATGTATTCATGTATGTATGTATGTATGCATGTATGTATGTATGTATGTATGTATGTATGTATGTATGTATGTATGTATGTATGTATGTATGTATGTATGTATGTATGTATGTATGCATGTATGCCTGCATGTATGTGTGTATTATTTATGTATACGTTTATTTTTGGTATTTTTGTTTTGTATTTATGATACAAAACCATTCCTTTATTTTTTATACTCCATCATTATATTTACGTATATTTATTTATATAGCGGTAAAAATTGATGGCAGGTATAAATATAACAAATGAACTTAATGAAGCGTGGCGGAAAATAAAATATTTGACCATAAACAAAAATTACTCTGGTCAGGATTATATGTTCTTTCCATTTTGTTCTTTATTATGTTTCCATACCATTTATGTGATAGCTCAATTGTTAAGATGCTTGGCATTGCTCTTGTCCGGACCAGTTTCAAAAGCAAAGTGAATCCCGGCAATCACACGCAAAGTGTATGGTATTTTCACGTACTATTTACGTGTGTGCGCGCCTGTATGTGTGTCTGTGTCTGTGTGTTGTTGGTACGCCTGATGAACTGATGAATACAAAAATAAAAATTGATCGTAAATAACCTTACTAACCTGCTGTAGAACGTTCGCACGTACAAAACAAGGGATGGTTATTTGAATTTTGGAGAGATAGCATTCGAACAGAGTTGTTGCGTCACAACTGCCTTCCTTATGCACGGCACTCCTACCGTCTGAGCTAATTTGCAAACAATACTAAAATATGAAAAATACATTTTTGTTAACTAAAACATATAAGCCTTAACATGAAACATAAAACTATAAACATAGAAGGAGCTATTAACATAGAAAAAGACATAGAAGCAAAAACATAGAAGGAAAAACATAGAAGCAAAAACACAGATACATAAACATCCCACCCCACTAAACTATGATCTCAAATTGACGTTCAATAAGCATACGTTTATTAGGTTTATCGCATATTTTTGGCGCATAAACAAGCGGAGTATGAATAATTACAGTGGCAGGCACAACTGGCGCGTCTATATACAACATACTAATTCACATTCTCTTTCTCTCTCTCTTTCTCTCTTTTTTTGACCCTCTCACTTTTTCTTTGTCTCTCTCTCTCTCTTTTTCTTTGACTCTTTCTTTCTCTCTTTTTTCTCTTCACCTCTATCTCTTTCTCACTCTCTCCCTCTCTCTTTACACATATATAAAATAACAACCGTCGTTTATTACAAACATCCATTTAGGTAATACAGAACGGGGAATATTCTTCAATGTTTCGCTTTTTTTTATTCCTAATACTGTCATTGTCATTCTTGTATAAATGAATTATTCATTTATTTTTGTACTGTTGTTTCTATTGCGTATGCGTGCGTGTGTGTGTGTGTGG
>NW_008704501.1:6814860-6816260 GCF_000326865.2 Helobdella robusta
AATGTGCGTTAGTAGGTGGTATTATTTGATTGTTTGCATGTGTGTGTGGGTTTGCGTGTGTGCGTGTGTGGTGTTTGCGTGTGTGCGTGTGTGGTGTTTGCGTGTGTGTGTGTGTGCGTTCGTATATTCGTTGTTTTATTAACGTTTTAATTATAGAATAGATAAAGGGAGGAGTAATGAACGTACGAATGATTGAGTGCGTGAAAGCGTGAATGAATGAATGAATGAGTGAATGAATGAGTGAATGAATAAGTGAATGGACGAACGAAAAAGAAATTAATTAATGAATGAATAAATAAATGACTGACTGAATGAATGAATGAATGAATGAACGAACGAATGAATGAATGAATGAATGAATGAATGATGACTGTATTCGTATAAAACAAAGCAATTAATAAATTACAACATTAATGAATGAATGGATGTATATATAAAAATGTTTAATAAACGAATGGAAAAATGAATGAACAAATGAATGAATGGAAAAATGAATAAACAAATGAATGAATTTATGAATCAATGGGTGAATGAAAGAAGGAAAAAAATAATGAATGAGTTTCCGGATAAATTAATAAAAAAATTTGATCTATAGGATGGAGGCATAAATTATTAAACAATACAAAATTAACTGAATAATTTATCGCTATGCTTGGAAGATAATCAGATAAACACAGGTACATACAAACATACAAACAAACAAACATACATACAAACAAATAAACATACAAACGAACGTACAAACAAACGCACAAACAAACAACTAAATATGGATTGTAAAAAAAAATACTTGAAAACAAGCTCAAATCATGCCTTGATTCGATTGTTTGATTTGCGGAATTGAACTAAACGAGAAACAAATACACACACACACTCACACACACACATACTCACACTCACACACACACACACACACACATTCACACACACACACACACACATACAAAAATCAAATGGCGTTTTGATGAGTTAACGAGACTACACACTATATATTATAATTCATTTTGTTTTTGGTTTTGCATAACGCCGACGAATGTACTAATGATGTTGGAATGATGATGAGAAAATGATAAGAAAATGATGTCGATAATAATAGTTACTCTGCTGCTACTGATTCACTAACGTGATAACATTTGTATTAATGATGATTTGTAAAAATTTTATAACATTTTTACGGTGATTTGATTGCATTAATACTATGACTGTACGATCATAGTGTCATCATCATCATCGTCATCGTCGTCATCATCGTCGTCGTCATCGTCATCATTCTTATCTTTGATATCGTCATCAGTACCATGGCCTGTTGAAGGATCTTTATCATCATCCTCCTCTTCTTTTTCATCTTCATCATCATCCTCCTCTTCTTTTTCATCTTCATCATCATCTTCCTCTTCTTT
>NW_008704501.1:6817023-6822023 GCF_000326865.2 Helobdella robusta
CATACAACACGTCTGAGAAACCCCACCATATCTCACCACTCCCACACATTCGCACATTACATACTCTTACGTACGCTTACACACCAACACAGGTTTATCACAACTTCAGATGTTTCAGGAAGTATGAAACACACAAACCCATCCATGCATATCTACACACATACACACACGCACGCACACACACATACACGCACACACGCATGTATACGCATACTTATAAACAGTTGTTTAGGAAAGTCAGAGCTGAAAATGCTCTGATAGTCTGAATCCTAAGCATATATATATGTATATATATATATATGTATATATATATATATATATATATATATATATATATATATATATATATATATATATATAAGATTAATCAGAACACTCATATAATACTTTATATAATAAGAATGAGATGACATACAAAAGGGACTGATTGGTTAGAAAAAGTTAGACAACTAGTTAAGCTCTGGGCAGCAAAATCTCCTAGTATATAATAGTTACAGTTAAAGGGAGTTCAAAGTTATCTTAGTTGTCTTTAAAACACTTTTTAAGACTTAACACACTCTAACTCATTTGAACATTGTGTGTGTGTGTAAATGTGTGTGTGTGTGTGTGTGTGTGCACGAAAAACGTCACAACGGAGCAAATAAGATCGTGTATCGGACGAAAAAATTCATTTAAGTACACTTTATTTATTTATATTTGATGATGTACTTTTGCCACCAGTGTTAGTCTTTGTTGATGTATTTGTTGTTATTTTAGTTGATGTGCTTGATGCTATCGAGACGATTACTGATATTGATGTACTGTTGTCAAGGTTAATGAAACGAAACGAAACGAAACTATACGATACGATACGATATTTTTATTCGCTTCCAAACAAATTTAAGAAGACCGGATTAATGTAAGTGTTGCTGTTATTAATATTTTTTGACTTTGTTTTAATGTTAATGTAATTTTTATTGTTGTGCTAAATACTGTTTTAAAATTGATGAGTCTTGCATTGATGTTTTCATTGATTGTAGATAGAATTGATTTGTGATAATGTTTGTAACTGAAGTTGATGTTTCAGGCTGTTGTAAATGTTGATGTTAAGAGGGTTGTTGTTGGTGCGATCAATGATCAATGTAATACCATTAGCTGTGTATTTCACGATTAATATCATAACTGTTGATGTTGGCGTTAGGAGGACATCTGTTGCATGAATGTCGTTGGTTTGTAAATCAGCAGCAGCAACAGCAGCGGTAGTAGTGGTAGCGGCAGCATCTTCTTCATCAGTATCGGAACATTTTCATTGTTCGAGTATCCTTGAGCCTTTGAAGGTACGACATAAACAAACACTTAATGGTACTCATAAGAATATTTGTGTGTGTGCGTGCGTGTGTGTGTCTATGTGTGTGTAGGTGTGTGTGTGTGTGTTTGTGTGTGTCTATGTTTGTGTTTGTGTGCGTGTGTATGTGTAAATGTATTCGTGTGTAAAGAGAAATTATTAATTAAAAAAAATGTTTCTTCATTGTTGATTTTTTTGAAAAGAATTATATGGACATTAACAATTTAATTATTTTGAAACGTGTGCGATATTGTGAAGATGACGACGACGAAGTTGATGACGATGATGATGACGATGACGATGATGATGATGACGATGACGATGATGATGATAACGAATGAGCATGGTAATACTGGGCGTCAGTGAAACTTTGCAATTCAAAAGCACGTTTTTCTATTATACCTCAGTGAATGGATGAGACCAGGAAGATGAGATGATGAAGATGAGGATGATGAAGTTGAGGATGATGTAGATGAGGAGAAGGAGGAAGAGGAAAATGATAAAGAAGAAGATGATGATGAAGATGGTGATGATGAAGATGATGATGATGAAAATGAGGATGATGAAGATGGTGATGATGAAGATGAGGATGATGAAGGAAGAGGAAAATAATGATAAAGAAAAAGAGGAAAATAGTGATGAAAAGCAGGAGAAAGATGAAAAGAAAGAAACGGAAGAAGAAATGATAAAATAATGGAAAGATGAAAATAGATAAAAAGAGATAAAAAACAGGATGCTGAGAGATAGGAAGAGGAAGAAGAGAAATAAATAAAAAAGAAAACACAGAGATAATGAAGAAGAAAAAGAGTAGAAGAAGCAGAATATGATAAGAAAAATGATGGAGACGAAAATATAAAATGAGGCGTAGAAACGGAAAAGGATTAAATGGAGGAAGGCGATTTGACGCAAAAAATATCGGATGATCACCAACAATATCATCATCATTGCCATCATAAACATCATCACCTTCATTGTCGCCACCATGATCATGATCATAATCACCACCACCACTACCACCACCACCACCATCGTCGTCATCGTCAGCGTCATTTCCATCTGATACTCTTTATTTGACATTGAGTGACCTGAAAAATTTGCCTCGCCAGCTGGAAAAAAAAAAATTTGTGTTTTTCTTTTGGAATATTCCTAGTTAGCGATTTCGTCATTAGCAACTACCATCATTATTATCACCATCGTCATCCAATTCTATATCATAATTTTGCTAGGATGCTAGCTATCGTCATTCTGTTATCGTTTTTTGGTCATTTTGTTATCATTCAGTGGCCATTCTGTAAAAAATTTTTTGATTATTAATTCATCATTGTTTCACTTTATTATCATCTTGCAATCATGTTTTAGCCATCTTGCAGTCATTCTGTGATTATTTTTCATCTAATTTACCATTGATTCATTATTATTATTATTATCATTATTATTATTATTATTATTATTATTATTATTATTATTATTATTATTATTATTTGCCTTTCAATTTGTCTCAAGTGCCAGCAACGGACCCGAATGGTCTGAATTTTTGCGTTGTCGTTTTTTGTAACAACAACAACAACAACAACAACCACAACAACAACAACAACAACAACAACAACAACAACAACCACAATAACAACAATAATAACAACAAAATGAAAAACCTAAAACCTTAAACATTGAAAAAAAACCGAATATTAATGGCATTAAATTCGGAGCCATAGAAAAAATATTCTTTGGTTAATGGCAGAAAAATGAGAGGATTTAGTTCATTCTTCGCTGGATTGTTAGTAGTGGTAGTAATGCTTGTAGTAATATGCAGTAAATAGAGTTTTTTTTAGCTATCGAAGTAGAGTAATGGCTATGGCACTTGGTACTGATGTTGCGATATCCGGGTTTGAATGCCAAGAGATCCCAGATTATTAGTTTGTTATACCTTTAACTGAGCCATTGAAAAAAATGTTTGTAAAAGTAATAAATTTAATTATTTGTTTATTAATGATTTATTTTTATTTATTTATTTATTATTCAATAGTTTAATGATAAAATCTAATAATTTTTATTGTTATTCAAAATGTATAAATGAAAATTTTTAGAGTTAAAAGTGCCTCGTAACTAAATTAACATGGAGAATAATTCAATGAATCAGCTGAGTAAAACTAAATGCTATAAAATCACATTAGTCCCATCGAAAACATCACATCATCAATATCACACACCGACACACCCACTCACACCCACACACACACACACACACACACACACACACATACAACACACACACACACACACATACAACACACACACCTACACGTACACACGCACATTAACACAGAACTTCCACAAAAATATTAATAGCAACAACCACAACATGGAAATAACATTATTTTTTCGTACAGAGACGAAGACCACTCAATCAAACTTTTCACCACACGCACACACACACGAACACACACACACCCACACGCACACACGCACACACACACACGCATTTCTTTAATTGTCTACAAACGCAATCGTAAGAACCCTTAATAATGAGTAAACAAAAACTGCACCAGCGTTCTTCCATTAGGAAACCATAGGATTGAGAGAGATAGGGAAAGGAAAGAGAAGAAGAGAAAAAGAGAGAGAGAGAGAGAGAGAGAAAAAAAAAGAAAGCGAATAAGAGAGAAAGTGAGAGAGCGAAAAAAATCATCGTACAGTACGGATTTTTGGTGTTCGTGTATTCAATTTTAAATTAATTGAACTGTATTTATTTCAATAATTTGGTATTTTTTGGTGTTCGTGTATTCAATTTAAAATTAATTGAACTGTATTTATTTTAATAATTTGGTATTTGTGTGTTTTTGTTTCTAAATGTTGATCAAACTTTTCCTTTTTTTTCCTCTCTTTCTTCTTCCTCTCACTTTTCTTTCTTCTCTCCTTCCCTCTCTCTCTTTCTATTTCGTGTGCGTTTGTAAGCATAAGTTTGCATGGGCTCAGGCGTGCATAAACGTATCAATGAAACACATTTTATGCGAGCAACAATCGCAATGGCGATAACAGTTTATGACTCACTTCCGGCCGGGCTCGTTGTTTTATTGGCTGACGGCCCTGTCACGTGATAAAAGATCATCGATATGATTTGCGGCGTGGGGTTAAGCTGGTTAATTTATTAGGCAAGTTGTTTACGATTGACGTGCAGCGCCGGTAGCTGCCGCGACTGTTGCCGCGACTGTTGCCGCAACTGTTGCTGCAACTGTTGCCGCGACTGCTGCTGATCTTGCTGTTGAATTTAGTTTAATTTATTATAGTATTTTAGCAATAATATTATTTATACTAGTAGCAGTATAACTTAAGTTATAGTAAAAGTTGTTGTAGTAGTAACGACAGTGGTTGTAGTAGCAATAGTTATAGTATAAAAGTTGTGGCTGCGGTATCTCATTCCAAATTTCTGTCACTATTTCAATGCCAAATTAAAAAATGAATTTCATATCTTCAACGACTATCTTGTCTATCTTAAAATTAAAAGTAATAAAATAAAACGTATGAAAGAGAAATAAATTCATAAATTTTTATACATACTTCATTGATTTCTTCATAAACACACAGAAAGAATTTCAAACAAACAAACCAATAAGCAACGAACAACAAATGAACAAACGAACAACAAAATACAAACGAACAAACAACAAAATACAAACGAACA
>NW_008704501.1:6824523-6826583 GCF_000326865.2 Helobdella robusta
AATGTGATGTATGTATTTAATATTGACTGCCAACCGTCGAAAAACCGCTTTGCTGTGCTGTTTATTTGCTGACACGCAAATTTTCAACGATGAGTGAATATGATGAAGAAGATGATGATCACTATGATGGCAGTGATAGATATGTTTCTAATGATGATGATGGTATAAAGTTTAATTAATTCGAAAACTCTTGTTGTTAAATACGAACACACATATACACATCATCCATCATCATCATCCATCATCATCATCCATCATCATCTACATCATCATCATCCATCATCATCTACATCATCATCTCCATCATCATCTACATCATCATCATCATCATCAGCAGCAGCAGCAGTATTTTCTTTTACATCATCATCCACTTCGTCTTCTTATTCTTCTACATCATCATCATCATTATCATCATCAACATCATCATCATCATCATCATCAAATTTACCGGGTAACCAATTGCACGAACGTTATTGCCACTAACAACCCAACAGAAGGAGCACCCCGGCAACAAAGAACAAAAAATTATAAAAAAAATATGTTTTTCTGTTTAATCTTTGTTTTTTTATTTGTATTTTTATGTATTTCGTTTTTTTCGAAAAAAGCACAGCAAAGAAACTTAAATCGGGTGAGCGAAGATAGATTTAAAATTGAAAAAAACTCAAAATAATCCAACATAAAATTGTTCACATCAATAGACTGAGACAAAACAACCGGAGCAATTTTTTTTTAAACAAACAAACAAACATTGGAAAGACATTTTTTCCTCAAATATACAAACCCTAACACAAACACACACACACAAAAACACACACACACATACACACATACATTCACACACATACACACATATAGATATATAGATATATATATAGACAGACAAAAACTTTAAACAAAAATATTTGAATCTGAAATGGAATCTTTTCTTTTCTTTTTCTTTTTCAAAATGTTTTTTCAATAAATAAATTTCAATTTTTGTGTTAAAAATTTTGTAAGGCGATTTTATTGAAAATTTCCAAAAAATTTTTTGTTAAATAATGAAAAAAATCGGATTTGTTTCTAAAATAAAACCAAATAAAACAATGCAAAATAGTTGAAAAATGAAATAAATATACATGTTTAATCATGTATACACATTTAAAAGGACAAACAAATATTGAATATAATGAAATTTTAGGTGACGCAAGCCAAGGGAAGTTTTTTATTTTTATTTGGCATCAAATCAAAAAAACCGGAAAGACACGTAGTAGTAATAGTAGCAGTAGTAGTAGCAGCAGCAGCAGCAGTAGTAGTAGTAGTAGTGGTGGTAATAGTGGCGGTAGCATTTTTAACGTTTGATTGTTAGGCTAGTCACGAAGTTTTGTATTCACAAATGTATACAATTTTTTGATAGTTAAGCGCTATATTATTCAAGATCGTTTTGATTTTTTTTCTAATTTTAGCCATAGTCTGCTTTTTACATTTATAACTTTGGTTGTTTTATATCACAATACAACGCAATACAATAGAACACAACACAGTACAACACAACATAATAAATACAATACAATACAAAACAATACAACATACTACAATACAATACAACAATACAATTCAATACAATACAAAACAATACAATACAAACACAGCACGACACAGTGCCGCGATACAAGCATTTTCCTCATCTTCCTATCTAGCCGGCGGACGTTTTGCGCGCTGTCCAGCGTGAAAAGCAATTTACGAAAAATGGCGCGAAACAATTGCCGCCTCGAACGATGACATCATAGTTTATGACATCGTAGAAATTCTTTCGCCTGGCGCACGCGAAAAATTTTCGCCGTGTCGTAGACGCCGATTGGCTGCTGGCCCGCCTGTCGTCGCCAGATTAAAACAATTGTTAGTTACGTTGCGGTGGCGAGGAATGCTACTGCAACTGATGTTGAGATGTTGACGATGTTGGTGATGGTGGTGGTGATGATGGTGATGGTGGTGGTGATGATGGTGATGGCGGTGGTGATGATGGCGATGGTGGTGGTGATGATGGTGATGGTGGTGGTGATGATGGTGATGGTGGTGGTGGT
>NW_008704501.1:6826633-6829133 GCF_000326865.2 Helobdella robusta
CATTCGTTCTTTCTTTCTTCATTGATTCATTCATTCGTTCGTCTGTTCGTTCGTTCGTTCATTCATTCGTTCTTTCTTTCATTCATTCATTCATTCATTCATTCATTCATTCATTCATTCATTCATTCATTCATTCATTCATTCATTCATTCATTCATTCATTCATTCATTCATTCATTCATTCATTCATTCATTCATTCATTCATTCATTCATTCATTCATTCATTCATTCATTCATTCATTCATTCATTCATTCATTCATTCATTCATTCATTCATTCATTCATTCATTCATTTATTCATTCATAGAAATAGAGACACACATACATTCAGCCATTCAAATTTAAATAAAGACATACACACATACATACCTGCATACATCCACCGACATATAAACACACACATCCACCGAAGACAAACTGCACAATTGAATTAGTTTAAGGTGGGAAGAGTATCGTAAGAACCAGCCATACCCTCTCTTTCCACAAAAGCCGTTGCCAGCAGGCACAATGAATTGCGAAGCGATGACTGACTAGTATGGGCGCAGCAGTTCAGTCGGAACTGACACCGAGTTGATGAGCAGAACCATCTTCATAGCCAGCATCAGGTGCTAGCGATTTTCTGTTTGGGTTTACTCCATAGCCTTCCCATGAATGGGTGTGGCCGCAAGGCAGCGGAGGTTCGAAGTCAGAGTTATATTTCTCCTAGGTGGATGGCCAGCCAAGGCTAACGAGCTCCACCTGCTTGGAACGTCTGGTTATGGCACCAGTTACTCGCCTTCGCTCTCTCCTGTTAATTTAAACAGCTTCGCCACGGGAAGGCCAGGAGTAGGACTTGATTGACCGAGGTGGGATACCTACCGCCAATGGGAGCGTTTTCTAGGAGATGAGAGTTCATTTCTCATCCCAACTCTTGACATAGTCAATCCGTTTGAAGTTACACACATACATACTTACAAACATACATAAAAACAAACACATACATACATACAAATAAACAAACAAACACATACGTACATACAAATAAACAAACAAACAATCAAACACACATACAAACAGACTCAAATACGTACACACATACAAACAGACTCAAATAAATAAATAAACAACACTAAGTGACAATCCCGCGAACATAATGAAACGTTTCTGGCCGACAGAATGTTTCCCTCTACTTTTATAAATACTGCTCACATGTTAGGGAAAAAAAAGTCTAAAAAAATAAGAAAAATTAGAAAAAAATATTCAAGTTAATTAAAAATTGTTAAAATATTTCAGATTATTTAGTTAATTCATTGTTATTATAATTATTAATATATTATTATTTCGTGTTTAAATTCTAATATATATATCTACCTAGCAATAAATTTTTTTCATACAAAACATTTTTCGCGGCCGGCCGAACGATTGAAAAGAAAAGCAAACGAGAGTGATTTAATGGAATGGAAAAAAGATAAATAGCTATTTAATTATTTATAGATCAGTTTAATTATTTATATGTCAGTTTATGTTACCCAAATCTGGTTTCAATTTTCGCTTATGAGAAGTTTTAAAAAATTAACCAACGAGGAAATATACTAAACATCTATCTACACAAAAGTCTAAGAAAAGTTAAACGCCGCAAAGTAAATTTTTTTAAATATTTTAAAATAAAAATGTCAGAAAAAAATGTCAGAAAACCACAGTAACAACGCACGCACGCATAAAGCAGGGTTCAATAAAAGTCGGTTTTGAAATAAACGAAGAAAAAACTTGACTATATTTAATGTCGTAAATAACATTTTATACAAAAAGTAAAAGAAAAATATGCTCTTAACACCTTATAAAACATTTTTTTTACAAAAGTTTACCAAACTCGAAGGTAATAAAAACATTTTATTCAAAATAGCACGTACATTAACACGTACACGCAATTTTATACGTAAATACACACACAAACATTTAAAAAATTTACAAACCATTAAAAAAATAAAGACTAAATAGGTTGTATTTGATACCGAGACCAACGAAACAATTGTAATAACGAAGTCTCACAAATTAGGCAACGCCGAATGAATTGTGAGAATGTTGGGTCTTCGATTTATCCGGTCTGAAAAACTTCATTTGCATTTTAACTGCTCTCCTGATAATGAATTACTACAAGCTGCCAACTATATTTTCAGTACTATTGATAGTTTAATATTACTACAGCTGCTACTGCTACTACTACAGCTACTACTTTAACTATTAGTAGTACTACTACAGCTGCTACGACTGCTACGACTGTTTCCAGTACTGCTACAACTACCACAAAATCTGCGTCTACTACTAATTGTAGATTTGGAAGCATATAAAGCAGCGTGAGCCCAATAAATAACAGTACGGAGATGCTGTTTAAATAGAATTTTCGCGTTATATGTTAGACACTTTGTTAATAACAGTAGCAATAATAGTTGTAGTAGCAGGCAGTAGCAGTCCTAGTAGTAGAAGCAGTAGTATTAGTAGCAGTAGTAGTATCAGCAACAG
>NW_008704501.1:6831633-6836697 GCF_000326865.2 Helobdella robusta
TTGCTGATGATAATGTTGTTGTTTTTGTTGTTGTTGCTGCTGCTGCTGTTGTTGTTGTTGCTGATGATAATGTTGTTGTTGTTGTTGTTGTTGTTGTTGTTGTTGCTGCTGATGATGATGAAGATGAATAAATTTTAATTTAAATTCCACCATTGAAAGTTGTTGAACAATTTTTTGTCATTAAAAATGGCCTCCAGGTTTTGCTTGTGAATGTTTAATATAGCTAAAGGAAATTCTTTTCTAACTACCAAAATATCGCTCCGTAATTGTTTTGTCTTTGTTTTTCGTCTTTGTTTTTGTTTTCTATGCTGGGTTTACGAGTTGGCGGGGTCGCAGTTTGTTTTGTTGTTGATGCTGTTGTTTGTGTGGGTGTTGTTGCTAATGTTGTTGTTGTTGTTGCTAATGTTGTTGTTGTTGTTGCTGATATTGTTGTTGTTGTTGCTAATATTGTTGTTGTTGCTAATGTTGTTGTTGCTAATATTGTTGTTGTTGCTAATGTTGTTGTTGTTACTGATATTGTTGTTGATGATATTGTTGTTGTTGTTGCTGATATTATTGTTGCTAATGTTGTTGCTGTTGCTAATGTTGTTGTTGTTACTGATATTGTTGTTACTGACATTGTTGTTTTTGTTGCTGTTACTGATATTGTTGTTGTTGTTATTTTATTTGCCAGTTAGCGCAATAATTAATGCAGATAATGATAAAATATGGCCTCGCTTGCTTCATAAATCAGACAAATCTGTAACGTACGTACGTCATTTTGAGTTAAAAAAATCATCCACACTAAGAAAACAGAACAAATTTCTATATAAAGGAAAAATTTCATGAAAATTTGTTATGTGTGAATAAAAAATTATTGAGGTAAGCTAAACAAAAAATAAAAAAGTTAGCCGTAGGCAGTTGTAAAATTTTAATTTCGCTGTGTCGTTCATCACCGCATTGAGACAAGAGCTCGTACGAACTGAATGCTGTGATAACGACGAACACACAGAGCATTTTCTAGCAATTTTTTGAAAATTAAAAAAAAATAAATATACTTTAGTGTAGGGCTAGGCATGTCTTGTTTGGTCTATTTTAACATTTGAAAATTAAACCGAATATTAAATTAATTTTAAAGTAAAAAAAAATTATTATTTTTTTCTGTCGCAAAAAGTGCGTCAAAGTGAATTTTAATGTCACGTCTTGGGAGTCCCACTCGCTTCTTTGATGAATTTTTAAATTGAATTTATTATCTCGTTGACCTTTTTTTGTTTTGCTGTTTTGCACTGTTTAAAGTTATAAATCTAAAAAACACACACAGACACACACACACACACGTGCACACACAGACATACACACACACACACACACACACAAAACATTATAAATTCACACAAATTTTCCTACATAACGAATACACACACACACGCACGCACGCACGCTATCGTTCACATGTATGAGAGCAATAATTCATTGGCTTATATGTTCAACTTGGCGATTGACAACATTAAATTCTCCGTAGATTTCCTGGAATAAACCTCGAAAACATATTTTTATACTGTATTATATGATACGATGCTTTACTGGAAAAGCTTTAATCAGTTCTGGTGGTGTAATGGTTAAGGCGCTTGGTCCTGCTTTCGCACTGACTGGATTCAAATGCAAGTAGGAGATTCAAGATTATCATGTGCAATGTAAGTGTGATGCGTGAATTCATGAATTCGCATACGCTGTATGTGTGTAGATTTGTTTGAATGTGTGTGTGTGAATGTGTGTGTGTTTGTTTGTGTGTGCCTTGTGTAGTGTTAATATCTCTGAGTATTAACTAAGAGAGTATTAATAATAATTTATAACAAGACAAACAAGCGCATTACTTGCTTATATAAATACATTAACAAACATACTAACACACACACACACATACACTCACACACAAACTCACTCACACACACAGAGATATAAATCCTTCAATACATACATACATTCCATTCATTCACACATCAATGCCTTCACGGGTTTAAAACCACTTTGACTCGCGTGCTAGCATTATATTGATACAGTTCAATGGACAAACAATTAAACGCATTTCATTCAAGTGCTAGGTGAAACATACACACACACACACACACCCTCACACACATACACACACACCACGCACACATGAACCGCATACATTGCATTCGAACCTTAACCCTGCAACACCAGTGCCGGGCGTCTTAGCCATTACACCATCGTGCCCGTCAACTTAGTGGTATCTAGTTTGTTATCCGGGCTGTTCAGAGAGGTGGTCTCTACAGAAACTCGAACGTATTACGCTAAGTCGAGCGCGTTGAAGTTGTGTGGGGATGACTTAAGTCCTCCATTCCCAACATTTACGATGGAATGTTGGATGTTGCTGGGAGATGTTCCAATTTTTTTGCCGATGTTTTGACTATCGGTTCTGTTTTTGTCTTAAGAATCCACGCTATGGTGCTTTAACGAGCTTTCAATATTTTTTTTCAAATTTCTTACTCAAAAACAAGTTTTTAACGACATGTCAAAAATTTACACAAGACTAACAAAACTTACAGCCAAACATTACAAACAACGCGTACACATACACCCACATTGACACACACACACACACACACACACACACACAGACAAACACAAACAAACAAACGAACAGGCAAGAGCTTTTATACAGATATGGAAAACTTAACACATGATATCGGAATGTTACAAAAACATTCCTCACCCTCCTCGCGATATAGCACTTAATGCCTCTCAATTTGTATTTCTGTGTATGTATTTTGTGTGTGTAAGTGTGTGTGCACATGTGTATGTGTGTGTACGTGTGTGTATGTGTGTGTGTGTACATGTTTGGATGTTTGTAGGTACGCACAATATGTCACCTACATTATTTTTTTACAAAGTTTTGTTTTTTTCTGACTTTACATTTACTTTAGTTCATTTCGACGTGCACATGTGTGTGTGTGTGTTTGTGTGTGCGTGTATATGTGTGTGCGTGTATATGTGTGTGCGTTCGAAAATACTAGCGGATGCAATGAGAACACTCACGTACGCACGCATACACACACATAACACGCACACACGTACGGACAGACAAACACGTGCAATTGTATGACAGTGCGTGCATTCAAAGTCAATCTATATTTCCTGAATAGGTAATGCCAGTGAATAAATGCGCGCACTGCATTTAGCCAGTAAATGTCCTTCCACTAAGTGCTCACCTAAGTGCACGCGTACTATGCTGGCCGACTGATAGTTAAGAACTTAAGTCCTAGATGGGTGCATGTGTTCTGGCAAAGTTTGAAAAGAATATTTATTACCGTCGCTACAATTTTCAATTTAATTACTATTATTTAACATCATTGGTAGTAGGAACTGTATGCAGTAACAGTTGAAGCATTTTTTATTTACTTATATAGTTGTAGTAGTATAAGTAGCAGCAGAAGCAGCAGCTGCAGTAGCAGCAGTAGTAGAACAAGTAACGGTTAGTATTAATTACAATAATAAAGGCAGTATGATTCATCAATAAATTTATTAGAACATCCATCTGTTAAGCCGAAACTCATGAGCTGAATAAATGAAATAACGCTACTACACTGGGTTCAGAGTAATTTTACTTTAAAAACTTTTCTATGTCGGGCTGAGCTAATGAAAAAAGCAAACGAGTTAATTTACGTCCAGTGGCTTCAACGCGGCGCTCACATTTACTGCTATCTCCATTATTACACTCACGCTCGTTATTATCTCCATTCTTATAGATGTCATCGTCATTGTTGTTGTTGTTGTCGTTGCTGCTGCTTTTGTTAAAGTTTTCACACGGCGTTTTTCTTGGGCTTGTAGCTATTTTCGCTAGTAGTAGTAGTAGTAGTAGTAGTAGTAGTAGTAGTAGTAGTAGTAGTAGTAGTAGTAGTAGTAGTAGTAGTAGTAGTAAAAGTAGTAGACGTAGTAGCAGCAGCAGTAGTAGCAGTAGGGTAGGGTAGTAGCGGTAGTCTTTTTTCTCACAATCAAGGGAGAAAAGCAGAGATAGATATAACATTTCATTTTTAAAAATCTGTGGTCATTTTATTAATGTTACCATCAACAAAACATCAACTGAGCTCTTCAAAGGGGTATTAAAAGATTAAAATTCAACTTGGATGTGATAACAAAAGGCACGACTGTGGTTACATTAGCTCTTTATTCGAAGAAAATGATACATTAATTTTTTATTTCCATTTAACTACTGAAGCTATTACGTAAAAATAGTTAATAATATTTACTTTAAAAATAAACGTATTTAGATGGTTGACATAAAAGTGTGTTTGTTTATGCGTGTGTGTGTGTGTGTACGTGTGTGTTTGTATGTGTGTGTGTTTGTATGTTTATGTTTGTTTGTTTGTATGTATGTGAGTGTGAGTTTATGTTTGTTTGAATGAAAACATACTCCTATACAAACGTACATAGACACAAACATACGTACATAAACACAAACGCACGCACACACACGCACACACACACACGCATACAGGCAAACTAACAAACAGACAAATGTACAGACATACATAAATACTTGTTTAAACTTAATGAAACAAAATGTTGAGTACTTAATTTATTTAGATATTGAAACAAACCACGTATTTATTAAGACATGAAACCAAACATTCATTTACATACATACATACATACATACATACATACATACATACATACATACATACATACATACATACATACATACATACATACATACATACATACACCACACACACACACACACACATACATACATACAAACGTACATACATACATACACATAATTAATTTAATTAAATGCTTCTAATTTTATCGCTATACCTATTTTTAATCATCATCATCACTCTCATCATCATCTCCATCATCATCGTCACCATAATCATCATCATTTCCTATCAGGCTCCATGAACATTACGTTTTTCAACGCAATGAGTTCAGCAGATGATGATGATGATGATGGTGGTAGTATTCATTATCATCATCATCATCCCCACCATCACCATCACAATCATCATCATCATAATCATTCTCACTTCGCTGATGATGATGATGGCGACGAGT
>NW_008704501.1:6841588-6886588 GCF_000326865.2 Helobdella robusta
GAAATTAATAGAAAAGTTCGAATGTCTGTGTTGGATGTGGTGCATATGATTATTTGTGTGTGTGCTTGTGTGTAAGTGTGTGCTTGTGTGTATGTGTGTGCTTGTGTGTATGTGTGTGCTTGTGCATGTGTGTATGTGTATGCAAGATTTATTGAATAATCAGAAAAATAATTTTTGAATTGAAACGTCTCAGAATTTTTTTGCAAGTGCAACTACTACTATCACCCTTAATACTACTTCTACTACTACTACCACCACTACTACTACTACTAATACTACTACTACTACTGCTGCTGCTGCTTCTGCTGCCTCTCCTGCTGCTGCTGCTGTTACTTCTACTACTACCGTTTTACTCTATATACTGTTTAACAGTTAATGATGTTTTATTACCGCTGTCATTAATAATGCCGATTTTAATTATTAATATATATTATTAATGTTATTATTATTAGGTTTATTATTATTATTATTAAAAATTTGAAACATGGATTGCCATCGTGTTCCTTGATTTTATTAGAATCCAGGTAAGAAATTTACACACAGCAAATTATAAACACAGCAAATTTACAAAATCTATGAACCATTTTGTTTTCATAAAATGTAGCACTAACAAAATTTCCAATTTGATGTTTAACTGACAGCTTAGTCACAAACCAGCATATCTTTAACCGCTGATAATTTAAAATGTCCCTGACAGATATTTTCAACTGTTATTCAACTGGAATCTGATACAGTTGTGCCTGCAGATGTGCTTACAGATGAGCCGGTTGTGATTTTGCTTGAATCATCTCTCAATCGTCTTAGCATAAAAAGTAAACAGCAAGTTAGAAGAGCAAGCAGCAGCAGCAAGACTAACACAAATATTATGGTTCTACTCGTGTCTGAAGAGCTACTCAGTGATCTCTCTTTGTTTTTCTCAGTGGTTGGCAATTTATGGCAGTGGATGACAGTTGAAATTTTTTTTTTCTCTTCTGAGCACGGTTTCATTCCACACCTCCCGTTGAAAAGATCGCATCCAGCCTCGAATACTTCCAACTCAGCAAGTGCAGTGCTGGATCGATTCGAACGTGAGCTTTGATCGTTCATTTTTTCATCAGATGGTTGAATGAATACGAATCTTGTGAGGATAGTGAAGTTCTCACAAACGACAATCATGGGGTTTCCGCCCTGTATTGCTTTTTCTGGTCCGTACCCGCACAAGTTGACTTTGTCTCTGATGTCTTCTCTATTACTCACATCGAATGTTTCGTTCAACCTTACAACAAACTTGTCCATTCTTAATAACATTTCAGGCAATTGACTTATTCTGTTGTATGCTCTGATGAATCCTACGCAATATAAACTGAGCAGGTCGACCGCCATCCAGGCTGGCATGGCATCATCAAGGTGGGATATGCGGTAGCCGTCATAGTTGCCGTCTGTTAAATGTATTTTGTAATGTGAACATATTTCGGAGTTGTCGTGTTCGAAAAGGTGTGAACTGTAATAAGGAGGTTTATGCAATGCTAAATTCTTCCTGAAAACCTCACATTGGTACCATTTGTTTCTGACCTTACCAGGGGGACAGACGCATTCAACGTACTTATTACCATTCACCGTGGACTCAATACATTCCATTCCAACGGGACAATCTCCTCCACCTGATGAGCAATCTCTTTCTCTGCATGAATCACCTCTCCATCCCGGATCGCATCCATCGGGACAGTTTGCAGTTATTTCGTAACTTCCGTTGTTTCTGTTTCTGCAGTGAGAATAAGTCGATACTCCTCGTTGGAAGTCGTATTGGAAGCGTGTTGCGAATATCGCTGTTTTTGTCTCATAACCTTGATGATAACATTTGCAAACTTCGGATCTGTCACTTGAGCAGGTATCACAAATTAATCTTGTGAAGTAGCTACTTCCTGTACCATGTTCTTGAAAGCAACCGCATCTGTCCGACGTGTCGATCTTCTGGAAAAACGTATAATTTGTCTCAAAACAGAAATGTGCGCACATTTCAAATGTGTAAGTGTTTGGTAATGTCTTCAAAATGTCATCTCGCTGATGTCTTTCAAAACTGGCATAGTCATCGTGCGTCTTTCGTGGCTTGCTTTTATAAACGGAATATGAGTCCCTTCCACCACAAGCATCTCTATTGGCGCAACGAACATCACACTGGGATGAAGCCACTGCCGAATCTAACCTTCCAATACAGTTGCATTCTTTTCCACTCTTCAAAGCGATCATATTGTTACTTTCATCTGTGCACTCCAGTGAACATTCATTCACTGAGCCAACTGATGCAACTGTCTTCGTTGAGCTGATGTTTCGATAGCATCCTATGTAAGATTCCTTCAAGTCGATTGCTGCATGGGCTATTGAGGACAGGTTGGTGGAAATAATTAAAAACAAACTGTATGAAAATATCGTTTGATTCATAAGCAATTTAATTTTAATAAATCATTCATTCAGTGTGCCGGATGTTTGTTTATTGTTGGTGAAATCCTCATTTAATCGTTGAACGTACGTTATTAAAAATATAAATGGTTTAAAAGTAAATAAAATAAATACATTAATAATATAAATGACTTTTAAAAATTTTCATTTTAATAAGAAAATTAATATAGTTAATAACAGTAGTAATAGGAAACATAATAAATTTAAAAAAAATCATACTCTCATGTAATATGTTCTCCATAAAGGAAGTTTAACGAAAACCGATTTTTCCCCCTCAGTAACGTTACAAAGGCTAAATGGAATCTAACTTAAAAAAAACGTAAAGAAAACAATCAACAGATATTAAACAATTGAAACATAATGATTTACACATAATGAATGGCAAAGAATTTCGTAAATTTTTAAACAACCTCTTTTATCGAAAGTGTTAACGTTTAATTTTGGACAATAGTCTTTCAGTTACATTAAATATTTTATATCTGTGAGAACATTCATGTTTTGTTTTCAACTTTGTGAATTTTACTTCATGCAGAAATTCATTTTGTCACTTCATATTTTACATTTTAATTTTAAGGGTGGCAGTACTTGTTGAGCTAGTTATATCTCGTTGCGGTCTCTCGCTTGTTTGGCAAAAAAACGAATAAATAATTGATACTAATAATAACAATTAATTAAAAAATTATAATAAGAGATAGAGATAGCAATATTCAACCTACTCCCACGTATCCACCATTTAAAATTAACATAAGATCATATTTTATACGGTTCTCTCAGTGAATCATCATTTGTGTTGTTTCTTGGCTATTCTGAAGTTAAAATTGGTGTTATAGTACGTTAA
Source organism: Helobdella robusta (assembly GCF_000326865.2). NCBI lineage: Eukaryota > Metazoa > Annelida > Clitellata > Rhynchobdellida > Glossiphoniidae > Helobdella > Helobdella robusta. Next base: position 6,844,863 of record NW_008704501.1, read on the forward strand.
TACGTTAATTTCTGTTAAAAAAAAAGTTGGTTGAATTGTTTTAGTTTATTCTGAGATTTTAATGTGATATATTTTATTTTGAAAATTTTCGCAATTTTGTCATTTATTGATAAATTAGTAAGAAATTTTAATAAGTAGCATCGTCACGTGGTTCACATGCATACAGCAATGTGCATACATAGTCTATTTATAAAGGACTTTATAAAGTATTGTTGTAGAATTTGTAAAGCGTTCCAAGTTTTGCACTTAGTTGTAACATAGCAGCGAGATGTGCGAAATCTAAATGTTTCAAAACACCTTAAGATAGTTCTCGATGTTTTCAACGTTTTCAGTGCGAAAAAAGCTTCCACATAAAATGTGTTGGCCCAAATGATGAAATAATAGCAGCAACTCTGTTTTAAATTTTGGTGTAAAGTTGTGTGAAGAGCTGCCATTGGATTCGAAGTCGCGTACCAGTCTGGGAATGTTTGAGGGAAGGGTTATTAAATTGCTGCTGGCTATTTATTTCGCGTAGTCAATTGATAGTGATTTCTTGTATAAATTTTGGTTTTCTTGTATTTAGCTGTCTTTTTTATTTTTTTTGTTTCTTTTTAGAAGTTTTTAAATTGTGTAAAACATCAGAACTTTCTTTTTCAAATGCCACTACTACTACTACCACCATTACTACTACTACTATTTCTACTACTTCTGCTGCTGCTAATTCTACTACTACCGTTTTGCTCTCTATACTGTTAACAGTTAATGATGTTTTATTACCGCTATTATTGATAATGTCTTTTTTTATAAAAATATTTATTATTATTGTTATTATAATTATGTTTATTATTATTATTATTATTAAAAATTTGAAACAAGGATTACTATCGTGTTCCTCAATTTTATTAGAATCCAGGTAAGAAATTTACACACAGCAAATTATAAACACAGCAAATTAACAAAATTTATGAACCATTTTGTTTTCATAAAATGTAGCACTAGCAAAATTTAAAATTTCTAATTTGATGTTTAACTGGCAGCTTAGTCACAAACCAGTATATCTTTAACCGCTGATAATTTAAAATGTCTTGACAGATATTTTCAACTGTTAAGTTTGGGATCTGGTTCGGATGAGCCTGCAGATGAGTCGGTTGTGGTTTTGCTTGCTTCATTTTTTTTTTTTCGCTTTTGCATAAAAAGTATACAGCAAGTTAGAAGAACAAGCAGCAGCAACAAGACTAACACACCTGATATGGCTTGACCCGTGGGTGAAGAGTCACCCAAAGGTTTAACTTTTTTTTTCTCAGTGGTTGGCAATTCATGGCAGTGGATGACAGTTGAAATTTCTTTTTTCTCTTCTGAGCACGGTTTCATTCCACACCTCCCGTTGAAAAGATCGCATCCAGCCTCGAATACTTCCAACTCAGCAAGTGCAGTGCTGGATCGATTCGAACGTGAGCTTTGATCGTTCATTTTTTCATCAGATGGTTGAATGAATACGAATCTTGTGAGGATAGTGAAGTTCTCACAAACGACAATCATAGGGTTTCCGCCCTGTATTGCTTTTTCTGGTCCGTACCCGCACAAGTTGACTTTGTCTCTGATGTCTTCTCTATTACTCACATCGAACGTTTCGTTCAACCTTACAACAAACTTGTCCATTCTTAATAACATTTCAGGCAATTGACTTATTCTGTTGTATGCTCTGATGAATCCTACGCAATATAAACTGAGCAGGTCGACCGCCATCCAGGCTGGCATGGCATCATCAAGGTGGGATATGCGGTAGCCGTCATAGTTGCCGTCTGTTAAATGTATTTTGTAATGTGAACATATTTCGGAGTTGTCGTGTTCAAAAAGGTGTGAACTGTAATAAGGAGGTTTATGCAATGCTAAGTTCTTCCTGAAAACCTCACATTGGTACCATTTGTTTCTGACCTTACCAGGGGGACAGACGCATTCAACGTACTTATTACCATTCACCGTGGACTCAATACATTCCATTTCAACGGGACAATCTCCTCCACCTGATGAGCAATCTCTTTCTCTGCATGAATCACCTCTCCATCCCGGATCGCATCCATCGGGACAGTTTGCAGTTATTTCGTAACTTTCATTTTTTCTGTTTCTGCAGTGAGAATAAGTCGATACTCCTCGCTGGAAGTCGTATTGGAAGCGTGTTGTGAATATCGCTGTTTTTGTCTCATAACCTTGATGATAACATTTGCAAACTTCGGATCTGTCACTTGAGCAGGTATCACAAATTAATCTTGTGAAGGAGCTGTTTCCTGTACCATGTTCTTGAAAGCAACCGCATCTGTTCGACGTGTCGATCTTCTGGAAAAACGTATAATTTGTCTCAAAACAGAAATGAGCGCACATTTCAAATGTGTAAGTGTTTGGTAATGTCTTCAAAATGACTATCTGTCTGACGTATTATAAGACTGGCATAGTCATCGTGCGTCTTTCGTGGCTTGCTTTTATAAACGGAATATGAGTCCCTTCCACCACAAGCATCTCTATTGGCGCAACGAACATTACACTGGGATGAAGCCACTGCTGAATCTAACCTTCCAATACAGTTGCATTCTTTTCCACTCTTCAAAGCGATCATATTGTTACTTTCATCTGTGCACTCCAGTGAACATTCATCCACTGAGCCAACTGATGCAACTGTTTTCGTTGAGCTGATGTTTCGATAGCATCCTATGTAAGATTCCTTCAAGTCGATTGCTGCATGGGCTACTGAGGACAGGTTGATGAAAATAATTAAAAACAAACTGTATGAAAATATCGTTTGATTCATAAGCAATTTAATTTTAATAAATCATTCATTCAGTGTGCCGGATGTTTGTTTATTGTTGGTGAAATCCTCATTTAATCGTTGAACGTACGTTATTAAAAATATAAATGGTTTAAAAGTAAATAAAATAAATACATTTATAATATAAATGACTTATAAACATTTTCAACCAATAAGAAAATTAATATAGTTAGTAACAGAAGTAGTCAGTAGTAATTGCAAGCATAATGAATTAAATCATTTTTATTACATTTTAATCCTGAACTATTCTTGATAGTGGTAGTATGTGCAGTATTAGTAACAGTTTTGGTCGAAGCAGTTGTAATAGTAGTGGTATTTTGAATTTGAATTGAATTCAAAAATAATTTATACTGCCAAAAGCACATGAGATCAAGATACATGTTAGTATGTGCAGACCACCTAAACTGACATACGTGCGAAGAAACATAATTAAAACAAAACATAAAGACTAATAAACAATAATGAAAGCAAACAAAACCCCAAAACCAAACAGAAAACCATTTCATGACGACCAAACAAAAGAAAAAGTCTCAATGGTTATTGAAATGATCTAACAATATGAGTCTATAAATCGATGCTTTGAATACACTGTAGAATGGTGAGTTTTTCACATTTGCAGGTAACTTATCCCAAAGACGCATTGAAAATGGTAGAGCACAATTAAGAAAAATGTTTGACCTAGGCGTAGAGAAGGAGGTAAAAATCTGGATTTCTACGGAAACGTTCACTTCTGGTATTTTTCAATGAAACAATTTTATTAAAAAGCTATTTACAATAATTTAGTTTATAACTTTTAAAAAATAATAGAAATAAATAAATATATCTATAATTGATTTATATTACAAATGTTCGCTAAACTGTAAAAAAGATGTGAAATGTTCAAATTTGCTTACATGAAATTAAATACGAAGAAAAAAATTCTGAGATAGTGTTAAAATATGAAAATTAGATTTAGGAGCTGAGCCGCAGACAGAAATTTATAAAGTAATATATGGTAAAACGAGAGAGTTGTTTAATGTGAACAAGATAAACCTAGGACCTTTAGACCTCAAACGATAGATAAGGCCCAAATTTTTAGCTAACTTGCTTGAAATGTGTTTAATGACAAATTAGATGAAATGAAAACACCTAAAATGTAAACTGAAGGGACCCTTTTGATAGCACCGTTATTTAAAGTTATGACAGGAAAAACAATATCAGTTTTAATCCAGGGACCAAATAAAATATAACATGTTTTGTGTCTAAGTTAATATGCAGATTATTAGAAACAGCCCGTTCATACACGAATTTCAATTCATCATTAATAACATTAGCCAAAATATCGATATCATAATGAGAGTAAAGAATGGTAGTATTATCGACAAAGAGAGCCAACTTTAAAATATTAGATGAATTAATGAAATAATTAATATATAAATTGAAAAGCAAAGGACCTAGAATAGAACCTTGAGGAACGCCAGATTTAATAGGAGACAAAAGAGGTTTAAAATTATTAGTAGAGACATATTGACGGTAGACGACATATATATCCGGAGTTTCTACATTTTTGTTATATTTTTTTGGCTATTTTATCTTTTCATCTTGTTATTTTTCATTATTATAGGTGTTTTTCTAATTAAATCTGAAAATTACTTGCCTCATCTAAAGAGAATCACAAAATATAGTTAGACAAAATACAGCTTGATTTATTTATCTAGGTGTATTGAGAAATTATTAGAAAATTTGATATGCTTTGTGTTTGATGTTGTTTGTGTGTGCGTGGGTTTGTTTGTGTGTGTGTTTGTGTATGTTTTTTGTATGTGTTTTTACCGACGTGTGTGTGTGCGTGCGTTGAGATAAACAAATGAAAATAGGAGGATTAAATTTTTTCAAAAAATTTAGCATTACCGATAATAAATAATAAAGCTAAAAAAAATGTGTTCTGTTTAATAAACACATTTTGTATAAAACACACCCACACACATACACACACATACACTCACCACACACACCACACACACATGCGCACGCGCATAATAATGCCACAAATAATAATTTAATAAACAATAATAATAATATAAAGAATAAATATAAAAATACACATAAATAAACTCATGATCCTTAAAACCTGATGTTAATGTCAATTTTTTCGGACAAAAAATAAAATAAAGCGCCTTTTTATGTGCAAATTTTTTAACTTTTTAACTAATAAACCTCCACAAAAATTTTCATTTTTAGAGGTTAAAATTTATCTTAATTTAATTCCGCAAGTTTGATTTTATTATTTATTATAATTCAATTCTGTACTACTACTAGCACCACTACCGCTGCCACTATTACTACTACTACTACTGCTGCTGCTGCTACTTCTACTACTACTACTGCTGCTGCTGCTACTTCTACTACTACCGTTTTACTCTATATATACTGTCAACATTCAATGATATTTTATAATTGCTATTATTATTAATTAATGCCCATGTTTATAATTACTATTTATTATTATTGTTGTTATTATTGTTATTATTATTATTATTATTATTATTAAGTAGTATTAGTAATAGTAGTCGTAGTCATAGTAGTAGTAGTAGTAGTAGTAGTAGTAGTAGTAGTAGTAGTAGTAGTAGTAGTAATAGTAGCAGCTGTAGTAGCAGCAGTATATGTATTGTTACTAACTATAAGGTAGTAAAAACTTTAATACACATGAAACCAGTACAATTAGATATATTCTACGATGACATACATACATTCAATGACGTCGATGTTGTGTTTTTGTCTGTTTTTTGTTATTATTATTATTATTGTTATTATAATTTATTTATATTTTTATCATTAAGAACAAAAATTGTTTGATGAAATAGTAACGCCTCGTTTTTATAATCTTTTAATCTTTTTATTATTTCACATAAAAATTATTTATAAATAAATTTTTATTTTGTCTTTTTGTTTCACATTTTTCTCTTTCTATCTTTCGGTTTCTTCTCCCTCTCTCTGCAAATGGGCAAGCGAACGAAAGAACAAGCAAATGAATGAATGAATGAACGACTGGATGAAATCATAAAAGACCACTCAACTCCGACCATTCATTCCATCACCCATCCATCTCTTGAATAATCATGAGTATGACGTTACTTCATGAATATTAATGAAGGTAACGTCACGCCATGAATATTAATAATACTAAAGTCGCTTCTGATTGAACTTTATTTTAGAAATAGCGAAAAACTTTTATTGAAATCACGGGAAAAATTGATAAAGACGGCGGGAAAATATTATCAAAGTGGAGGGAAAAAATTGTAAAGTAATCAAAAAATGGCGTTTCCTAGTAACAATTGAAATGACGTCAGCAAATTGATATGATTGGAGGAAAATGATGGCGTTTATAATGTTGCTTTATTCACTTTTAATGCCTTTAATTTTGTTTAGCGCGGTTTTATATGTTATTGTTTGTCCGTTCGTTCATTCGTTCGTTCGTTTGTTGGTTTGTCGTTACTATTGCCGTTGTTATTGCGTCATTATCATCGTCATCCCATCCGTCATCATAATCATCATCATTGCTGTCCTTAACACATTCATTAATCCCATCGCTACAATCATTATCACTGTCGTCATCATATCATCATCATCATCAAAATCGTCACCATCGTCATCGTCGTCGTCATCATCACAATCATCATCACCATCATCATCGTCACCACTATTTCTTAACCCAATTGGGACCTGATATTTATATCCAATGAGAAGAACTTGAGTGCAATGGCGAGAGGAGAGAGAGATTGAGAAAGAGAAAAATTGAGAGAGAGAGAGAAAGAGATTGAGAGAGAGATTGAGAGAGAGTAAAATAACAAAATAATCAAATTATCTGAAAAGCAGAAACAAGCATAAAACAAAAGAGGTATGAATGAGAAAGAGAAAGAGAGGGAGAGAGAGAAAGAGAGAGAGAGAGAGAGAGTAAGGGGAAAATGAGATAGCATAAAAGCGTAGAAAGAAAGAAAATAAAAAAGAGAAGGAAAAAAGAAAGGAAGAGAGAGAAAAAATTGAGAGAAAGTCTATTGACGTTGATGGCTTTGAAATTATTTGAAAATTTAGTAACATTTTAATCATACTTTGTGCTATTTATTATCGAATAAATGGCTTTTGTTTTATTATTACCTATGAATAGTTACTCTGTTATACAGTTAATGTTTATGTTCACATTAAATATTCATATATTTGTTAATGTATATGCCATAATTTTTATTTATATTATTATTTTTGTTCTTCTTATTTTTTTTTATTAATAATTTTTTTTCTTTTCTTTTGCGGTGTTCACTCTTGAATTTATCGTCGTAGTTGCTATCTTGACGTGAACACATTAGCCGGTATTCTATCGGTAATACGGTCTTTAGAATCGGTTAGAATCGGTTTGAATTGATGTTATTTTCTTTCGGTGTTAAGCGCCGACTTGTTAATGCCAAACCGTTGATGGCTTTATGTCTTTATAAGACGCATTGAAAACGTCATTGTTGCTTTCGCCGTGCCGTGCCGTGCTGATTTTGGGTGTTGTTGCGTATGTTTCTTTGTTTCAATTGGAGATATGAATCTTTAAAAAATAATATTTTATTAAAGGAAAAGGCGTTTGCATTGAAATGTCGGTAAAAATAGGATTTAATAATTTATTTAAAATTCATTTTCACGTAAAAAAATCATGAGATAAATATTCATAAGCGAGGTAAGTTTGAAGAATTATAAAACTTCATCTTCTTCTGACAATGTTGAACTTGTTACAAAAAGTCTTGCAATCTCTGGGTTTTTTATTCTCCTTTTAATGAAAGCAATCAAACATGAAGTCGGCAGAAGCAAGGCCACAGCCGACAACCAGCTGACAACTTGCCAGGCACGACCTGGGTTGGCAACTCGGCAGCAATTAAATTTTTGAGATCAGGACAAGTAGTATTCTTGTGACCATAAGCTGAATTTAAAAAATCTAAACTAACATTCAAGATCAACGGCTATCCAGACTGGCATAGAATCGTCAATGCGGGATATATGGAAGCCATCCTACCTGCCGTCCTACCTGCCGTCCGTATGATAGGATGAATGATCCTGAAGTCCTGAAGCTTCATGTCCTGAAGCCAGTGTGTGCTGTAATAAAGTGGTTTAGGCATCTTTCAAGTCTTCTCTATCTTTTTATAATTCTGTTATCTATCGACGTCTTCTCTCTCTCTCTCTCTCTCTCTCTCTCTCTCTCTCCCTCTATTTTTTAAATGAATTTTACTTGCTCGCTGAATCTCAAATAACATTATATTAATGTATTTATTTATTATTATTTATAAATTATTTATTTAAAAGCTCTGATAATGCAACCAGAGTAGTATTATAACTAGCAGTTTAAGAGCAGTAAGCAAGAAGAAAATAAAAATGGCGGTTGTAGAAGTAGCTGTAGAAACATGTAGAGTAGCATTATTTGTAGTATTTGTAATAGTATTTACATGGTAGAAATTGTAATTAACACAATTTTTCTTATTATTATTAAGTCGTATTTTCATAATTTTAATTTTGGCAAATACAGTAATCAATAAATTTATTTAATTCTCTAATAAACATACTTACATATTGGCAATTAATTAATTAATTAATTAATTTGTAATACATACAATACATTAATAAATAATCTCTGCTAATCTTAGATAATAAGCGATGGAAAATTCTACAAATAAAACGAATTAACCATTTGAAAAATAAAATATTTAAGAATCACAACCTAGCGAATGAAATAATATTTGCAAGTTACGATTAAAAAAACACTGTTAGGATGATGAAATTACCGACCACCTATCGAACAATATCGAAAATAGATCAAATTATTTTCAAAGTGGATGGATGGATTGGCTTTCTTTCGTTGTTGACCGATGGATAAATGGATGGATGGATAGATAGATAGATGGATAGATGGATGGATAGATAATTAGATAGATAAATGGATGGATAGATGGATGGATGGATAGATAGATTGATAAATCGATGGATTGAAAATGATTTATATCTTTTTTTTACTTTTGTCGTGGTCGGTTGACAACAAAGCCTTCATTTATTATCATCTTCGTCATCGCTAAATCATCTTCATTGCAGACATTTTCAACTTTTTTATCATTTGTTATCATCATTGTCAGCTTCATGTTATCATCATCTTCTCTATCATCGACATCGCTATTCAATGAACTATCTTATCATCATCACTATCGTCATTAGCATCATTTAATAGATTGAATATCATTGAAAAAAATCATTTCTAAACTACTGTTGTGTCGTCAACTAAAAATTTTGCAAAAAAAATTCATCATATTAATATATATATATATATAATTAGGTTAAGTACAATCTACTCATTCATAATCGCATATCTGATAACAACTAATCTCCAGTATCATTAGATCTAATATCACATCTGCATGATGACTATAGATAACTAGATATATATGTAATATATATATATATATACATATCCTCATTATTTTTCATTGTTACTGGCTTCAATCATCAATCAAAGACTAACATCTCGAAATAAGAGTATCATTGAATCGAAACTTTAAAAGCGATCATAATATCATGGTGACTGCCGCCATTATCTGAACCGTCATCATCATTATCGCCACATCATAATTCCATCTCATCATCTTCTTCACCATCAATACCTTATCACCACCATCATCATCACAGCGACAACATCATCGAAATCACCATCCTCTTCATCATCATCATCCTACTACTACTACTACTCCTCATCATCATCTTCTTCTTCATCCTCCTCCTCCTCATCCTCATCATCAGCATCATCCTACTACTACTACTACTACTCATCATCATCATCTTCTTCTTCATCATCTTCATTCTCCTCATCATCATCATCAAACTTCCTTGCAACATTCCGGGCACATGACGTTGCCCTCTTCGGTCATGAACCCCCGACCGTACAAACACGTACCACACTTGCTACACTTGAAGCAGTCTTTATGCCAGTGCTGCTGGTCGAACGCTATGAACGCCGCGTCATCAAGGCCTTGTGGTAGTAGTGGTAATGGTAGTAGTAGTAGTAGTAGTAGTAGTAGTAGTAGTAGTGGTGGTAGTGGTAATAGTAGTGGTTGTAGTAGTTGTAGTAGTAGTAGTAGTAGTGGTTGTTGTTGTAGTAGTAGTAGCGGTGGTGGTGGTTGTAGTAGTAGCAGTAATAGTTGTAGTTTGTTAAACTCTGCAACTAATAACTCGATTGAATTGAAGTTTTGAAACATGCGGTGAGATTGTGTAATGGTTGTTAAAGTCGCCTGATTTTTAAAATTTTAGTGCAGTGTTTGGGTTCTATTACATATAGATTTCCGCCTATCATACGCAATCAATCAATTAATCAATCAATCAATCAACCAGCCAATCAATCAACCAACCAATCAATCAACCAGCCAATCAATCAACCAGCCAATCAATCTACCAACCAATCAATCAAATCAATCAACCTATCAACAAACAAACCAACCAAGCAAGCAATCAACCAACCATTCAGTCAACTAATCACTCATTCAACCTGTTATAGGCTTCTTGCACTCCTTGCACTTCTTTGCGTAGAGCGCTCCATAGCACTCCACACAGAAAGGTCTTTGATCGATAGATGTATACCTTAATCATATTTTTTATTATTGTTATTATTATTAATATTGCAATATAAATAAGAATGATAATAATTATAATAATAATAGTTTTATTAATATTAATAATAACCTCTTGTTAGCGAGGGATTCTTTGCAGTGACTGCATTGGAAACAATCTCTATGCCAGGTTGTGTTTTTGTATATTATTCCGCCTCTTTTAACCATCTGAGTGATTGAAAGAGTGAATGAATAGATGGATGAATGAATGAATGAGTGAGTGAGTAAATGAATGAATGATCGAACAAATAAATAACAAGTTGGATCAAAGAATGAATAAATGAACTGACGAATGAATGAGTTACAGAAGATTACCGATTAAAATATAGCATGTATAGAGAAAGAGAGAGAGAGAAAGAGAGAGAGAGAGAGAGAGAGAGAGAGAGAGAGATTAAAAGAGAGGGAAAAAAAAGGAAGAAAAAACGAGAAAGAAAGAAGCCCAAACACATACAAACAAACAGACCTGCTGGCACCTGGGGCAGTTCTGACCTAACTGTTTTTCGTAGCAGGGCACGCAAACTATATCATCTGCCCTCGGCACGAAACTGTTGGTTCCTAAGTTAAGATGACGATGACGAAAACGATGAGGAAGAGAAAAAGGATGATAATGATGATGATTTTGATGTTGATGGTGATGTTGATGAGGACGATGATGGTAGTTGTGATGATGATGATGACGATTATGATGATGATCTTCACTCACCGATAAGTTTCTGGCAGACCTTGCAGCAGAAACATTCGGCATGCCACTGTCTTCCCTTGTATTCGTACTTCTTCATTCCTTCAATCAATCAGTCAGTTAGTTAGTCAATCAATCAATCAATCAATTGATAAATCAGTCAATCAATCAGTGAGTCAGTCAATCAATTGATTTGTTTTTATTGGAATGCATTTCATGATCATCAGGCCACTTAACAATTAATCAGCTATAATTTTATTCAGCCGATCAATCAGCAAATGATTGAATCAATCGTTCAACCAACCAGCAACCAACTAACCTGCTCTGAAAATATTTCCACAGAGCGTGCATCTTGCAGCAAATCTTACACATGAAAAAAAAATTTAACAAAAATTGAAATAATTTCAATGATTTGGCAATGAAACTTATTTCCAACATGACCTAATCATTTGGCTCAATTATCTGACCCAATTATCTGACCCAATTATCTGGCCTGACCCAGTTATCTGACCTATTTTCGTAGCAAGAGGCGCAGTAGAGTTGATGTTCTTTGTAGGCGAATGGTTTCTCGACCAATGAGGCCAGACAACCAGAGCAGCGGAAACATTTGTCGTGCCAGTGTTTGTTCTTACATGAGAGATCCTGATGACGATGATGATGGTGATGAAGATGATGATGACGACGACGATGGTGTGGTGATGAAGATGATGATGGTGATGATGATATTGAAAATGGTGGTGGTGATGGAAGTGACGATCATAACGACCAACCGGCATGCAGACAAAATCCTAAACAGCCATCCAAAAACTAAACAATCCACCCGGCAAACCCCCAAAAAACAGCCCAAGACCTTCAAAATCAACCCAATTCTTGAAAACCCCCCCAACAGCCACCAACCGAACCACCACCCAACGACCAAAAACCCACCTTAAATTCGCAAGTAATGGGAGTCTTACACTTAGAGCAGATATTGGCGAACAGCTTCTCGTAACACTTCTTACAGAATGATTTATCATCGTGTAGGATGTAACGGTGTCCACTCAGATTAACCTGGCAGTGATTGCACACGAACTGACCGCTTGCCCAGCCCAGTTCTAATGTCTTTATATAGTCCGTGGCAAGTAATATCTGTTTGGGTTATTATTATTATTCAATATATATATATATATATATATATAAATTATTATTATTATGAGTTATTATGGGTTGTTATTATTATTATTATCATTATTATTATTAACTCAACTTATATATATATATATATTTATTTATTTATTTATCATTGTATGTTTTTATGGTGAAAAATAAAAGATGTTCCCATTATTTTTATATATATATATATAATATTATTATTATTATTGTTGATGTTGTTGGTAGAGTTATTGTTCATGATGACGCTAATGTTGATGCTGTTGTTGTTGTAACTATTATTATTATTGTTATTATTATTATTATTATTATTATTATTATTATTACCCTATCCCCGGGCAGGCCAGTGGACGAGGAACGGCGTCTGCGATGCAGACCTGCGGCGATTAGTTGTATCATAGTAATAACAATAATAAAAACATTATTATTATTATTATTATTATTATTATCATTATTATTATTATTATTATTATTATTACTAGAAGTACTGCCATCACGACAACTGCACTACTACTACTATCACTACTACTACTTCTACTACTACCACTACTTACTACTACTACTACTACTACTACTACTACTACTACTACTACTACTACTACTACTACTACTACTACTACTACTACTACTACTTACTACTACTACTAGCTACTACTACTATTACTACTACTACTACTAATAATAATAATAATAATAATATTATTATTTGTACAAACTCATATCGGCGGAATCAGCCTCAAGTCTTCTGGCGTAGTGTCTACTCTCGCGTGTAAATGATGATGATGACGATGACGTAGTTGATGACGTCAGGTCAGATACTTCGAGTTTGGCTTCGGATAATAGGAATTTGTTGTTCTTATCATCGTACTTTTGTTTCTGGTATGATGATTGATGTTGTCGTTGTTGTTGTTGTTGTTGCGGGCCGTTCTTTGTTGTCGCTTGATGTTTTTGGTGTTGGTGAAAGTAGTTGCGTTCTTTAATGACGTCATTCTCGTCCTCGATTACGTCACAGTTGTTGTTGAAATCTTCGTCGTCGTTGTACTCTGTTAATTACGGAGTTGTTTATTTTAGGTCTTGTGAATTCAACTTCTAACGGTTTAAAAAGTTAGATTTATTTATTTATTCAATCATCATCATCATCATGAATAGCGTCATCAGCATCATCATAACACCAATAATCACCATCATCATAATCACTACTAACACCATCATCATCGCTACCACTATCGTCATCATCACTACCACCAACATCATCATCATCACTACCACCACCATCATCATCATCATCACGTCCACCTTGTTCGTGGTCAAGAGTTCCAAAATTTTGGCCATCTTCAACTACGCTGGCTTCCGACCAATTGTGAGATATGCTCGTCCTTCTATATCTGGTTGACGATGATGATGATGATGATGATGATTATAATGATGATCCTGATAATAATACTGTGGATGATGATGATGATGGTGATTATGATGATGATCCTGATAATAATACTGTTGATGATGATGGGAATGATGATGATGATGATGATGATGCTGATCATGATGGTCATGATAATAATACTGTTGGTGATGATGATAATGATGATGATGACGATGATGATGATGACGACGACGATAATGATGGTGATCCTGATAATAATACTGTTGATGATGATGATGACGATGATGATGATGGGGATGAGGAAGATGATAGTATATCACCTTCCAGGAGGAACAACTGAACGATCAGTGTATCCATCAAACTGTAAATAAAAAACATTAGCCAATCAATCAACCAACCAACCAATCAATCAACCAATCAATCAATCAATCAATCAATCAATTAATCAATCAACCAACCAATCAATTAACCAATCAGTCAGTCAGTCAATCAGCCAACCCATCAATTAATAAATCAATCAACCAACCAACCAGGCAGTCAGTCAATCAACAAACCAATTAGTCAATCAGTCAGTCAATCAATCAATTTATTAATTAAATCAACTCTTTCATTCTTTTTTAAATTACAACACAATTAACTTATTACTAATTACGGCTCAGTGATCAACAAAATCATTAATTTTCATTTATCAAATTACCACATTTCGCATAGAATTAATCCCATCAAACCATCCATTCATCCAATTCATTCAATAATTCATGCATTCATTCATTAATTCATCCATATTCTTCCATCCACTTTACATATCGTTCAGATATACGCGTCAGAAATTTTTGCCCATTGCGGTCAAATGCATTCGAAGTCAATCAGCACTGCTCATTTAGCGGGCACTTTACCACTACGCCAACAATATAAAATTAATTAGATACCAACAATTACTCAATTAATTAATTAATTAGTTTAATTAACCCTTCTTTTAATCCAATTATAAAGTCGACAGCAAGAGAATAGTATCTCCGTAGCGAGGACGAGGACGATGATGAGGATGACGATTATTAAGATTTGCAGGCTGTCAATCATTCTGTTGATGCTGTTGTTGATGTGTTGTTGTTGCTGTTGGTGTTGTTGTTGATGTGCTGTTGATGTTGTTGTTGTTGAAGTGTTGTTGATGCTGTTGTTGTTGTTGATGTTTTGTTGATGTGTTGTTGCTGCTGTTGTTGATGTTTTGTTGATGTGTTGTTGCTGCTGTTGGTGTTGTTGATGTTGTTGTTGATGTGTTGTTGTTGCTGTTGGTGTTGTTGATGTTGATGTTGTTGTTGAAGTGTTGTTGATGCTGTTGTTGTTGTTGATGTTTTGTTGATGTGTTGTTGCTGCTGTTGTTGATGTTTTGTTGATGTGTTGTTGCTGCTGTTGGTGTTGTTGATGTTGTTGTTGATGTGTTGTTGTTGCTGTTGGTGTTGTTGTTGATGTGTTTTTGTTGATGTGTTGTTGATGTTGTTGTTGGTGGTGTTGGTATTGATGTTGTTAATGTTGATGTGTTGTTGCTACTGATGTTGTTGTTGATGGGGATGTTGATGTGGTTGTTGATGTGTTTGTTGATGTGGTTTTGTTGTTGGTGATGTTATTGTTGCTGTTGATATTGTTGTTGTTGGTGGTGGTGATGTTGTTTATAATGTTGTTAATGATGTTGTTGTTGATGTTGTTGTTTATGTTGTTGTCATCTAGTGTATATTTTAAAGTAATTATTGTTATTTTATTATCAACGATTCTATCATTTTTCATCCTGAGCGTTTTCAATGTAGACACATATTTTCCATTATTTATTTTTTATTTATTAATCATTCTAAACAAAACACAAAAATCCAAGTGCATATCCAATTTAAAATTAAACAAATAAATAATTGAATGAAATGCTTCTGACCTTGCTTCACATTAGGCAGGTTAAACTCATCAACTAATTAACCGTTAATTAATTAATTAATTAATTAAACCATTAGTTAAGAAATAGAAAAAAATTGTAACCAGCAAGTTTACTGACAATCAAAACAACTTTAATAAAGATTTTGTAGCTTCAAGTTATAGTTCTACAGCAGAGGTACTCATGTACTTATGTTTCTTTAGCTAAGTACATCTGCACTTGAGTCTAATGTAACGTTAATTACAGTACAATTATAAGCCCAACAACGGTACTAGTTTCGTTTAATTATTATGCTTCTTTGTGTTACGTAAGAAAATTATTTGAAAGGTGAAAAGTTCTTCCACAAGGGTCTTGGTAAATTGTGGAAAAATTTCTCTATCTTCTGATCTATATTTCATTGATAATTATTATTCGATATTTTTTAAATTTAAAATTTTATGAAATGCTAAATTCGGCAAAATGGTAAAGTAAAAATGATGAAAGACGAATGGCAATGTTATTATACCAGTAGCAGTGTTATTAGTAGTAGTAGCAGTAGTAGTAGTATTAAAAGTAGTAGCTGTTGTAGTAGCAGCAGCAGTTGTAGTAGTAGCTATAGTAGTAATAGTAGAAGTAGTAGCTGTTGTAGTAGCAGCAGTAGTTGTAGTAGCAGTAGTAGCGGTAAAATTCGAATTGCAAAAAAAAAGTAAAATAGGTAATACTACTAATACTACTAATGAAGATGTTTGAAATACTTCAGCCCAACAGTAAACAACAACAACCTCAACAACATCATAATCTCCATCCGTATGCTATATTGGTTATAACAAACAAGTGAAGACGATGAAGAAGAAGATGGGGATGAAGAAGATGAGGATGAAGAAGATGAGGATGAAGAAGATGAGGATGAAAAAGATGATGATGAAGATGATGATTGCAGGGAGTATATATAATATATAAATGATAATAACGATGATTATAGTGATGACAATAATGATAATAAAAATGGAAAAATTATTTATAATATTATATGGAATGATGATGAAGATGACGATGATAAAATGCGGGTGACGACGATTATGCCGAAGATTACAAGAAATATATCTAAAGCATAACTTCCCTGAACTATAACCAAGAAATGTTTTTATGAAGGAAGATGTGGAGCAAGAAAAAGAGAGAGAGAGAGTAATAGGAAAAGAAAGAGAGATAGTGACTGATGATGGCGAGGGTTAGTTTAGCTGCTACACTGCATTTCTAAACAACGTAAGATTTCTTATTTAGGTACAGAAATGCTTAGAGTTAATATTGTAAAATTAATAAACATCAATTTGCACGTGTTGCGCGTGTTTACTTTTATACTGTAATAAAATCCTTTTTTTTTAGAAATTTCTCTGTAAGATGCAATTTGTGATGATGATGAATACAATGGTGATGAACAAAATTATGCAGCTGATGATGTTGGCGAAGACAGGGATTGGGTGTGATTAAACAACATCATCAACAACATCATCAACAACATCATCAACAACACATCAACAACAACAACATCCTCAACAACAATATCCTCAATTGCATTTGCAGTACATTAGAAATTGAAGGTAATTTTGAAAAAACATGCCCGTTAAACACACCTTCAAGAAACACAAAATGATGAACGATAGCAGATAGAGAGAAAACACGAGAAAGATTGACAGGGCGTGAAAAAAAGGGAAAGAAAAAAGAGAGGTGTGAGACAGAAAGAGACATAAAGAGAGAAATTGAGAATGAGAAAGAGACAAATAATACTAATCTTTATTTTATGACTGAAGATTTTACAATGCGATTCAGTTGCCCAGTTCTCTTGAAACGCAGTAAAATTGGTTAGCTTTCCATACTTTAAGATCATTGTTGTTGAGTTCTATGTTTGGGTCACTATACAATGAATGAATGATTTTGTAAGTTTACAATTCTGACGTAGCTCGATCTTCAAGTCGATTGGAAATTTTTTGAAGATGTCAGGTTTTATCGATTCGCATTTGAATAACATTGCGCATGTAAAGACAATGAATTTCGTAATTGAAAAATTCAAAACTAGGAGATGTTTCTACTCCTTATATTTGTACAAACACGAAAAATACAATATTTCATCTGAAGATTTCGACGCTTTCATTGAATCGATGGTGCTTTACGAAGATGACTATGAGGACGTCAAGTGGGGCACTCTCTTCCGATCATTATCCACTGAGCAGCTATACGATTTCATGGAAGCGATACAGAGTTATTATTTCTCGAAACTGCCAAAATCAGAGGGAATGGTTTCAGTTCAGTCCCACGCAGATGGCTACTTCAGAGGCTTCTTCATAATCAAAGACTGCTTCCACGTTTATAGTCCAGACTTCTGCAGATGGAAGCTACCATATCTTAAAGAAAAATTTTTAAACGAGGAGTGTGCCATTTGTTTGGCCGAATACTCGAAAGGAATGTTCCTCATGAAGCTGCCGTGTCGACACGCTTTTCACATCAGGTGCATCAAAACGTGGTTCCAGCGGAAATCCTGCTGCCCCTACTGCAAGCGATTTGTTAAAACCAAACTCAGCCACAAAGTGGTTGCCGATTTCGAAAGGAGAAAAATTTATATTACGATCTTTGCCGCTAATTAAATTTTGTGACGTCATATTATGTCTTTCGTTTTTATTCTAAATACATTATTGATTTATTTTCTTTTGTCTCATTCTGGTTACATGAGAACAACCTCTTGTGTAAGTATTAAAATTTTATTGACGTAATTTTTGGTGATCGTCCGGTTAAAGAAAGCCAGATAAAATATTCGATGTTGCTTTATTATGTTTCATTTTTTGAAACTTCGCTACTTAAGAACTCCTTGTAAAACTGTGGTTTTAACATTAGCGTATAGTTTTATTCAATTTTAGCACGTGGTTTTAATGTTAGCACGTGGTTTTAACTTTAGCACGTGGTTTTAACTTTAGCACGTGGTTTTAACTTTAGCACGTGGTTTTAACTTTAGCACGTGGTTTTAACTTTAGCACGTGGTTTTAACTTTAGCACGTGGTTTTAACTTTTTAACAATTCATAAATAATGATGATGGTAATTATGATGAAGAGGAAAACGACGATGATGAAAATCTTCGTAAAAAAAACACAACTGGCTCTTATATATCTTTTATCATTAATATTATTATCGTTGTTGTTGTTGTTGTTGTTATCAGGGTATTGTTGTTGTTGTTATTACAATTGTAGTTGTTATTGTTATCATTTTTCGTTTAATTTTTAAACGGCCTTTTTGAAATAACGACAGACGTTGTTTTTTAGAGATATTTATTGAGATGTTTTGGAATTTTTTATTATTATTGTTGTTGCTGTTTTTATTATTATTATTATTGTTGTTGTTGTTGTTGTTGTTGTTTCTCAGAACTTGAATTAGTTAAAGGTTAGATGCAAATCACAATTTTAAGCTTGAACGGGACCACATTGTTTCAAAATTTAATTTAATAAACAAAAAATAATAATGATGAATAACAATAATAATAACAACAATAATAGCAACAATAATAATAATACTAATAAGCTGAAAAAGGGGAAAAAATAAAGAAACAATTGTTGTGATGATCATCAAGGTTCCATCATACTTGCATGATTAACTTATGCACAGGCAAACACACACGCACACACACATTTATATATATATATATATATATATAGAAGGCTGACTAGAAGGCTTACGATGCATAAACAGAGTGGTGCTATCAAATCTCATTTGGACTCAACACACTCAATCACAATTAGCCGTGAAATCCTCTACAGCAACACCAAAGTAATATACCAGAACAGCAACTACACGCATCTTAAAATTGCAGAAGCAGTCCTAATCGACATCAATAAACCAAAAATAAATATACAACAAAAAATGACAACCTCACTTCCAACCGCCGGCTTAACCAACAACGAAAACAAAGAAGTAATAAAAACTAGCATCGTAAATAGTGACAAAGAAGAATATGATGCTATCGATGAAGAAAAGGAGACCAAAGAAGATGACCAGCCAATTAAGAAACCTGACACCTAATTCGCATCAAAGTTCAATTTTACAACACCAAAGTTAATTTTTACAACGTCAAAGTTAATCTTGACAAAGTCAATATTTCCCTATATATACAGCAAGGAGCACTGACGATGATTCATTCGGAATCGAAATATGGCCTTATTTGCAGCATGAATTCGAAAAATAAGTCTATTTTGAATTTTAATAAACCAAACGTTCACCAAAAAACTTTAGTGAGAAAAATCGAAAAAACGAACTACAAACATATTAACGCCAAACATTCGGTAGAATTTATAGAATATTGTAAAAATTATGGTCTATTACCAATATATATATATATATATACATGCACATACATACAATGTACGTCATACATACATACAAACAAACATACACAGAGACATACGTACACAAATACATACCCATGCATAATTCCGTTGGGTTAATATTTAGGTAGAAATCTTAAAGTTTGTACGTATATGTAAATAAACATATAAATAAATAGATATGTATATATGTGCGTGTGTGTGTGTGTGTTTGTGCGTGTATGTGTGCGTGTGATTTTTGTTGTTTAATATTCATCCACAAATATAATACAAATGAGTTTATAGACGAAAAATACACATTCTGTTACCTTTAAGTAAGGTAATATATATGCAATGTTTTGCAGTCAGTAAAGTATAAGTTTTATGTTATATATGCATATAAGTAAGCACACACGCGCGTGCACACACGCGCACACACACAAAGAAAATCTATTTTAAAACAAAATTTATGTCGTTCAAGCTATCTAAACCAGAGTTTGGCAAACTTTTTGTTGTAAGGACCGCATTAAAACTATCAATATTTTACCTTTGGAGGGCCGCATATGTTCATTTTTCGATCGTTGACCGGGGCGATTCGTGACCCTGGGTCATAATATCTGGCTGACGACCTTTTGGGGGTCATAATTTTTTGGGTCATTCTTTATTTTTTCAAGATGCGTATACAAGGCCTCACGGGCCTGCATAGAATGGCTTGGCTGACAGCGGGCTGTAGTTTGCCCACTCCTGATCTAAACTTTCGAACTAGTTCTTATTATCCAACCATCTTCTCATATTTTTTGTTATTTTCAACTTGTAAATGTTAATAAATTAACACATTTACATTCACACGCGCACACACACACACACATACACACATACATGCTGACACACACAAGCACACACACACACACAGACATGCTGACACACACAAACAAACACAAACACACACACACACACATGCAAACCCAAAAAGTTTTCAAAAATTTTAAATGGTTTTTCAAGTGCCTGGATTATTTATCACCAAGCGCCCGATATTAATACTAAACTAACTCTTGTATTGTATCGTAAGTTTTGCATTCAAAGTCTATATATATATTTATTTATTTTAAATTGGTTCTATATACATGTATAACTTTTATTGTCATTATTATTATTATAAGGCCACTTAATAAAATCAATTCATCAGTTTCGCTATCAAAATAAATTCATGTTAATGGCTATCCAAAATAGTAAGAGTACCACAAATGAATAAATATCTTTTAAAACCATGGGAGACAATGCGCGTGACATGTATACAAAAACACGAATTCGCCGATAACTTAATTAGAGTCATGCAGGGAATAAACCGTTTGGACGAGAGGTAGGCCAACTTTTTGCTGTGAGGGCCGCATTGAAAACTATTTTATCTTTATACATATGTACATTTCTCGAGCGTTTACTGGGCGAGCTTCTTTAAGATGTTTATTTGCGACTGAAGACTTTTTTTGGTCATTTCATTTTTCTTCAGTTTTCGCAACGCCTATGTGTACAAGGACTCGTTGGTCGCAGTTTTTGCCTACCCCTGGTCTAAACTCTAGACTTAAACTGTCAAGGTAACATTGTTTCTAATAAATTTCTCATAAAAAATTTGGAACAGCTGCGAATTTGAAAATTCAATCTATTGATCGCTTACTCTTTTTTTCATCTGAATGATCACATCTGTGTGTTTGTTTGGATGTATGTTTTAGTGTGTTTATGCTATCTGTGTTTGGATAAATGTATTTATGTGTCTATATGTGTACGTGCGTTTTGACATATGTATGTGTGTGAGTTTATGTAGGTTTGGTAAACTTTCCTTTCAAAGTTGACAATTGTAATACATGGACTTTGCATTTAAGGATTATAAGCACCTCAACTCAACATACGTTCAATTTAATTATTTCAACCTATGTATGTATGCGCGTGTGTGCGCGCATTTATATTTGTATATGTGTGTATATGTGTATGCGTGTGTATATGTGTATGCGTGTGTATATTATTCACGGTCGCATATTTAAATGGCTCGTTGATCAAATTTGATAACATATTTCTTATTACATACAGCTGGAAGGCTATTTTTTGAGAAATAATAGATAAAGAGGTAATTAATTTAATTTTTGGCAATTTTCAAGTAATAATTATAACAACAACAATAATAATAATCAGAGAGATGCTATTGATAAAAGGCGGGAAAGTAGTTAATGCCGATGAAACCTTCCAGGCAGATGTCTTCATTGAAGATGGAGTGATCAAGTTGTTAATTCATTCATTCATTCATTCGTTCACTCACTCATTCATTCATTCATTCGTTGACCTAGTCATTCATTCACTCATTCATTCATTCGTTCGTTCATCCATCCATCTGTTTATTCGTTTTGTGATTGACTGATTTTCGATTGTAAAGAGATTCCCTGCCATTACATACTTGCAATGTTTGTGATGGATGCATTGATTTACGTGTATTACAACGTAACAGTGAGGAACACTAAAACGAAAATTGTATAGAAAACTACTTGTATAGAATGCAAACTTGAAACCATTTTTCAAACAGGGCCATTGGGCATGACCTAGTGTGCCCCAGAGAAACGAGGGTAATTAATGCAGATGGTCTTCTGGTTATGCCAGGTTCGTGATCAACAATACGCCGGATACGAATATACAAAAAATACGAAATACAAAAATTACAAAATACAAATAATACAAAATACAAAAAATACCGCGCACTCCCCCTAAACAGGCGGCATAGATGCACACGTTCACATGCAAATGCCCATCTTCGACTCAGCTACCGTTGATGACTTTTACACTGGGACAAGGGCCGCCCTAGCCGGAGGCACCACTATGATTAGTTAGTGTGTGTGTGTACGTGTGTGTGTATGTGAGTGCGTGTGTGGTGTGTGAATTGCTGCAACTAAAAATGACATCAAAACCTGAGTCATTAAAAACCAAACTAGTTGACTTCGTGGTTCCAAAATTGGGAGAAAGTCTTCTGGCCGCCTACGACAGATGGCGTTCCTGGGCGGACGGAAAAGTTTGCTGCGACTACAGCCTCCATGTGGCAATCACGTGGTGGTCGGATGTCGTCAGGGAAGAGATGGGCGTTCTAACTAAAGAGAGGGGTTAAACTTTGCTATTATTACCTGTAATGAGCACTATTCTAGATAGTGAGATGAGCAAAATTTTATAAATCTTTTTTACTTTTTCAATCTTTTTTAATTTTCAAATTCTTTTCTTTTCAATCTAGGGGTGAATTCCTTCAAAACTTTCATGGCCTACAAAGGGTACTTAATGCTGAATGATCCAGAATTGTATGCCGTATTTTCCAGGTACACACTTTCGTTTTCAATTTTTAAATATAATTTCAAACAAATAACTAATTATTATTTCAAAAAACTAACTAATAAATAAGAAAATAGAAAAAATTAGTTAACTTATAAACAATTTCAGGTGCAAGGAGCTTGGTGCATTGGCAATGGTACATGCTGAGAATGGCAACTTCATTGAAGAGGTGTGCTGCAATTTTCTTAAAAATAAATTTATTTCTAACATCAAATTATAATATATCTATCTAAAATATTATGATATATTTATCTAAAATATTATGATCGGACATAATATTATGATTATACAGAATTAATTTTAATTAAATATCGTTCAAATGCACGATACCCTGGTTCAAACGCATTCAAAATCTCAAATCTCATAACCATATGATACAGAAAAGTAAGGAACTGCTTGAAATGGGCATCGTCGGACCAGAAGGTCATCTGATGAGCCGGCCTGAGGAAGTTTGTATCTAGTGGACAACTTATTAAACTGGTTTCATTGAACAAAACTTTTATTCTGATGTTAAAACAAGATTAATGAACAGTGAGATTAATAAACAGTTCAACCTAATTTAATGAGAAACTTTTTGATGAAAACGAAGATTGAGGGTGAGGCAACGAACAGGGCAGTGACCCTCGGTGGTCTGATCAACTGCCCAGTGTACATCGTGCACGTCATGAGCAGGAGTGCCGCTGACGTCATCGTTCAGGGGCTCAAGAGAGGTTGATGGTGACGATGTTTGGACGAAATGGAAAGAATGATGGAGTGAACAAATTTTGTGTGACTGAATGAATAATAATAAATAAGCGAATGCTAATTGAAAAATAGCGTGAGTAAATTTTATCGCAAATTCAGTTCGACGCATGCAACCAACACATGCAGGTGTTGTGGTTTATGGCGAGCCAATAGGGGCCTCTCTAGCTTTAACAGGGCACCATTGCTACCACGCTGATTGGCGACATGCGGCCGCCTACATCATGAGCCCTCCCATCAGAGAGGACCCTTCAACCCCCGCCTATCTCATGGATCTTCTGGCATGGTGTGAAAGTTTCATCCTGTTTTTTTTTGTAAAGAGTTCAATTTCATTCAATTATTAAAATTATACCTCCTAAAATGTCTGAATAGTTTTTATTCATTCACTATCTTAATTAATGTTAAATAACAGTTTTGTCAAAACTATTTTTAAATCATTACAAATCATTAGACACGGTTGTTAAACAACATTTTCCAACTTTTACACAATCAGCAACCTGCTACATACCACCGGTTCCGATCATTGTGCATGCAGCGTCAGCCAGAAAGCTCGAGGGTACAGCAACTTCACCCAGATGCCCAACGGGGTGACCGGGGTTGAGGAGCGAATGTCAATCGTCTGGCAGAAAGGCGTGGTTTGTACTGAGCTTGAATGTCTGTTCGAGCTCTTTCCACACGGTGTCAAAGAACGTTGTATTTATCAACTTGCTTGGGAATGTTTGCATATTTGTGAGACATCTTTGAAGATTGGAAAGAATAATATTAATAATTAATTAATTAATTAAATAATTAATAACAATAAAAATTTTGTAGCGAACAGGAAAACTAACCCCTAATCGTTTTGTGGAGGTGACAAGCACCACCAACGCAAAAATATTCAACGTCTACCCGAGGAAAGTGAGAATTAATTTAGCAGCTCAATTACTTTATTTACTTATTACGATGTTTTGTAAACGTAAACATGTGGAAATATAATTTTATTGATCTCCAGAATCTTTTAGCTCAATCGCAAACATAATTTGCAGTCATCTAATTTAACAGTGAAAATATTGTAATGTAAACGACTTAACAAAACCTCGAAAGGGCCGTGTATCTGTAGGTTCGGATGCCGACCTAGTTCTCTGGGACCCCAGCATGGTTCGTGTGCTGTCTGCGAAAACCCACCAAACTAGAGTGGAAATCAACGTATTTGAAGGAATTGAGTGTCACGGCGGGCCCAAGTATGTCATCGCCGGCGGAAAAGTTGTCGTTGATCCAGAGGGTGTAAGTTTCGGTTTCCGTTTCAATTTTTCCACTAATAACTTTTTACATTTCATAGATATTCATTTTGCGATAACAAACCAAGGTTCGTAAATTCACAATGTAAAAAAGTGATGAAGTGTAAATGAAGTAAGTCACATTTAAATTAATTGATTTAAAACACTTCAAGTTGCATGTGACAGCGGGTGCAGGAAGATTCGTTCCAAACGACTGTTTCTCTGACTTCGTTTATAACAGGATTGAAGAGCGAGAGAAGGTACGGTGCCTCAAACACTTGAAACATTTTGCATTAAAATCGTAACGAAACGTGCTTGTTTTAGAATTTTAATAAAAATATTAAATTTATTTTATTTTATAACAGTTGAAAGTTACGAAAGGTGTAGAAAGAAGTCCGCCACCAAAAACTGCATGATTGGAAATGAAATAAAATGATTAAATCTGGTTTAAATATTTTTTTGGGATACCGCAATGTTTAACTTTTTTCCATTCAAAAACCTGCCTAAAATGTTTAAAGAAGCTTTAAAAACATGATTGTCAGATTATGACGTCAGAAAGTTTACTTTTAAATAATTTAAATTTCATATTTTGAAAACGGCTTTGGTTTGTTCTTTTCTTTGAAAATGGAAAAAATAAAAATTTTATTGGTGATGTTTGCTTGTTTAGCACATTTGAAACAGTTTCGATTTGAAAAATCTTTACAATTTGAAAATCTCAACTATCATTTAGAATCAGATCTGTCGGTTAAGGATATCTTACAAAACATTTCAAGAAATACTGATAGTAATTTGCAATTGACTACTCATTCCTCGAAAACGAATTTTCTAGAAACCAAACTTAACATGAAAAGCAAAGACGAAAGAATCATAAACGTTACGTGCAATGACACCGGTGATAGTTCGAAACAGAATTCGCTTAATGTTAATAATGAGGATGATCGACAAACGAAAAGTGATGAGAAAAAGAAGAAATCTTTAGAAGAAGACGATGAAGACCCTGCTGTGTTTCCACTGCTTCCTCATGGCGAGTACGAGGAATATAACGAAGAACTTGAATACGTGGACCTGACTGAGGAACTCGTCAACGATGACCACCATGCCAGGATTCTTGAATACTATGAAGATCTGGAGAGGCAGCGAGAGAAAAAGGAACAACACCGGGAAAAGTTACGAAGGAAAAGATCGGTTAATGAGATTCCTGACAGTTTACATTTTTTGAATAAGTTGAAGAAAAAAACAAAATTTTCTAAATGGAGAAACTATGATGATTTTTGGGACCACTACAAAGTAATGAAAGACAAAATCGAAAACAGCCAAGAGGGGAAAGCCTTAAGAAAATATGTAGAAGCGGAAAAACAAATTATTAAGAAGAAAAAATTAGATCAGGAAAAACTTTTGAAGCGAGAAAAAAGAGGAAAACTACCAGTCACACTTCAGGACCTGAACGAACTCAACCAATTCCTCTTAACTGTACTCGAAACTGTGCGTAGTTGGCTCGTCTACGAAGAAAACGGAAAGGTTCCCAGACCTAAAATGGCATTGGAAACTCTTTTAAAAGTAAAATTAATTAATTAATTAATAAAAATAAAAACATAATTTAGAATCCCTTTTTTTCAATTACGTCAATGAGTCCTTCGTTTCGTGAACGCTCACGGTCCATATCTTATGAGCAGGCTAACATTCTGTTGTCCAATAAATTTCTTGATGATGGTTGTCAAATTACAAGACTATGATTGAAATTATTTGATTGATAAACCATTGAATTATTAATTCACTTTATTCTTTTTCACAATTTCTTTTTTCTACTTTTGACAATAGATGGAATAAATTTTTTCTGACAACTCAGGCGTTTCAATTATACTACGAATGCATGACAGAGAAGTTCAAGCATTATGAGAAGATGTTGGGTCAGCCGATGACCGATGTTGCTGCCTTCAACACTCTAAGTAGCGAAAAAGTTACTTTGGAGTGCAAAACATGGTAGGTGTCTTTTTCATATAATCGAAATTTGCAAAACGTAAAAAATATTTCTGTATCAAATTATTGAAATGGAGATGAATTTAAAAAGGAAGAACTCATTTTTAACAATTGAAAGTTTGCCCCCTTTCACGAACCCCTTTGAGTACGGCATCGCGTGGTACCGACGTTTGTTGCACGAAGGAGGGGCCTACAAGGCCCTGCCCAACGATGAAAATCAATTCTCAGTTACCCTAGATGGCGACCTCACCATGCACCAATTAACTCCGGAAGATGCAGGTTTCCATTTGATTTTTAATTCACAAATCATATATTAACTTTATTTATTGCTCTGAAACGAATTTAAAATTACGGTCTAGAGTTTTTCGCGGCAAGTTTTTTATTTGTCCTTGAATTAACAAATGAAATTTGAAGGCATGTACACGTGCTTCAACAACGAAGCCCACGGCATGACATACATGATAGGCATAGATGATGTTGAATCCAGAGTTAGGGTTAGTCGAATGAAATGACGATAACCATTGGACGAGGTTAAAGCAGTCAAACCTTATGTACTTAGCAAACGAACTTTCAAGGTATACGAACATGGCGATGGTGTTGCTCTGGCCTCGAAACCAGAGATCCTAGCCGAGTACAACTTGTACGTCTTCTACCAGTGGTCTACGTGGACGGCGTGCAACAGGTGCAATGGGCCCGGGTCTCGCAAGAGGGTTGGCACGTGCATGGTCAAGGTGGGTTTGTTCAGTTGGTCGGTTAGAGTTGAAGTTGCTTACATCGTAAAACATCATTAGATTTAATTTTATTATGAAATCTGTGAAATAACGATTTAATTAATTAAATTCCACACAGAAATTTGATCGTAACATCCCAACAAAACCGGTTGATTCGTCATCGTTGAGGAAGTACAAAGAGGGACTGCCGTGCGTGAGCCCCCTCCTTGCTTTTCCTTTATACGAGGCTGCCAATCTGAAGGAGAGGAAAACGGAGTTGATGGTATCGGTATGTTACAATGCCTGCGTCACTCAGCCGCCTGTCCGCGTCGTCACTGACGAGTGCGTTCATTTTAGCCTATTTGTTGTTTTTTTACGATCCGCATTTGAGGTTTTTATGGTATTTCCGCGATGAGATGACATGAAATAATTTCTCGTGGGCAGCGTTCAAACGTGGCCATGTTGTCTCCTCGCACGTTTGTCATCGTTTTTAGCGTCCAACATTATTGAACTGTTACAAATAACAAGCAACAAACTACCGACCAGGAATGGCAAGCAGCTGGATGTGGTAGCTTCGTTCAAAGGTCGTTCCTCATATTACGAAGGGGTGCCCAAGTTGGGAGTGCCCATTGAAAGATTGACGGCGTTTGCTGTTATGAACAAGAAATATGTACTGAAATGCCCGCAGTGCGCTTGGTTTTTGTAAAGTTTACAATCGATTTTTACATATTGAATTATTTCTTCAAATGAATAATTTTACCCTGTAAACTGTAGATAACGATTCATCTGAATACTGAATTGAAATTATTTTTCAGCCAGAACGCCTCCAAGCTGCCAATAAGATGGCAGAATGGAACATTTGTGTTGGAGGAGAGCAAGCTTGGCTACCTAACGAAGTTCAGAGTTAAAGTCAACCAGAGGAATGAACTTATAATTAACAGAGTGCTGAAATCCGACGAAGCATTTTTTAGGTATTCTATATAATTGATCGTTATTTATATGCGCGTCTAAGCCATCACTTGCACAGCTAGTATGCTACTTTACTCAGCGATTATACGTTTTTTCTCATTAAAATATTTGAATGAATTAAAATTCGAATAAAATTTTTTACGTGGTATAATTATAACTTACAAATTTGTTTACAATGTCAGTTGTTGGAACAACTTGCAACATTTCGGGACAATCCGGTTGTACGTGAGAGAGCAGATGAATTTCCGAAACGTGGTCCTCGATGCCATACGTCATATAAGCTTCATAGTTACTTTTGGAATGATGCTCTATATAGCATTCAAGTTGTACTTCATGGGCGCAAGAGCTCCTAAACAATATAAGTAGCAACAAATTAGGGAATGTACCATGGATTGGATATATATAATATTATATATTATATCCATGGAATGTACTATCAAATACGTCTAATGTAAATATATACTGTTGAATTTTTTAAATTACTGATGCGTTATATTCGTTATGAGTGTACGTACAGGTGTGTATGAAAGAATGATTCTTATAATTGCTATCTGTTTTAATTAAAACATTTCAAAATTTAATCGAAAAATGTGATCTGGTTAAAGAGCGCATTATCCATCGATGGAATTTTCGCTAAGCAAAAAAAAAAAACCTTTCGTTGCAGAAGTTCGCTTTTAATTTCGTTTTCGGTTTTGTTTACTTGACTTCGTTCGTTCGTGCAATTCTAAAAATAAATATACGCAATAGTGAATTGATTAGGGATCAGGTGAAAAATAAAAATGGAGGTCGTCGATGAAACTGAAGAACGCGTCTGCTTCGCTAGTCAGCCAAAATATTTCAACTGGGCCCTTTTCATCGGTTTGTTTGGCTGCTTGGATGTGGATGACTACACCTTTGTTTCTGTTTCTGTTTCTTTTTTTCTTTCAAAGTTCATTTTTAAAAATGAGATTTTGATTAATTAATTTATTTTTTAGTTTTATTTTACTTCTTACCTTACAGGCATATTCTCGTTTGGCATTGCGCTGTCTTTTTATTCAGGTTAGTTTTAATAAAATTTAAACTTTTTATTGTTATTTAAATATTTAATTAATGTTTTGCTTGTAAAACTAAAAAATAAGGTTTCAAATTCAGTTCTTATCTTGCTTTGTGTGCGGGTGTGTGTGTGGGTGCACGTGTGTTTGATGTATTATACACTTATTATATTTAAATTTTAAAACTATAGGCTTTCTTTGTATGTGTTTATAACTTTTTTTATAATATTTTTTGACTAAAAAACATTTATTTTCTTTACATACATAAAAAATGATTGCATATGTAAACAATAATAATAAATATAATGATATTAATAATTATTATTATTATAATTATTATTATAATTATTATTTTTATTATTATAATTATTATTATGTGTCTGTTCTGTATTTAGAGTCCTGCTTTTGGCAGATGATTTACGTGATAGGAAGTCTGGTGATTGCTTCGGCTTTCATTGACCATTGGCAGGTAGGTATTACAAAGACACGTGTTTGTAGAAATGTGTGCACTGAGTATTTGGATACGATGCGTGTACTGTGTGTGTGTGTGTGTGTGTTGCATATAGATGGTATGTGTGTATGTATGTAAGTGCGTGTGTGCGTGTGTGTGTGTGTGGGTGTGTTACACATATGTAAAACTGTTGTTTTGTGTGTGTTGTGTGTTTTGTTGTTTAGTAATTTAAAAGTTGTATGTTAATGGTTTTTTGATAGTTATGGTTAATAATTTTAGTAATTTTTTTTTAAATAATACTTTTATTCAAAATTTCTTTTATTCACATTCCACACAATTTAGGAACTAACATTAGACAGACCACTGGACCAGTTGTCCTATACAGTTCAGAATATCTATCAGAGGTTTTTGTTTAGAAACAAGCACACATTTATGGGTTTGTATGTGTGTAACTTTGTATTTGTGTGTTTGTGCCTGTGTGTTTGTGAGTGTGTGTGTGTGTGTGTGAGTGTGTGTGTGTGTGTATGTGTTTGATGTATTTTTTTTCATCAACAATGTTTGCATAGACCTGCCTGTGTAAACAAACAAATTTCAGTGCATACATTTGCATTTTTCTTTTTCTTCTTATTTTTATTATTATTTGTTTTTTTATATTGTTGTTATTATTATTACTATTATTGTTTTTGCTGTTATTTCTAGAGTTCTTGTATTCAAGCTGCATAAATTTTACTAACTTAATTGTAGTAAATAAATGGATAGATGTGGCAAAACTAAGATAGATTATGATTATTCTAATAATAATAATAATAATTTGCAAATAGAAACAGCAAAGTTGAGTGAGTTGAAGAAAGTTAAAGCCAACCAGCGCAATGGGACCATTACTTTCTACCACAACCACACCACAACTAAAGTTTTTGTTGGAAGTAGTTTCATGTATGTGACCTTACTGCCATCTGTTTTTTGTTTTGTTTGTTTGTTTGTTTGTTTGTGTGTTTGTTTGTTTGTTTGTTTGTATGTATGTTTGTTTGTCTGTTTGTTCATTCAAATGTTTTTGGTTTTACATATGTAGTTTATTTATTCATTAAAAACCACTTATACTTAACTAACTGATGTAATTTTTAATTGTGCGATTTTCAAACCGATCATATTTTGAATAAAATAAAATAAAATCCTCTCAGAACTATGCTACTGACATTGAATAGACTGAAAGAATTTCTAAAGAAATGCACAGCTGATAACACCATCCAGTTCGACTATAACATCCAGAGCATTAGCAGCAGCAGCAGTCCAGCCAACAACAGTGGAGATGACGACGGCGACGTTGGCGATGAAAGTGATTTGAACCACGCAGCAGCTAGCGACGCGCTAGACTCGGCGGGTGATTGCCGTCTTCGTCGGCACGAATATGACGAAGACATCAGCGATGACGACATCAGCGATGACTCGGGTGACGACGACGACGATGATGATCGCCCTAGTAGTGACGGTAAAGATGGTGATGAGGATGAAGAAGAAGTCGACGACGATGATGATGATGGAATTCGTCATAAAATTTCCGAAAGAGGTGACGAGAAGGTGGAAGGCAGTGGAAGCAGTGACTCAGATGGCAGTTTCGAGAAAGTTTCATGTGAAGATTTGCTGGCTGCTGAGGATGATGAAGCTACTACTGCTGCTGCTGCTGCTACTGTTGACGTATCCAGTAATCCTGAATGCTCCAACATAGATCAAACTGCTGACAAGAGCTCAACTAACAAGGACTGCAAGGCTGCTACTTCCGCTACTACTCCTACTACTTCTACTACTGCTACAACTACTACATCTACCACTACTACTTCTACCACAGGTAGCGGTGATGGTAGCGGCGGCCTTGAATTCAAACAGTCCAAAGGTGCCAAATTAGAAAACGAGTAAAAGATAGAGAGAGCGATGTTTTTGGACAGCTTGACGGTTTTAACCTTCATAACGTTTTATTTGATGTTGTGTTTGTTTCTGTTTTTTTCGTTCGTTCGTTCGTTCGTTAATGCCTTCCTCATTATAATATTTCGACCCTTTCTCTTGCTACTACTAACAAGCAGACAAGACAATATTTAGAGTGTGTGTAATTATGCGTTGTGTGTGTGTGCTTACTCACTCACACACACACCACACACACATACTCATGCACACACAAAAATATGTTATATATATTTGTGCTGTTTGGGTTTTCTTATCTGTAATATAATTGACCTGCATTTTAGTATGCTGCTATTGCTATTGTTCATTTCATTCATTAGTTTATGAGTTTAGAATTTATCATTCATTTCAGATTCGCATGTGGTTTTAAGTTTTATGAAATGTATATATATTGTATGTAATATATGAAATAACATGAGAATGTATGTGTGTGATTGTTTGTGCGTGCGTGTGTGTGTTTTTATTGTGGGCAAATGCGGTTTCAATTTGATTGAAATTACATTTTAGATGATTTTTAAGAGTTTTTTTGTGAGTTCAAGTTGTTCAAATTGACCAAAGAAAAAAACTAAAATCTAGTGTTGAGGACTCGAATGTTCCGGGTTTAAAACCTGCCCGGGTCCCAACACCATCTCATTATATACCTTATATAATAATGATGATGGCCCAGTCGAGTAGTATGAAAAATTAACCTTGAAATGAAGGCCTGCATTAATGTGCAAATGCCAACATATGCTTTGGAATGAATAAAATGATACGATCTGCTTTAAATTCAACTAAATAGTAGCTTTTTATCCAGTCTATTTACTATGCAATATATACAGGACTCTCGGCTCCCGTTCATTTGTTCATGCTTCTTTCGTTTTGATGTTTAACCACATACACACGCGCACAGAAGCACACACTCATTTATATACTGTTTGTGTCTGTGTGTTTATTTAATTCTTATACAGAGGGTTGTTGAGCTTTTAGTTTTATTTTTTATAGTATATCACATTTCCTTTTATTTCGTTGAATTGTATAACAAATGAACTAACTCGCAACTTCTTGTTGGAACAGTTTTCGCCTGTTCGTTTGCTGGTTTCTCGGCGCTTCGACCTTAATGAAGCGTTATAAGGACGATTTCACTATGAAATATTTTTAATCGATTTGTAACTCTTTCCACTCTTTGTTTTATCGTTTTAACTATACATGTATTATAATATAACGTATTTACACACCACAAAAACACACACACACATATATATATTTATATAAAAACTCATTTGAAAACTCATTTAAAACTGCATATCAGATAGTCTCAACCCAATATATTTATATATATATATATATTGGGTTGAGACTATCTGATATGCAGTTTTAAAATATCACAGCATTGCATGCGTTGTTCAATTTTCAAATGAGTTTTTATAAGTTTAGTACGACGAACTTCAGTTCGTTATCAGGTTTGTGCAGTTCATAAACAAAACTGTATGAAATGCTGTGGTGCATATATATATATATATATATACATATACACATTATATATATATATATATATATATATATATTATATACCAATCACTTATGTTTTGTTATTTTTCTTGAAATAAACTGTTCCCAGTTATCGTTCCTGTCTTGTGAATGAGTCAAATGTGCTAAGCGTGAATGAGTTATTAATTTGGAACAGAAAAAAATGTATTTAACTTGTTAAAGTTAAAATATTTATGACAACGTGGATACGTCACATTTAAACAATCAAATAAGACCAGATAATTCAGCAACAATTTCACCAAAGTTAGTTTTATCCAAATAACTCCCTCAATGGAGCTCACGAATGACGTCATAATCGAATTTTTCTCGGAGACTGGGAAAAATTACGTCATAAGCATTATAATTGCCTGTAAATAATCTAATCTCATTGTTTTTTCAACCTGTATTTTACATCTACTAGACGATAGGTAAGAATTGAACTATAAAACTCGAACTTTTGTAAAATAACTTAAGTAGAACAACAAGAAAAAGATTTTATTTAGCATAATTTCAGAACAGTTTAACGCAATCAAATCAAATAATTACAAACAGAAGACTTTTCTTTACATGATTTCACGCCCATTTTCCTTACACGCACACACACATATATATATATATATATGTATAATATACCAAATATAAATAATACACATTCACCAATCCATACCGCAATACATACAAATCCTAAATACATATACAACATTTTTTGCAATAAACAACATGATCGTATATATAGTATATATATATATATATATATATATATATATATATATACGAATATATATATATATATACTAAAACTTGAAAAATCGAATGTAATCATATAAACCAGAGACAGAAGAACATCATCAACTTCCATCTTAACCACCAACACACATACACACACGCATACATACTTATACACACACACATATCTGCATACATACGTACACACAAACAAACATATACGTACAAACACATGTAAACATGTATACATACATACACAGATACAATATTTGAATACATATGCGTAATACCTAAAACAAACATCTATATATAGATACCTAAATACCACAAACCAAAAAATATAGTTAATTAAAATCGAATAACTCTAAAGAGGGAAAAAGAAAAATAACATTGTCAAAATTTAAAATAATAGAACTAAAAAAATTAAAACACCTACAAAAAAAATATCATCTTTTTCACTTTCAGTTTCACTTTTTCAGTTTTGTAAATTTTTTTTACAGTTTTCAAACTTTTAATTTGAAACAATAAAAACAATGCTAAATGAAATTTCAATGTAAGTGTATGATATGGAACCTCGAAATAATAATAATATTATTTATAATTATTATTATAGTAGTAATTATAGTACGTATATCTATATATATATCTTTATATCTGTATATATATTTATATAAATCTTTCTCTCTTTCTCTCTCTCTCTTACTTTCTCTATCTGGTAACACAAATATTTAAATATTTTCAAAGTCTAAGAAAATTTCAAAGATGTCACTAAAATATTTTAAAATTGTCAATTTAAAAAATATTTATACAAAAAATAGAATAAAATTGAAAAACATTGTCAGCTAAATATTATACGTATATCGTTTATAAAACTCCATTAAAAATTCGAATAAATTGTATATATTATCATAATATATCTTGAAAATCTAAGCTTCATTTTAATCATTTAGTCTGCTCTGGTTTATCGCTACTGCTGCTACTAATTAATGACTCTTGTTGTAGCTGGGGACATGTCTTGCAATCTGAGTTCGTTGAGCAACAATACGAGCAGACGAGACATTGGTTGCACGATAGCAGGGAGAGTTTGCCAGTGGCAGGGGTAACTTTCTTCTGGCATATCCTACAATGTTTCTTTAACATCTGCAGTGGAGTAGTTTGATTTTTTTTAGTATTTTTATGTAAAATTTTTATTTAATTTCATAATTCATATAAATATAGTTTAAAAATTAGCACCATAAGATGAAAAAAAACAAACAAATGCTTACCTCTTCAATAGAGTTCAATTCATTCTTCAGCAAGTCTCTCTTCTGTTGCAACTTTGTAAAATCTTTTTCCACACTCAACTGTTGTTGTTGTTGCTGCTGCTGCGACGTGCTGCCGTCGTCGTTGCCACCGCTGCTGCAACAACCAGATACGTGCAGCTGCTGCTGCTGCTGTGGCTGGTGTTGCTGTTCAAAGTTAGCGGTCGTTGGTTTTGATTTTCTGACAGAATCTAGCTCAGTTGTTAACTTTGCAACTGTTGCAACAGCCTGTTTGATGAATGAATGAGGGTTTTGGATCTGTTGAATAAATGCTTGTTTGATTGGTTGGTGGGTTGCCTGATTTGTTGACTCGTCGACTGAATGATTAGTCGAATGAGTTAAATCAAAAGATGAAAGAAAAATGAAACAATAGATAATCTAAAAAATGAATAAAACTGTTGTTGATGTGCAAATGAATGCCCACTGACGTCATCCCTCTGTTTACTGATGATGACGTTCTCATCTTCCAGAATCTTCTTCTGTTTCTTGATGTCATCAACCTCCTTCATCCAAGCAGTGCAGGCCTGCATGTGGTGCACGCACGTCACAATCAGGGCAACCAGGATCGTCGTGTAATATACAGTGGCACATCATCCTCGTCGTCAGTCATTATCACAAGTACCAACATCACGTCAGCCATCAGTCAGCGAATCATACGCCCGGACCAACCAATCAATCAAACAAACAACCAATCATCAATCAATTAACCGACCGGCCAACCAACTGACCACACGAGCCTGTTGAACACTCTCCTCCCACTTGGCCATCTTCAACTTGGACATTTTTAACTCCTCCTTTATCTTCTCAAACTCCTGACTACTCCTGCCCAGAGAAAGATTGCTCATGCCCTGTGAGAGAGGGAGAGATGAACTGGGGAAGAGAGAGGAAGTCGAAGATGATTGGTTGTTGCAGTTCATGCTGGCCTGCTGTGATTGGTAGTTCTGTAATGTGGCCAGTTCACTGATCAGCTGTGACGTCATCGACTGTTGTTGTTGTTGCTGCTGAAATTGATGAATAAATTAGCCAAAACAATCAATTATCTAATTATTCAAATATATCAATTGATCAATTATTAATTCACTTTCCAAGTTTAAATAAAAAACAATGAAGGTACTCAAAAAAGAACCTTAGAGAGCAGCAACTGAGCGGCATGTTCGGAACCAATAGGTGCCAAAGAAGTGTAGCTCCTACCAAACAACATGAAACTATTCTCAGCGTTGTTGCTGTTGTAGCTACCAACAAAATCTTTCTGCTGCTGCTGTTGTTTGAGTTGTTGTTGCTGTTGACGATGCTGTTGTGTAACATTCGATCCCATAGATGAGGTCGGGATTGACATGGGTCTCGATCCCATTCCGCCAAAGTAGCCCCCTGTGAGTGCATGTTTAGTGCCCACACGAATAATATCAAATAAATATAGAATGATAATAACATCAGTTATGACAAACACACACACGAACAGACGCGCGCGCACACACACACACACACACATACAAACACACAACCAACCAACCAAAAGATGGAAAACTGGTACTAAGAGAGCTACACAGAGAATCACTTTCCTCTCTGTCATATCCAGATAGATTGAGATCTCCACCGACAAACTCTTCATCTAGGGCATTCACTGTTTCAAATTTGTTTGTGTGTGCATGTATGTGCCTCTGTGTATTATAATATTATTATTATTATTATTATCAAAAGATTTATCTAGCGCTATTTAATTAAAATTCAAAAGCGCCATCAAAAAATAAAATAACACAAAATTAAACATAAAATTAAGCATATCCTCACTAAAATAAAGTTAAACGTAGAAATAATTGTCTGGCTGCGAAAAAATTGTGTATGTGTGTGTATATATGTGTATGTGTGTGTGTATATGTGTATGTGTGTGTATAGGCGTGAATGTGAGTCTTTATCCATCTCTACATCCTCCAAACCAACCAATAACAGATTCAACGGTTTCCTCTCCTGGATAGAATGATGGGAAAGAGAGCTTGGGACTAAGGATGTTGCCAGTTCCAGGATTCGTCGTATTCATCATCATTGAGGAGTTGTTGCTGCTTGGAAACAACTGATTCAAATTTTCTTTCGTTATGTCGTATGGATATTTCATTGCCTGCATGATTGCATGTTTGTTTGTATGTATGTATGTACGTATGTTTGTTTGTTTGTTTGTACGTACGTTTGTTTGTTTGTATGTCTGTTTGTTTGTTGGGTATTTGTGTGTGTGTGAGGATTATGCAACCAATAAGACAAATGTTGTAATCTATATTCTAATATATGCCATACAATTCTCAATTGTAATCTATATTCTAATATATGCCATACAATTCTCAATTCAGGAGTTCTTGCATGGGATTGCATGCAATATTAAAGCACTAAAGTCCATATACATTCTGTTATATCATGTTAGAAAACCAAAGTGTTGCACCGCAAGTGTACAAAACAAATACATCATCAACGACGTATCCTGACACAATGTGATCATGACACAACTTAGTGGGAC
The DNA here is from genome assembly GCF_000326865.2 of Helobdella robusta. NCBI lineage: Eukaryota > Metazoa > Annelida > Clitellata > Rhynchobdellida > Glossiphoniidae > Helobdella > Helobdella robusta. Next base: position 6,883,252 of record NW_008704501.1, read on the forward strand.
AGAACATGACATGACTTACGTGCTTCTCGTGCAAGGTACTGAGGCCCCTATGTGGCCCTAATGTACCCTCGCTGAGACTCACCGTCCTGCGTTTACCTGTGGTGGTGGCGGTCGTGAGAATTTTAGGGGAAAGATTATAGGACACACTTGAATACTGAATTTGCATTGATTTTCATTTTATGGGTACTTCTATATGGGTATTTTGTTAGAAACATGCATCATAGGTATTCCTACTACAATAGTGGTCAAGTTGATGATAGAGTTAATGATGATGAGGATAGTGATAACAATGATAATGAAAAAGAAGCTAATGATGATGATGATGATGATGATTAAAAAGTGATGATGATAATGAGTCTTCAATACTCACCGATGGGTTCTGAGTTACTCATCGAAGAGTGTGGTACAAGGGAGAGAGGAGGTGGTGATGATGATGATGCCACAGAGTCTTCCGGCAACATTATACTCATCAGCTGATAATGGTGTTAGTGGCGGCATTAGGATGGTGATGGTGATGACGTTTTATATGATGACCTTTACAACATTCCAAGAACAAATTACCATTACTAAATTAATAAATCAACATCATAATTTAAAAAAGCAATAAATAATAATAATAATTAATATAATGACCAACAAACAAATGAATAAAAATAAAATAATACATGAGATTCAGCTGGTAACGAAGACTTCCTCAGGCCATTGCAGATGTCGCTGTTCGATTCCATCTTCATGGTTTTCGTAATTGGCGTGGCTGTAGGCAGGGGCAAGACTGCCTCAACGAAATCTGATAGGCTGGCCTCGGAACCAATCATCGTGTCCCATGGTTCATTGAGCTCTTCTATTGGATGGTTTTAAAATGAATGTTGATTGATCAACTTATTTCTGTATTAGATATTAACAAATGAAAACCAAACATTATATAACTGATTTTACAACAGAAACTTTGCTTAAAATAATATTAATAACAATATTTACTTTAAATACAACATATGTGTAATGTTAGCAACAGAAATAGCAGAAATACAAATATTAACTAAAACAGCAAATATTTAAAACTCAATTGCCAAAATGAAATTCACTCAACCAACAGGATAAAGTTGCATAGAATGTGTAACTGTAATAGACACGCCAACTTACTCTCAAGATGAGCAAATGCACAGAACTGGCCCCTAGGGCAGTACCCGGTCTGTATCATGTCATTGCACTTTGAACTTTTGTATATCTGTGCGTGTGTATGAGTGTATGTTTGTGTATGCGTGTATGTTTGTGTACACATATCCAGCATAAAAATGAAACAAAAAATGCAAAACATGATAAAAAATAAAATATCAACAAAACAAGCTAACAACATAGACAAACAAACACAGACAAAAGCAATGCACCTCAGGATGAAATTGTTGTTCAGTTCTGGTGTGGCAGTAGGAGCACTTGTCGCCGACATCACACAGAGGCGGATCGCCCCACTCATCACCCCTCTTGACACTGGGGCATGGGGTTGACCTGGTTTTTTTTAAATTAAATCAATGCCATTTATTACAATGAGGTTAATTTATCATAACAGGGTCAACGTAACATTCAACTTTTTGATTAAAAATTGAACCGACCTATATTTGAATGTTTTAGGGCTCCTACGCTTGTCTCGAGGATTGTGATAGGAGGGGCAAGCATACCCCTGGCGACATAACCGATGAGGTCGTTTGCACTGCTCAGTCTTGTAATTTATTAAGACATAGTGGGGATCTGCGTGTAGTGTGGATAAATGTTTTTTTGTATTCATAATTCTAAATGTGTTTTAACGAACAAATTAAATTTGACAAATAATTCAATTAAATAATTCCATCAAGAAATAAAATAAAGTCTTCATACGACAAAATTTACTAATTTGACTAACCATTCCAAGCAGGGTCTTCATTATAAAAGATATCCTTTTCAAGATGGGCAGCAAGTAAGTTAGTTGAACCTTCCCCATTCAAATTATCATCCTCACTAGCATCAAAAACTGGCATCCTCAAGTCATCAGGGCCGTGTGCATAGGCACAGTGGGGTCCATTCTTCACGCAGTGGCCCTTGGCATCGGTTTCATGCACACACATGCATGTTTTGAAATATCTAGGGTGGTATCGGCGTTCAACATCGCCCGCAACTCTGTGTAGTAATGGGCAGCTGGGAAATGGTTTAAAAATCTTTGTGTGTATAAAATTATAAAAAAAAAAAAAAACTTAGAATACAAAATATATCATTGAAAAATCATTTCTAATATGACTATAGAAAAAAATTTACCTATAACTTATTATACAAAATATTTTTGCTATAAAAGCTACCAATTTTTAAATGTTAATTAATTTAATAATTAAAATTTAATTTCTTTATATTTCTGTTATATAAAAAAAGAACTAACTCATCTCCGGCGGGACAGATACCAGTTGTTTCATCATAAACAGAGCAATAAACATCGGGACTGTAATTAAATTTTCCGTCACCTTTTTTGAAAGGTCTCCTGCGCTTCTGGTTGACAAAGTGCCAACTGAAGCAATTGTATGGTCGGTGGTGGGAGCATTTATGTTGAAGGAAATCTGGGCACTGCTGGGTTCTAAAGTCTTTCAAATATCTAATTTATGAATAAATTATGATAAATACGCTAACAAGAGCGATGAATCACTTAGACAAAGAATCAGATTAGAAAAAATATTTGTATGTAAACAATCAACTCAGTCAAAAATAACAGCGTAATTTATTAGTTAGCAAGTGACACCAAACGATGAAAGTGATTTCGACCTCAAAACATTTAAATGGAATTAGATCTAAAAATCGATCAAAATAAAAATTAAAACTTTCCAACAAAAAAGCAGAAACATCTTACATAAAATGGGAAGACTTCTCCGACACTTCGCCCGGCATTTTGTATCACGTGACTATTGTTTACTGCTAATTATTCGTGTTGCCAGTTTAATTAACTTAGAAATGCTTCCGATGCAGCAATTATAGGCCAGATCAGAGCTGTCAATCAAACACCGAACCACCTAATCTAACCAGTTTATCAAATTTTTTCAATCTTATTCTATTTTATTTCACTTATCCTGCCAGAAGACATATCAAACATATATATTTATATATATATATATATATATTTACATAATAATACATAATAAATAATATATAAATAATATATATATACAAAGTTCAATCAGTTAACCAAAACTTGTCAACCAAACAATCATCGCAACAACTAGATGAAATACAAAGAAATTCATTTCTAGTAACTAAATATAAATTTTTTATTTCAAACTAATTCTTTACAAACTTGTTCTTTGTGGTGAAAATAGTTCAAACCTTA